>NC_092227.1:6303920-6328920 GCF_036320965.1 Panulirus ornatus
TCATTCATACATCTTCAGGGGTAACTGGTATACGTCATATATACCCAGGATGGATGTGATATGCGGCGGTAAAACCCGGGGCCAAATTCATTGTGCACCCCCATGCTCATCCCCCGTGAACGGTAGCGCCAAAGGATCACAAGGGGTCACACGGGGTCTTCGTCCGACTCCCAGTGGAGACAACATCCGTTCCCCCTATCCAGTCTACCCTGTGACTGGCTGCCGGTCTTGCCGTTGGCTGGGCGTCTTGCCGGTCATTAAAGTCAAGTGCGATTCATTCCAGGCATCACCAGGGTCGTTAGGATCTTGACAGGGGTAGTTATTGTCTTGATGGTGTAATTATAGTCTTCACTGGTTGGCTGGAGGTAGTGGGGGTGATGTACTGGTCGGGGTAGGGTAGGGTAGGGTCGAGGTGGTGGCGCGGCATCGTGGGTAGAGAGTGGCATATGAGGGAGTGTAGAGGGGAGGCTTTAGGAGGGACAATGGGGCCGGGTGTGGAGGAGGGAGAGGAGACGCACGCCAGACGAGAAAAGAAAGTTAGAAGGTGAATGTAGGGAGAGAGGAGGGAGGAAGAGGGAGGGGCAGAACGGGGAAGGAAGTAGTTACGGAGGAAGGGAGGAAACCATGGAAAAGGTGATGCTTCTGAGAAGTTAGGGTACATGAGAGAGGCAGACAACACAAGACGTGATGGTCTATGACAAGGTTATCTAATGGTGGACAGCAACAGTACCCTGAATTCATAATCTGTATAGACAGGGGCAGGATAGTAAAGTAGAAGACTCCTCCCCATCCACCGGTATAGGTGGAGACGGGATAGTAAAGCAGAAGGTTCCTCCCCATCCACCGGTATAGGTGGAGACGGGATAGTAAAGCAGAAGGCTCCTCCCTACCCACCACTATAAACAGAGGCAGGATAGTAAAGCAGAAGGCTCCTCCTCACCCTCCACTATAGATGGAGGCAGGATAGTAAAGCAGAAGGCTCCTCCCCACCCACCACTATAGATGGAGATAGGACGGTAAAGCAGAAGGCTCTTCCCCACCCACACAACTCTCTCAAGTCTGGCATATCTTAATATATAAATTTCACAGGACAGATTAGATGGTAAACACACTGTAATCTAATTACAGTCACTAGATACACTGGGTAAAGACTGTAGCCGCTCATTTTGTAAAGGAATATATGAGGTCGAATTTACCATGACATGGATATCATATTTTCACTCTTGTGTAGGCTCATCTAGTGATTAACTGATGCCAGCAAAATTCTTGGTCAAACTGTGTGATAAATGTAAGTCCTGTGTGTCTTGGCTTTGAGAGTATCATGTCGTGTTTTCCTACACTGTTCATGAGCTGTTGTTGAGGTAACCCGTGCCAACGTTTTATATTACGTCCTCCTTCCCTTTGACTTAATACCACCCTTCCTGGTCAGTGTATTACCTATCTAACATGGCGTAATAATAATTACGAGTCGTATAATCGATATTGTCTTGTATTTTGATGGAAACATCTATTAGGTCGCCTCGGAGTTCTGTCCTTTTTGTTGATGAAATTAGATTTTCATGTTTGTCCTCATCAAGTTTATTTCTCATTGTGGAATTAAGGTGTTTTGTTATCCTTGTTTTGTATTTCTGATTTTCCATAATAAAGTTTTGGAAACGAGAGGTAAAGAGCGTTTTCTGAATGTGGTCAGACTCGGGCGCTTAAAGAATAAGTATCGTGTCGTTTTCTTTATTTTTTTTTACTAATAATATTTCTATATTTCGAGCCAATAGCAATAATATTCGTTTTCGTTGTGCTAATTCTGTATCTTAGGTTATTACTGTCCATCATCAGTCCAAAGGTACTTTTTTCTGCTCGTGTTTTTGATAATATATCAACTAAACATTTTATATTCGTGTTTATGATCATTATAATTTTCTATCTACAAAATGATTTACTTTTTTTCTTCATTTTTCTCCATTGGGGTTCATCCTACCAAGACCACTACATCCGTTCGTCTTAATCTCTCTAAACCGGTATCGAGAGAGAGAGAGAGAGAGAGAGAGAGAGAGAGAGAGAGAGAGAGAGAGAGAGAGAGAGAGAGAGAGAGAGAGAAGAGAGAGAGAGAGAGAGAAGATGGAGAGACAGAGCGATGGAGGATGGGAGAGAGAGAGATAATGGAGGACGGAGAGCTAGAGAAAGGATATGGAGAGATGGAGGAAGGTAGTGATGGAGAGAGTAAAGGGAGGAAGTGCCAACATTACCATCAATAGCTGGGCCCCCAGCACTAGGCTGCCACAGCTGGTCCACTCTCACATACCCCCAGGGTTTGTGTCTGTTTCTCTTGCTCTCGTACTTCCTCCTACCACTCCCCTCCATTATACCCCCTCCCCCTGTCTTCCTCTTACCCCTCCCTTCCTTACGCCCACCCCTTCCTCCCACTCCTCCCTTTCGCCCCACCCCCTTCCTCTCACACCTTCCTCGCCTCCTCTGCTCTCGTCTTACCCTCTCCCTGTCCTTCCTTCCCTCCCCCTCCTCACCCCTCCAATTCCCCTCCCTTACCCAAAAGAGAAACCTGTTCAGCCAGTAATTGTTCTCAGTGGAGATAGATTACGTAAGGCGGAGATAGGGATCATGCTCCGTGACAGCGATAACCAAAATAAAACCAGGTCACATAGGAACGATGTTAGTGCATACGATTTGCTATATTTTGAAATGATTAATAAAAGCGGCCAGAACAGTTGTTGGATTAGTATACAAACACTCGAAAAGATGTCAATAAATTGATATGACTATATAAAGGTATTAGATCTCTAATTCAGAACGAAGAGACAGTGACTGTAAGCGAGATTTTAAGAAGTGTAACTTATAATAATAGAAAACCACGAACAAAGCAAATTTTCGGTTCATGGTAAAAGCATGAGAGATAATAATGGTCCCGGAATATACGAAAAGGAAATTAATGTTAAGATTAACATATATAAACAGGTAATTCGAATCAGTGTTTAATCTGGAATTTTTTTTCGTTTTTAGTCCACGAGGAGAAAAAGAAGTTTTTTTTTTCCGGTATTTCTAGTAATCCCTTGTTGTGTGGTGGATCAGGTAATTCACCAGACGAGGAAGACAAAAATGAGTTTGAAAGTATCATATTCGATATTTATGAGTTGAAGCGCAGGGAGTCCCAGTGTCTTAAGTCTCGGCAAAAATATGGAAATAATGACGAAAATAATGACGTGTTCCCTCCAGCTCTGCTCGTCGTGCGGAGCGACACTTAAAAAGTTTAGTAGCTCGATTAGCGAGCCAGTAAGGGAAGTGTGACAATGGGTTAAAAGCGATATTGATATAAACGACTTATGTTCGGTTTCGAGTCGGTTGATGGTGAGGTCGTCGTCAATAATATATCCAGTTCTTGAGACTATATTACTGTTAAGTGTATTCTGCTGCGAGGCGTCATAGCCGAGAGAGAGACAGAGCTGTTGTCAACGCCGACACAAGTGGCAGAGGCGGCCGACAAGCGTTCATCGAGCAGGTGCATCCATCAGGACACCGTTTATGAGAACGAGGAAGCACAATGGTCCCTCATTGTAGCCTTTGGGGACGCCACAGGTGAGGGGGATTGGACGGAGGATGTGGTTCCTCAGAAGCGCACCAGCCAGCCGGGCGACGATCCAATGAGGAAGTCTGGAAGCTTTTGTACGAGACCAGGCCGCTGCCCGGTGGTGATGATGGCTGTGTGTCAAGCTTCGAAGTATTTTCGTGTAGCCAGAGACTACGCGAGAGCCACAGAAGCGCTACATCTCTTGTAGTTTCGTGTAGATAAAGTCTAGGTCCTACATTCTGGGATGCTGACGAGGCAGTAGGTGATAGAAGTCTTAACATTACCAAGTTATGAGGGACTGTGAAGTTTACTATCTGTGTGTAAAGCCTAGGGAACATAACTAAGTTGTGAGGGACAGTGAAGTTTACTATCTGTGTGTGAAGCCTAGGAAACATAACCAAGTTATGAGGGACAGTGACGTTTGCTATCTTTGTAAGGCCTAAGAAACATTACCAAGTTATGAGGGACTGTGAAGTTTGTTATCTGTGTAAAGCCTAGAAAACACAAGGTTTCCAAAGAGTGAGGTGGGAATGTGGGTGATGGCAATGGGTTACGCCGTAACTCATACATAAACTACAGGCTTGTTGACTTTAGTGCTGGGGAACCTTATGAAGTCTTCCAATCACTGGGACGTGTTGACTGATGGAAAGAAACACTGTTGATGTGGTGGGGTGTGATGGGGTAGTAGTTCAAGGAAAGAGCTCCTTTGTAGAGAGTCGTAAGTAAGCCAGTGGGCATAGTAAAACGCTTTATTTTGAGGTGTGTGTGTGTGTGTGTGTGTGTGTGTGTGTGTGTGTGTGTGTGTGTGTGTGTGTGTGTGTGTGTGTGTGTGTGTGGATCATTAAATCAGTTTAAGTACGTCATCAGGAGCATTGCTCACCCACACTCACGTCATAACCCCACCTACCTTCATCTTCAACATTCTTTCCCTCCCCCTCCGTTTAAGCCATCACCTTCCCCCACCACCCTCCCCTTCCCTAGGTCATCACGCTATGTCACTGGGTGGTTAAGAAGGGTATGGAGGGGTGAGTCTTGGGGACGGAAGGGGCTGAACGAGGTAAGGTCCATTCGTGAAACAGAAGATAATCATAGAGTGTATGTGGAGTAGGTTCTGCTGTAGCGTGTGGGTGACGGGATTTGCTAGATCAGTATGTTTGTTGCCTTATTTATATACTCTAGGGAAACTGGAAATGTATGTGTGTCGTAATAATATTTCTTGGCTTTCGGAGGACACAAGTTAAGCTAAGCTATGATAATTGAAGCATCTCGTAGGGGTTGATGTCTACGTGGGGAACAAGTGAGTTCCATGTCTGTGCTGTCTTCAAGATCTTGGACACGTCTGCAGTTTATGTCTCCGTCATCTTCCAATTCCTGGTCTGAGAGATTTTCTATGAAGGGGTATTCCTCATTTGTCACAAATCTTAGTATCTTTTTTTTTTTTTTTTTGGTATCCCCAGCATACATGATATAGAGGTTAGGTGTATGTGGGTATAATGAAACAGGATGTACAGTATGGAGAATTTTGCCTATCTGTTTGGTGCCACAATATGTATAGTAGTTAGTTGTTTTGCTTATGCGCGCAACTATCAAGCCTAGTCGGTTTGCGTGTGGCTCAGGATTTTATGGCTCCTCTTGAGCATTATCCTGTTACCCTTTATGACTATGTCACTGAGTCTTCTTCCTAGCGCCGTTACAGTGGATTTATGTCTGTCTTAACATTCCAGCCCTTTCCGAAGCTGCTGAGTTAGGATGCCTCTGACTGGACCAAGAGGGTGTGTCCAGGAAGAGCGACCACTGTTTGTGTAGCGTCATCTGCCACGTAAAAGATGTCTTTTACTCTCGTTTCCTACTGGGTAGGATATGAGGAGCGTTGGTGATAGGACGCTACCTTAGTGGAACCCGCTTCGTAAATAAAATTTTGGTAACATTCCAGCGTTCAGAGTGAATCTGATGGTAAGTCTGTCAGGGAAGATGCCTGGAAATCACTCGGTTATTTGTGGCATGCCTCGTTTTACTAGTTTATCGTGTAGTCCGCTTGTTCACGCTCTGTCGAAGGCTTTAGTTATGTCTCATTGTGACTGCGTAGTTGAGCCTGGTTCTCTGGTGGCTGCAAATCTTTTCTGCAGAGATCGCGATTGCAGGAGGTGGTGCTTGTACCCCTCCGGATCCCAGATGTATTGATTCTCGTTGCATAGGCTGTTGTTTTCTAAGTGCAATATTCATCCGAGGTTAATAAGTCTCTCAAATATTTCCCCTAGCCTAGCCAAGAGGGAAAATGAGTCAGTCATTCGTTTGGTCAGTGGAAAATATATCCTCACTCCGTGATCCCTCGGCCAGCAACAGAAGGGCATAACGTCACGGATCTCAGCCAGCCACGTTGCCTGACGTATGATGCCACCGACGATACCATGAAGGTAAACTAAAATTAGAGACTGTAGCCTGACACAGGCATGGAGGTGGTGGGTGTGCGGACACAGCCTGCCAACCATATGTAAACTTCCTTGCTAATCTAAAGAGAGCTTGTCGATGTTATAGTGTTTTGCTGAAGATTTATGTAAAAACTCGAGCATTTCGACCGTGTTGATGGAAGGCTATGCAAACTTTTGATGGCTGTGATACTCATCTCTGTAAACTGTTAATGAAAGGTTATATGAATATATCTGCAGCTTTGTAATTCATGTAGAGATGTGGCAGTGGATGGATAGCGGGGATTATTTGTGCCAAGATTCCTGTCTTTTCGAGAAGTCGTTCTTGAAGGAAAAATGTCGTCCGTTTGAGGAAACAGTCACAGAAATTTTAGTGAGAGAAAAGTAAGTCATTTTCTCCTCGTGGTGAACTGTACAAACATTGAGCCTTTGACCCTGACTTTGCTTAGGAGCCACAACTGTGTAAAGTCAGTGTTATAAAAGTTGGTGGTCTGAACCATCTTGGTGTCTGGCTAGCAAGAGTTTCAGTCCAGCCCCGTTGTGGTCCCACCGACCCCCTCAATAGGAGGTCCTCCTTAATGGTCCCACCGAACCCCTGCAGGGGGTCTTACCTTATCACCCTCCTACTGGCCCTGTCTGTGGTCCTGCCGACTACCGCAAGTGATAACAGAAAGTTTAAGAGATGGGGGCCCCCAACAGTGTATGACCCTCACACACACACACACACACACACACACACACACACACACACACACACACACACACACACGCACGCACGCACGCACACACACACACACACACACACACACACACACACACACACACACACACACACACACACAGTTCTTGCTCAGTGCTGGAGCCCACACACCGAGGCAATCAGGGTCATTTATCTAGTCTGAGTGGCGTCAGTCACTCAGGTGGCTAATCTGAGTGACAAGAGCCTCTCCTGTTTTCTGTGGACCTTCAACCCACGTACCTACTGGGATCGCCAACTCTCACGGTCTGTCTGTGAATGCGCTACCTGGCAACTCTTCCCAAGCACGCAAACATTTTAAGTGTAAGAAAATTATTATTTTTTTCAGTCTTGTGTTTCCACTTGTTTGTTGTTGCTCGTGTGAGCGAGATGGCAACTGGGGTGAATAATCGGTCCGTAGAGGAAATATCCTCACTTAGCTCCTTCCTATCTTCCTTTTTTATGAGTAAAAATACAGGGAGTTCCAGCCTCTCGCTCCTGATATATATATATATATATATATATATATATATATATATATATATATATATATATATATATATATATATATATATATATCCCTGGGGATAGGGGAGAAAGAATACTTCCCACGTATTCCTGCGTGTCGTAGAAGGCGACTAAAAAGGGAGGGAGCGGGGGGCTGGAAATCCTCCCCTCTCATTATTTTTTTAATTTTCCAAAAGAAGGAACAGAGAAGGGGGCCAGGTGAGGATATTCCCTCAAAGGCCCAGTCCTCTGTTCTTAACGCTACCTCGCTAATGCAGGAAATGGCGAATAGTTTGAATATATATATATATATATATATATATATATATATATATATATATATATATATATATATATATATATATATATATCCCACAACCTCCAGCAGCTATGCTCACCCAGACATTACCTGTCGCAGGCCAGCACTACACACACACATAAGGACCGCCACCTGCAGCACGCAAGACGAACCCTCACCTGACCACCTGCCCATCCCTGATAACACTGCACCTGAAGCCATCCAACGCACACAACCACAGAATAAAATATAAGAAAAATTACGCAAACGAAAGGAAAACATTGGCCAGCGTTCATTACATAGAAAATCCACTGTTCCAATACTTTATTACTGGGGATAGTTTCTCGATTGCCAATACCATATACCATCGTACGCGCCATCAACATTACTAGCAAGATGTACATATCACAAAAGATATTGAAAGCACTATATCCCACACTTCTACCCACAGATAAATAGACTACATAAGAGAAAGGAAAATGTTCTAATAGATTTATTTTCCATCAACATACGCCGTAGAACAAATCCAAGCCCTCAAACAACGCAGTCACTAGTCTATTCCCGGAATAGCGACCTGAAAAACTGGTACTCGTGCCATATGTGCGTATGCCACCGAGGAAGTGTCAAGAGGAAGCGCGTGTCAGGTGTCATGACCGTGCCGGGTGAGCAGCCACTGTCAAGGGGGTGCTAGCTGGGGGCTGGCAGGTGTCGGTGTGGTTAGGGGATTGAGGAGCGTCACAACAGCGTCGCGGCAGCTGAGGCGAAGTGTCACTTCCGGGTGTCATACCAGAGCGGAGGGGAGAGAGAGAGAGAGAGAGAGAGAGAGAGAGAGAGAGAGAGAGAGAGAGAGAGAGAGAGAGAGAGAGAGAGAGAGAATAAGCAGAGATTGAGAAACTTATAATACGTCTCCTTTTTTTTTTTCTTCTGTGGACCCTGTGACCGACAGATATTTCGAAACGGTGGTTCCTTTTCCGTAGAGTGAGTTCGGGAGTTTTTGTTTTTTTTTCCCTCCATAACTCTTTAAACTTAAGGTTAGGCTATACTAAACGAACCTAGGCTAGGCGTGATTAGGTTAAGATAACTTTAAACTTAAGTTAAGGCTTAACCTTACCTAGGCTAGGCATGATTAGGTAAAGATAAGCAAGGCTATGATACGCCAAGTTAGATTAGCGTAGGTATGGCTAGGCTAGGCTAGGTAAGGTTAATTTTGATTACCGGAAGAATATCCCAGTTGGGATTAATCGTATCTTTTTTTTTGTTGTTTTACCGCCTGGTGCCCGTGTTTAACGCACAGAACACAATATTCACTGCTTATTTAGAACGTTGTGCTGTCCCTTATCTGAGTTTGCATCACGGCCACAGACTGTAAAACAACGTACGAAAACCAGAAGAGCGCATGAACGGGAACAAATAGATCAAATATTAACGCAGGAGATAATCTTGGGGGCGGGGGAAGCTGAGAGACATGTCGTGTCATTAACCTGGTTAGGGCGAGGAACCGGACGTCGTGCCCCACGGGGTCGTTAGTCATAGGGGGAGAGCTCTTGCCTCCTGGGGCCACAGGGTTAGAGAGAGAGGGAGATTGGGTAAAGGAGGGAGAAAGAGCCAACTATTCGCAGACATTATTACATCCCTCGGTGTCTCCCTGTGGCCTTTCTTGGTGGCCTGCTGGTGAGGTAGGTCGCTCATCCTACGTCTAGTAAAGCGGTAAGATATTTCACCATACCGGAGCGAGCGAGGCTGCTGACCCCCCTGTTGGCGAACCTAACCTAAAGATCACACCGAAGTGCTCTGTCTGCTCGCGTTCTCTCACTCATATTTACTCTGTTCGTTTTTCTTTTATGCAGCGAATATTACCAGTGTGAGCTGTCTGCCGGCCATTTATCTTGTGTTTAGTCGAGTGGGGGAAAGAAAAGGAAAAAAGTTAAGAGTCTGAGACGTTTCCATTACCTACCAACGATATCGTTAAATAAAGGAAGATCGCCAAATTATGTCGCGCACTTTTGCTACACTTGGTGGAGCGAGAGGGGGAGTCAATAAAATTTCAATGACGTTAAGTTGTCGAAAATTTCAGACTTTTAGCTCGGCGTCCATTACTGTCAGAGGAGAGTGTGATATGCGTAGGAGGGTGAGAGATGAGGTAAAACGTCCTCATCATTAATATCTCCGCAGCTGGGCCGTCCCTCACGCCGGCTGCCATTACCGGATGAAGGGCCAGCAACAGCAGGGGTCGGATATAAATGCACGGGCGATGGAGTAGCAACGATTGAAGCCACTTGCATAATCTTATGTATCGATAAAACGTGACGGTTACGCGCGAGCATCTCCATGGTAAACATGCAGTCACTGACACACACACACACACACACACACACACACACACACACCACAGACACATGGGGGTCCCACGGGCGTAAAACTCCCCGTACAGTACAAATATGTAATTGCATATAAGTAAGTACACGTGTAGTGACGTACCAGACTAGCATAAGAAGCTTCGATAAGATGGGCAAGAAGCTTGTTAGGAAAGACGTTTAAAGGGTTTGGATTGCTGGAACAGACTGAAAGTATGGGTTCCCGTAGTATAATGATGTTTAAAAGGCTAACGTGAGTGTACAACCCCGGTCAGTACAAATAGACACCGGCACCCGGAGCCTCCGTAGTGCCGTGGGGTTAGTGTTTTGATCCAACACTCTTACGGACCCAGGTTCAAATCCCGGACAGGGCAGCTAACTTACTTGAAGGTGAAGGACGTATGATATCGCCATGTCCGTTCAATCTGTTCATGGACGGCAGTGGTGAAAGAGGGAAATGAGAGGATCTTGGAGTGATCAGCGGGCCTACAGTATGGTGGTGGCTGGGAGACAGGGAAGGTGAACCACTTGGTGTTTGCAGATGACGCGGTTGTGGTGGCAGACTCCGGAGAGCAACTGCAGAAGTTGTTGACGGAGTTTTGAAGTGTACGAAAGGAGAAAGTGGAAAGTGGAATTGGATTGCTTTAAGTACCTGGGAGTGGATGTGGCAAGTGATATAATAATAAGGGCTGAAGTGAGTGTTAGAGTGGATGGAAGAGGATATTAAGGTTCTGGATGCATTAAGGAGCATGTAGAAGGCAAAAATGGGAGTATGTGTGACGGAAGAGTCGTCCCAACAGTATTGTAAGCATGTGAGTCTTAGACCGTGAACGCAAAAGGAAGCAAGAGGATGGATGTGTTGAATACGAAACGTCACCGGACAATGTATGGCGTAAGAAGGATTACTTGTGGAAAGCAATGACGCTGTAAGAGAGAGGTGTGGTACTGAGCACTCCACTGTTGACCTGAATCCATTTCCAGCAGGCTCCCCTGACATGTATCCTTTCTTCTCATCCACGTAAGCTAATTTTCTATCCACTGGAGGAGTCTCGTCGTTACTAGTGCTTGATCATCCAGCTTCTTCATCAGGCTCCCGTGTGGTACAGTGTCAAATGCTTTCCGGCAGTCCAGATACTAAAAGAATCCGCCTAGCTTTCTCTTTCGACTATACCAGAGCTGACTCTCTCGTGGAAATGTAAGAGGTTCGTTGTGCATGACCTCCTTTCACTAAAACCGTATTTATATCTCACATCGGTAATCTCTCATCTGCAAGAAACCATCCAGTTAGTTTACGATTCTCTTTTCCAGTACCTAGAGACGACACTTCTCGGGGAGGTTAGGTCTGTAGTTCATCGCCTCTTCCCAGTGTCTTCTCTTTGCGATAGAGTATGACGCTCCTCTTTCCGTTCCCTTTTCGTTCTGCCTCTCTCCAGCGAGATCTTCAAGACATCTGTCTCAAAACCCTTTAGTATTCTATTACTATTGTTTTCTTTAGATATGTCAGTTGTGTGTGTGCGTTGTGTGTGTGTGTGTGTGTGTGTGTGTGTGTGTGTGTGTGTGTGTGTGTGTGTGTGTGTGTGTGTGTGTGTTACGACTCAAGTTTCGTAACTGACGTTTTCAGAAAACTACCAGACAGATTACTGCATCATTCTCATGTATGACAATGTTGCTGCCAAAATCTTTATCTTCCCGTAGTCATCATTGTCTCTTTGTTTCCAGATAGCCCGTTAGCTTCTCGAACTGCTACGACGGTGAGGCATTTTAAGCGTAACTTTACAAAATCCTTGGGCATGACGATGGCTCGGCTTTTGACCTGACTCCTTAAGAGTCGAAGGTTGAAACATGGTCGCACTATCATACTCTAGGGTCGTTCCCTCGTCGTGCCCCAGGGGGTTTAATCAGTCTCGCCATCGGTCGTGACCCAGGGGGGTGAGGGAGAAGAATCACACCATGTCCTCACCACGGCAGCACACCCGCCTCCTCCTCACAATGCCTCATGCCTCCGGTATGCCCGTAACATTTCCTCTCACACGCTCCTCAGGAGAGTCATTTGGAGCCTTCCATTTCGTGATGATCCCGCTTCCAGGAGCCTGATAACCTGAGGAAGGTGACAGAGAACCTGAGGAAGGTGACAGAGAACCTGAGGAAGGTGACAGAGAACCTGAGGAAGGTGACAGAGAACCTGAGGAAGGGACAGAGAATCTGAGGAAGGGACAGAGAACATAAGGAAGGTGACAGAGAACCTGAGGAAGGTGACAGAGAACCTGAGGAAGGTGACAGAGAACCCGAGGAAGGGACAGAGAACATAAGGAAGGTGACAGAGAACCTGAGGAAGGGACAGAGAATGAGGAAGGTGACAGAGAACCTGAGGAAGGGACAGAGAACCTGAGGAAGGTGACAGAGAACCCGAGGAAGGGACAGAGAACCCGAGGAAGGAATAGAGAACAAGAGGAAGGGACGGAGAACATAAGGGAGGGACAGACAGCCCGAGGAATATATATATATATATATATATATATATATATATATATATATATATATATATATATATATATATATCATGTACGATAGATAAGTATATCGACAGGCTCGTGGATCTCTCTCTCTCTCTCTCTCTCTCTCTCTCTCTCCGGGAACCCGCCACATCCTCCCCGAACAGCAGCAGGTGACGGTGGGCGGGTGCTGGATTGCCAGAGAGGCTCCCATACCACACACACCAGAGATTGCCAGCGAGGCTCCCATACCACACACACCAGAGGGAAGACTCAACTCGACCTCCAGCCTATAAGCTCTCGGGCACTGGTGTTTGGGGAAGGCGCTGCCGACGATGTCTTGCAGTCTTCGCAAATGCAGGATGAAAACTGCTCCATTCAAAAGGCTATTCACTATCTCGATTTTAGGGAGAAGATGGCTTTAAGCAAGCCCCTCACCACTCACCAACCACCCCTCTCCCTCCCTCCACAGTCCTCTTGACTAAAGCCATCATCTTATAAGTGAGACGAAATGCTGTATAAAGTGTTTACCGTGGTGTGAGGCTGTTTGTACACACGGATTGTATCACGTGTGTCGAGTGGGTGTTCGAGGCCGTTGTGGTGATACTGACGAAGGTCCCCGGGGTTCAGCGCTGTGGACCGACACAACCTCACTGACCCACCTCACTGTTCGTGGCCTGGGAAGTGAACTGGTGTAGAAGGACTTCCTCGAGTTTGGCGATGACGTTAAAGTCGTATTTACAAAAGGCCCCGAAGAGCCTTATGTAATACGACTTTATTACACTTTGGTTACCAGAAATGTATCTAGGCAATAGATATCTTTAAACTAGAAAACTGAAAAATAGTAAGATGAAAACACGACTCATAGAATGCCTGCAAGATTTCTCATTCAGTTTGTGCACACGAAAATCATCACGATCACAGTTTCAATGAAGTGTTTACATAAGGGTTAAGGGAAAGATGCTAGGCTGGGACGAAGCGGGCGAGTCCTCAGAATTATCCGTAAATGACCGTAAATTAACCCCGGGACCCGTGTCAGGCAACCCTGTAATGCTGGTCAAATGTTGTGATGAGTTAAGACTTATTTTGGCGACTCCTGAACTCGGTCACGACGCTTGGGAGTCGCCTGAAAGGTCTGAATTTGGCTGCTGAAATCCCAGCGCTTTCGTAAGTTAAGCGACGGGGCGTCAAATAACCGTCTTTAGTTCCTTGGCGTCATCTTGCGTCTGCACGAAGGGTGTTGTGGTGTTTCGCTTTACTCCCGTCATATGTTTGTGGCGTTAGAAGAACAGTTAGCCAACAGGCTTTCGAATTATGAACCTCTTGCTTTGATGAGTCGACCCCTTGCTGGGTAGATGATGGTGCTTATGTCATTACGAGGAGAGAGTTTTACACTTATTGGGGGGCCCGATCTCTTGAACATTCTCTACTGCCATACCTCCCCTTAAACTTATATATGGTTATCAGGCGTTGCTACACCTATCAACACTTCTACAGTAAGCACCAGAAAGGCTATTGTAACATTCATCTCAACAGTGTTATCTTCTGATTGCTGTCTTGATTGATAAGGAGACAAAAGTCAGCTGAGGAGGGTGTGAGATCAAGTCTCCATCTGGCGCTCAGGAAGGGAGCCGTGGCTGAGGAGGGTGTGAGATCAAGTCTCCATCTGGCGCTCAGGAAGGGAGCCGTGAGGGCGGTAGTTAAGCTTGGTGCAGGAGCCCTTTTGAGGCGCTGTGAGGCGCGGGCATTAACTCTAATGGCTGCTGAATAGCGTCAGAACCCCCAACCGACGGAGAAATAAACGGCTTCCGCGAGTTTTAGGTTAAGGAAGGTCCCTGGTGATGGTGGTGATGGGCTGGGAGTGGGGCAGAGGTGGGGCCCCATACTGGTGGTGGGCCATGAGTGGGGCAGAAGTGGGGCCCCGTGCTGGTGGTGGGCCATGAGTGGGGCAGAGATGGGGACCCATACTGGTCGTTATGACACTGGTGGTGGGTGATGGTGACACTATACAAAATACGACTCTAACACGACTTTGCGACCCATACGCACGACGCTACGACCCTTAACTGCGACGATGTGACCCTTAAAGCACGACTATGCGACATTTTAATAAACACGAGGACGCAGCCTTTAAAGCATGAGTAGACGCTCCCCTTTACGTACAAGACACGACCCTTGAATATGACGTTACAGCCTTTGGACTTGACGTCTAAGGGTTGGGTCAAAGGCCAGGGCGTCGCACTCCCATGACGACACCTTCGTCGTGGATCCCTCCACTAACCAGTCCGTGCCCTCTCCTGCAGAAGGAGGTGATCATCCTGCACAGGATCTACCGGCAAGAGGTTTCGCCTCACGCCCTTGAAAGTGTACCCTGGTCGTGGGGTGATGCTGGGAGACTCAGTAATACCTGCCTGACGGGTCTCCTACCCCGAAGATATTTTAGGGTAGCGACAAGCCCATAGGAAACACCTGTTTAAATGATTGAATATCACACACACACACAGACACACACACACATACACACACGCGCTCGCGCGTGTGCATGTTCCCCTCCTCTCCCCTCTTCCCCATAGATTGAGGCATGTCTGATGTTGAAGGGTACGAGAGAGAGAGAGAGAGAGAGAGAGAGAGAGAGAGAGAGAGAGAGAGAGAGAGAGAGAGAGAGAGAGAGAGAGAGAGAGACCTACCTACCGAAGCGGTGTGACTTGAGAGCTTCTTAACACTTCGCGGACATCATCACATATTATATCCCACGTCAAACTTGCACACGATCGCGGACCAACTCGCGAAATAAATGACTTCCCTGGTCTGGCTGTTGTTATGATAAATGATCACGTACGTGAACAGATGAACAGATGAACAGAGATGAGGAAGTGAACGCTTGATGATGATTGGGCTGGGAGACCTACAAGACCATGGCTTCGGCATCCAGACGTACTACGGGTGTGTGTGTGTGTGTGTGTGTGTGTGACTCGACCCACAACAGTGGCGGAAAATAGCAGAGAGACATCTGCCTGTCGCTCTGGGGGAGGGGGGCTAGAGGGGAGGGCTGGGCTGGGGGGATGGTAGGGACATGGGGACCGGCGGCCAGGGGGGTATAAGGCAAGGAGGGGAATGGGGGGTTCAGGCTAGGAGGTAAGCCAGGAAGTATGATGGTCTGGAGGAAGTGTGCAGGGTAGACTGATACTCCGGCGCAGCTCAGCTCAGCTCAGCTCAGCCTGGTAGACGGGAGTTGAAAACTGGTCGAGATGTTACATGGTGGTGGGGACGGGTCGAGGAGAGTGGCAGGCAAGATGGGGGAGAGCGGTAGGGTCATGCGTCCCTCCCTGCCTCTTACCACCTCTCCCAGCCTCTTCTTACATCCTTCATCACCCTCTCACCACACTCTCCCCTCACCTCTCACACCCACTTTTTTCACCTCTCACACCCACTCCCATCACCTCTCACACTCACTCCTCTTGCCCACCCCAACCTCTCACAGTCTTCAGATATACTCCCCAGCCTCATATATTTACCCAAGCCTTTCACATTTTCTCTCCACCTCCCCCCCACAATTCTCTCCATCCCCTTCATATATTGTCCCAAGCCTCTCCCCTACACACTCCCTCACCCCCAGCCTCTCACTCTCACTTTCCCGACCTCTCACCTCTCTCTTGGCCATGTTTTGTTGCATCTCGTGTCTTGCAGAACTCCTCCACAGCTTATCTCCCAGGTCCTAAAATCTATTCCACCCCATCCTCTATTCTCTTCTTCTTCTTCTTCTTCTTCTTCTTCTTCTTCTTCTTCTTCTTCTTCATCCTCTATTCTTCTTCTTCTTCTTCTTCTTCTTCATCCTCTATTCTTCTTCCTCTTCCTCTATTCTTCTTCCTCTTCCTCTATTCTTCTTCTTCTTCTTCTTCTTCTTCTTCTTCTTTTTCCTTCTCTATTCTTCTTGTTCCTCTTCTTCCTCTTTAGCTTATCTAGCTCTGTCAGTGTATTTCCGAGTTGTCATTCACATTTGTGTATAATCCCCCCCCCCCCCTCTCTCTCTCTCTCTCTCTCTCTCTCTCTCTCTCTCTCTCTCTCTCTCTCTCTCTCTCTCTCTCTCTCTCTCCTATGAATAACCCTCTCCCCTTTACTCCTCCCGCCCACATCTCTTGCTCACCCCTTATCTCCACCTTTCCCCATTTACCACTCTGTCCCCTTCCCCCCTCCCCCACACCATCCCTTCCACCCTTGAAGAAGGTATCTTCGCTGAGTACTTGACGAGGGACGTCCGTAAACACACGCTAAAAATATAAGGTCTGGGGAAAAGGTTTTCCCAGACTTGTTTACATTTGATGCTTGTATCTGTAGAATCAAAACCTTTTACCTGTTTGAGTCTCTTATATTTTTTAAGGTATCGTTTTTATATCTCCCTGTTCCGTTTTTGTTTTTTGCGGAAGTTATATGCACTCAGCATATTCCAGGTATGACGTTTCATTCGAATATGATGATATATTCCGGTTTTTAAGTTTTTTCCCTTGGGGTTTCAGCGCGGAGGAAGCAGCCATGTTTGTTTTGGCTCTTTTGGAGGAGGGAAATTAACATAAGCGTTAAAAGGGTTGACCGCTTTTAAGGGGACCTCTTTGTAAAGGGGACCCCGGGGAAAATTGGGAACCGCGTGCCAAGGGGCCCCCCTCGGTGGGGGGCCCTGGAAAAGGGGCCCGTCCAAAAAAAGGGGTTTCCCCCTCGGGGTGGGGGCCCCTTGTAAGGGTTGCCCTTTTCCCAATTGACCTCCTAATTGTAAGGTTGGCAAGGGTTTAGCTTAATTGCCCTTCTGGGGACCCGTGCTAAGGGTTGCCCGCGTCCAAGGGTTTTGGTCCCGTGGAATTGTAGTTTTTCGGGGTTTGTGGGCTAAGGGTTGCCCGTCTCCAATTTGAGTTGCTAAAAGGGGTTTGTAGCCCCCAAAATTTGTGGTGCTAAGGGTTGCCCGCTCCAATTTAGTTGCTAAAAGGGGATCGTGCCAAAATTTGTGGTGGGCTAATTGAGTGTGAAATTGAAAAAGTGTGAAGGGGTTTAGTGGGCCGGGTTGACCTTTTTGCCCCGGGCCGGGGCCCCTCTGTAATTGATGGCTGGGTTGCCCGCCCCTTTAAGGGGTTTGAGTCGTGTAAATTTATTCTGGGGTTGTACCGTTTTTTTAAGGGGTTTGTACCTCGTGCTCAAGGGTTTGTACCGTCGTGTTAAAGGGGTTTTGTACCGTGTGTTAAAGGGGTTGTCCCGTCGTGTAAAGGGGTTTGAAACCTTTCGTGCTAAAGGGGTTGTACCGTCGTGCTCAAGGGTTGTACCGTTGTCCTCAAGGGTTGTACCGTCGTGCTCAAGGTTCGTAACGTCGTACTCAAGGGTTGTGCCATTGCGCTTGGGGACCGTGCCGTTGTGCTCACGGTACGCACCGTCGTGCTCAAGGGTTGTGCCATTGCGCTTGGGGATCGTACCGTTTGTGCTCAAGGTACGCACCGTCGTGCTCGAGGGTTGTGCCCTCGTGCTTAGGGATCGTACCGTTGTGCTCAGGATGTTAAGCACAGGAGCCTAAGCGTTCCCACTCTCTCGCCACCCGCTACACATCTCGTCATCACCTGCCGGAGGGTTGGTTATGAAATCGCACTTCCTCGACCGTGTTGTTGTGATCAGATCACACTCTTCTCTCCCTTGATGGTAACCAGCGTTCAATAAGTTTAGCGTCCATTCCTCATACTGTTCCTGACCGTGGCATGGCCAATCAGACTGTTTCATAAACACTAATGCATCAGTTATTTCGATAGCTCGTGGAAAAAAAAAAAAGAGGAATGGTCCCAGAACAGGATCCTATGGCAGCCCCCGCTGGTCAACCTCGACCCATTTGGAGAAGGCTCCTCTTTATTCCTGTCTGGTGATCCAGGTACCTAATTAGCCTTCCATGTTCTACAGTGTCAAGTGTTTTCCGGCAGTCCAAATACATTTGATATTTGCGGCCAAGCCCACATGATTGATTTGACCGGTTCATGAATATCAGTGGATCAGTCAAACTGACAGAAAGCAGTGCTTGGTTCCAAGACGCCAAGACGCGCCATCTCTAACTGGAAGCTCTTTGATGAATCATCTCCCATGGCCTCCTTCGTCAGGAGCACCACCACCAACGCCAGCCTTCTGCAGCAGCCTCAAATAGCAACTCGGGACGACGTCAGTGCATCCTTCCTCCTGCAGAAGCTCCGCGAGACTCGGCATCCACGCAACTCCTCCACTGGACGCATACCTTCCCACACTTCAAATCTTACGTATCATCGGCACAAGGCAGCGACCCAGGCTCAATTCTCGGTCGCCAACACCTCGGGGAACCTACCTCACTCCGAATACCTGCATCAGCTCCAGGGGTACCACGCTTACCTTATCTCACCTTACACACTTAACTCAGACACTGAAGAGTGACACCAGCGAGAAAGCGGCCATATCGGGCAAACGTCTTCAGATAAGCTTTTTCAAGGTGTGAGAATCACCCCTGGTGACAAGCGTCAGCAAGTTAGGGGCCGGGACAGCCATGTCAGCGGGAAAAACATGGCGACATACGACTGTAGACAGTGTTGATGAGCCGACACGAAGGTAGGCCAGTACAGCAGGGGCGACCACCACCATCAGCAGACAGACAGACAGAGAGAGAGAGTGGGAGCCGCACTGGTGAGAACCCCTGTGGTGGGCTGAGTTAGGCCTACGGAGGCAAATCAAATCAACCTGCGGTAACCAAGTTGACAACGTTACCTTCTTGTCGGATATTTCTTCTGGTGTTGTATTACCTTCAGTGCGCCTCTGAGGAAGTAATGCGATGAGTCGCACTGTGTGGTGGCTGTTCTGTGTCACGTTATTGAAGTATCGCAGTACGCGCACACACACACACACACACACACACACACACACACACACACACACACACACCCACACGAGGAATGCAGGAGCAGGGCATCATCAAGTGGGTAGAGATGGGGAGGTACGGAGCACCAGTTTGTCATGGACTAGGACGAAGATTCAGGAGCCAGAGGACACTGTAGACACACAGGATGATGGCTTCCTTTCTAAACCAACGTACACACACCCTCACTCACCACACTCACCCCTCAGTCTCTCGGGGGCCATGTGAATAATGCATCAAAAACATATATCCAGCCAATCACCCTCGCATGGCAGTAAATTCCTCACCACACATCTGTTCTCTGTCTGTTGTCCTCCGTTACTACCATTTACCTTCTCTCTGTCCCACGCGTCTTCGCTTCTCCCCCCTCCCAGCCCTCTACACCATCCAATTATGATATATAAAGTTCAATATCTCGGCCACTATGTGGTTATGTCAGGGGGGAGAGGAGGAGGGGGAGGGGAGGTCTCGTGCCTCGATGTGGCAGTGACTGGGGGAATGCGGGGGTCAATGATGAGAGAGAGAGAGGGAGAGAGAGAGAGAGAGAGAGAGAGAGAGAGAGAGAGAGAGAGAGAGAGAGAGAGAGAGAGAGAACGGTGCAGCAATTTGTTGTTATTGTTAAGATACCTGAAAGCATTCTTTAACATCTCACTTTATCATTATCTGGTCTGATGAAGACCCCCCATTGTGGCCCTCCATAATCCTTTTGCGCCACCGCTAACAGGATGAACCCGGCCGCTGTAATAAATTATCCGCTGTTGGTGGCGAATTGAATTGAATTAGTGGGTCTAAGAAGGGGGTGGAACTGCTGGGGTTGGGGTACCGTTAGTCCATGAGGCTCCCGGATGATGGCAGCAAACTCCACGCAGGTCGCATACGACCCCACAGCAAACGTGGCCTTCGTAACCATACCACGAATGGCAGACGTGGCCTCAAGTTTCGTAGCACCACACGAATAGCAGATGTGGCCTCAAGTTTCGTAACACCACACGAATAGCAGACGTGGCCTCAAGTTTCGTAGCACCACACGAATAGCAGGTGTGGCCTCAAGTTTCGTTACACCACACGAATAGCAGACGTGGCCTCAAGTTTCGTAAGACCACACGAATAGCAGCAGACGTGGCCTCAAGTTTCGTTACACCACACGAATAGCAGACGTGGCCTTCGTAACACCACACGAACAGCAGACGTGGTCACAAGGCTCCACGCGAATAGCAGACGTGACTCTTAAAGATTCGTAACTCCTCAGATCCCCAGCAGTACAAGACGTAGCTGGAGGATTCGTTTCGTCGTCACCTACCCGCAGACGTGCCTCCTCCACCAGACGCACACCGACGGACGTGGTGTCCTTATTGTTCGTGTCCCTGAAGACCTTGCGGAAGAGTCTTGGTCTGTAACCCGCGTCATCTGTCGCACCCAGACGCTTTAACAACATTCTTGACCTCATGAATAATGATAGAAAACATTCAAAACGTGATTTCTTAAACTACTCTCGGCCAAGGGACGGGGGAAGAGGGGTGGGGGCGACCCCAGTGATTCGTTATCACCAACTTCCAGCCACATGGTCCCGATGATTCGTATCATTCGTTACAAGTCCCGACGATTCGTATCACTAGGTTCCAGTAAGAGGACATGATTCGGAGTATTTGGTTAAAGCTACATGACCCCCGGTGATTCGGAGCACCAGGTTCCAGCAACATGACCCCCCTCCAGTGATCCGGAGCACCAGGTTCCAACAACATGACCCCCCTCCAGTGATCCGGAGCACCAGGTTCCAGCAACATGACCCCGCCCCCGGTGATTCGGAACACCAGACCTGATTCAAACACACAACGATCAACACACTTGCCTCCGCCGGGGTTCAGGCCGTTATCATCTTTCGTCGTTGTCTCCTGGGGAACACTTGGCGTCCCTCACGTGTTGTCATTGTCACAATGATGATTTAGTGCAGGTCTTGAAGGGCGCGCGTGCGTGGGAGGTGATGCACGGTCGCTGTGCAAGAGATCCCCCTTCCCCCAGCTCCAGCAGTAGATCTGAGTCCCGAACGTTTGACTTACGAACCTGTGTAATGAGTCAGTCTTATTCACTACTGATCATACGACTTCTCAATTTCTAGTTTTGAATTCCGGGTCGTTTATTGCAACTTTTGATCTGAGTATTCAATCTTCTGCACAGTTGTATGTCTTTCTGTTCGTCGATTGAGGTTTTCTATACTCTCCTCACACACAGGTATTCTTCCCAAGGGGTCAATAAGGAGGCGTACAAATGCCCTTCAGGTTGTCAGGCAGATCACAGTAGATATCCACAGTGGCACACCTGGAGACTCTGTCCACTTGTCTCGGGGTTTACTAAGTGTCAGTGTAAGCCGCTAGGCTGGAGGTTTTCGTCGCGTCTTGTAAAGGTAAATGTGACATACAAATTTCGCGTCCGGATTTGATATTGATGTCTCTCGGGCCCGAACGACTCCGAGCCAGTGGGTAATGGATGACCCATCGTCGAACAGCTGGGTGTTGCCCGCAGTGGAGATACTTGTATGGCTTTAGATATAAACATGAGTGATGTATGAAAGGCTGGAGGGTGACCTGGGTACTGACCAGGGTCATAGATTAAGCCTTAGTTGAGGGTTGATGAGCTAGCACGACAGCGTCAGTCGAGTTCCCTTCGCTGACCTAGGTTCCTCTCTTTTATCTCTGCCTCAAGAGATACGTGGACTAATGGCAATCAGTCCATCTCACACTTGACAGTCGAAAGACACGTTGCTCCTCCGCGAAAAATTCCGTCGGTCCGTTGAAAATCTCGTCTATGGCTGTTGGAGTAGTATAGTATACTATGACCCGTGGAACGGATGGAGACACCACGAGTCTTCCAGGCGTGGAGGTACTTAGATTGTTGGAGTGGGACGTCAGTAGTGGGGTACAGAGTGGGGGGGCCACAGTGGGGTAGAGTGTCACTGGGGTGGCAGACGGGACTTTCGCCCCTCCCTCTCAAACTCTGACACCCCGGCCTCGTCCCCAGCTCTGACAGCCTGACCCTTCTCCCTCACCCCAGTTTTGGCTGCTGGCAGCCGGGCCCCGACCCCCGTCAAGCCCTGACAGCCTGACCCTCATCCCCAGTTGTGGCCCTCGGACCCCGGACTATCAGATCACCGCGGGTGATAACCAACCCCCCGGGAAATCATGACGGCCAACAAGACTTCAATCAGTTTCGAGGAAAGGATTTGAGGGTTGAGTGTGCCTGATGGCGGCGCGTTCACATGGTGGAGGAGAGCTGGTGACTAGGGCTTAAGGTGGTGCTCCGGCCTCACATTAACCCGCAGGCAGACGGTGCTCAGGCCTCATGTTTCTCCCAACCTCCCTCAGTCAAGAGGTGCTCAGGCCTCATGCTCCCACAGCTAGAGGGTGCTCAGGCCTCATGTGCCCCCCCTCTTCAACCCATGAGGTGCTCAAACCTCATGTTCCCCCCTCAACCCATGAGGTGCTCAGGCCTCATGTCCCCCACCAGCTCAACCCATGAGGTGCTCAGGCCTCATGTGCCTCCCCCCTCAACCCATGAGGTGCTCAGGCCTCATGTCCCCCCCCCCTCAACCCATGAGGTGCTCGGGCCTTATGTCCCAACTCGTCCAATGGTGCTAAGGGCACATGTTCTCCCCCAGCTAGGTGGGTAGTGCTCAGGCCTCAATGTAGGAATCTCTGATGGGCATTACCAACACAAGACACCAGGACAGACTGACTGAGGATGGGTATCAGTTTGTACTTTGCCTAGGTAATGTTCAGTGGCGCCCGCTTTAAATAGAGTGTTCAACCTCGCATTATCGTGTGGTCTTATCCGGTGCGTCTGATTGGTTTTGAACTCACTAAGATCTTGCCCTTCCGTCGTCTATATCTTCACTCTGATTGGTTACTGATGACGGCGTTTGGATGGGTCGGCTGGTACAAATCTTCCATTGATATCCACTCCCTCCCCCGTGTGTGAGTGAGGTCATTATAAGGGTCAGGTCATTACTAGATAATTGCCTGGTGAAGAGTGAATTATTCTTAAGGTCATTTCCGTGTGTTGTAGGCAGGTCAGAGCGGTTATAGAATATTAAAAGTAATCGTTTTCTTTATTTTTTTTTCTAATCGGTTTCTCGGGTCAGTGTACAAGCGCCCTTGATCGACTGACTGTGGCCTCCCCTCACAGAAAATATAAAATCCCTCCCTCCCCAGTACGGTGGAATCTCCCTTCCTCTCCCTTCAAGGTATCTTCTTACTTAACCCCCCCTTCTCTCTCTCTCTCTCTCTCTCTCTCTCTCTCTCTCTCTCTCTCTCTCTCTCTCTCTCTCTCTCTCTCTCTCTCCCGCGCACGTAACATATTTACTTATCATATCAGAATAAATGATACATTATCTCTGTTAACACCTGGGTTGGATGACGTCCAGATAGCCTCTAGATATCACACACACACACACACACACACACACACACACACACACACACACACACACACACACACACACACACACACACACACACACACACACTTTTTTTTCTAACCCAGTGTCCTGAAGTGAAACATGAACTTCTGCACCTATAAAAGTGCTAACTTTTCTTATTTCACTTTACACACTTAGATGATTCATCAAATGAAACTAAGTGTCTTCCATTCATTCTGCTTCCACACAAAATATTTCCGTTGTGTTTGACTTACAACTATTCCTTTACCATGGTCACCTGACCTAGCCCTAGCCCGAGCCAGTACTCTCACTATCCCTTATCCATCTATTCTACTATCTACGTCTCGTCTCTGTACATTCTACTGTACTGCCTTCTACTTTCTACTGTGCTGCCTTCTACCTTTCTACTGTACTGCCTTCTACTTTCTACTGTGCTGGTATTATCTGACCTCTTACTGACCTATGTATACTCGGGTTTCACCCCCATACATCAGAGCTTTCACCTCCATACATCAGAGGTTTCTTCCCATACATCAGAGGTTTCACCCCCATACATCAGAGATGGAACAAATACCGCTTCTAGAAATGTCACAACACCTTATTGTCAATAAAAAGATTCCTGAAATATTTTGAAAGTTTGTATCCACGTTTGTATCTCGTTAGTAAAACTTACCGTATAAAACTTTACTAGTGTATTTAATGTCGTCTGTCATTGTCATGTAAACTCATGTGAACTTCACCTCTCCGTCCACCCTCTTCGCTGAACTTGCAGCTGACGCCTGTCGTACACATGGGACGGGAAGGGACGGACGCCTTCCCTTCCTAGGAATTAAATCAGATTTCATTGGTCCATATTGCGATACCATCACAGGGTGGGTGGGTATCGTATTCCCTTCTGGCCCAGAGCTGTACAGAGGGTTTGGTGCCTGATGGCAAATGGTATGATGTCCCTCTGGCCTGGAACTGGTGGGGTGGGTGGGGAACTTATCTCTGGGGGTGAGGGAGGGGAGTTTACTTCTGAGGCTAGGGGTTCTTTCTCGGGGGTGTAAAGATGAAGGAGGGGTGTCTTCCTTCTGGGGTAAGATGGGGAGGAAGAAGGGGGGGGGGGTCTTAGTTCTGGGGGTGTGAGGGTTGGGGAGTGGGGAAGCCTTAAGGTGGTGGTATGTCTGTCTGGCCTGCAGCTGGTGCTGGGTTACCGCGGGGGACGACGTCCCCTTGTGATGGTGTTTGAGAGAGTGCCTGCCTACTTACCTTCCCACCTACCTACCTGCCTGTCTACC
>NC_092227.1:6656420-6781420 GCF_036320965.1 Panulirus ornatus
TGAGTCGTCTGTCGTTGGCGGTGACCACGACAGACTCGATGCCTTCATGTAAACGTACACGGTACGAGGGTCAACGAGACTATGGGGGGTCTAAGTCAGGAAAATCCATCTGAGCTAATGCCATACGACGTAAAATGTTTAACCACGGCCACCAGACGTGACGTCTCAGCTGTGGTTCAAAAGAGACCAATCTGAAGCTCTTTGTGGCTCCTTAGAAACACCAGTCCACCCCGGTCGTTCCCTTCTCTCCCCCAGCAACCAGACTTCACCAGCCACCTCCTCATACCCCGGCAGCCAAGCCAGAACCTCCCCGGCCACCTCCAATACATCAACATCTCGCAGCCCCCCAGACCGACCCTGTGTGTTGACATGATAAATAAGGCCGTCTGCACCCAGACGGTGGTGTGGCAAAGGGGGTCGGGTCAAGTCAGGTCATCTGGCGGGGTCATCACGAGCCTCGTGCCAGTCTTACATGACCTTAGTGACACCAAGTCACCAGCCACACTATCACACACGTCCAACCCACTCTGCCAGCATCGACAGACACCCCCACCTTCAGCATCAAGGCTCATATCGTCTTAGGAGCGTCAACAGACTGAACACACATTGTCAACTGCACGTCTCTTGATTTGATTTCAGTGGTTGGTGTTTAGTCTCCCTAGCTCAGCCTATGACCCTCAGTTCTGTGATGGTTCGTTGATGTAACAGGTTGGTGGAGGGTGTCGTCTGCACCCTTGCACAGCCAGGGTTGGCGTGGTGTACATTATCATCTCATGCTTTGTTAAAAGGGAGAATCGAGGTCTCGACATGATGTTGCTAACACCTGTATATTCCTTTGATGTTGTTTAGTTTGCCCCGGATTTCCAAGAGGAGTGTGACGGATTCTGCATTATGAAAGGAAGGGGGATGGATTCTGCGTTAAGACAGGGAAGGAAAATGGATTCTCAGTTCAGATAAGATGGGTTTATTACGTACGAACTGTGGAGTCTGTCATTCTCGTTCATCCTAGTCATCGTATAGGTAACTTACATACGCAACTTCCACGGCGTTTCACATCTACAGTGAATGGACATACTCTCAGAGATTTCATCCTATATCATACGACAATTTACTCAACTGTTGCGAACTGTTAGGACAATGGATAAAAGACCTTTGGGTATAATTCACAGCTTAACAGCTTCTCGGTTTTTAAATTCGCAAAGGATGACATCTCCAGTGAACCTGAGAGCGTTGGTGGCTAGTACTTAATCCAACCAGTTCACAGTGGTTGGAAGTTGAAACAATCATCTAACGTGACGCTGGTTAGTAAAAGCCAGCTACAATCTTTGGTCTAATCAAATTCTTCTACAAGAAAAAAGGGGTCTAAGGTCTTTATAATGTCAGCACACAACAGTTATCCAGAACAAGTCCTTCGAATAGTGACATGATTAATCTAGCTCCTAATACCCTAATACCCTACCAATCCTTCATCATCATTACCTCGGCGGATTCAACAGTGACTAACACGTCTTAACTCCGTGGGGGTGAAATCGCCGGGCGTCCTCATGTCTTGGTCTCGTCAGGGTCCCCTGGGCCCAAACGGCCCCAAAACATTACCCTCCAGTGTTGATGTACTGTACCCACTGGACGCTCTGTACCTGCCTCCACCTCCCAATAGCCCGTGCCACCATCGAAACGCCTCGTCTGTATATAATCAGACCAATAATGACCTGAGCTCAAATTCTGATGCCTCTCACCCGTGCCCACCTCTCATTTCTTGGCGTCCGGGGTTTCTTTTCAATCCTTCCAAAAGTCGGAGATCCAACTTCCTCCCCCAGTTCAGCAAGATGGCCTCATTATACACCATATCGTCCCTCATCACCCTGGTGTCCACAACCTCTAGGAAGACTAGAGTGGAATGTGTGTGTGTGTGTGTGTGTGTGTGTGTGTGTGTGTGTGTGTGTGTGTGTGTGTGTGTGTGTGTGTGTGTGTGTGTGTTATCTGCAGGTCTTCAGGTCGACAAGGTTAGTGTGTGACCCGTCAGATGTGTGACCTAACACGTACACATGATGTGTGAAATGTCACCATCTAACGTATAGGAGAGGAACAACTGTGTGAGTGTGTGTGTGTGTGTGTGTGTGTGTGTGTGTGTGTGTGTGTGTGTGTGTGTGTGTGTGTGTGTGTGTGTGGGGCATCAGTTATACACTCTCCCCTGGAGTGATGGGGGGTTGACACACCACTTGAAAAGGAAGACCCCCTGGGGTTGGTTGTGGCCAACTTGATGTTGATGTGTTAGGTCACACATCCTGACGGGTCACACACTAACCTTGTTGACCTGAAGACCTGCAGATAACACACACACACACACACACACACACACACACACACACACACACACACACACACACACACGCACACACACACACACACACACACACATGACGTCTACATGTCACTATGTACCAACCGAATCAAATAATCTAATTAAACTTTGATTACAATAATGACTGTAATTACCATCTCCCAGTTGGCTGTAAAGCGATTACCAACCATCTACGTGTAACGAGGTATTATATACCATAAGGTTTATATTGATATAAGACAGAGAAATCAAACCCAACCAATCAATCAGGTGGACATGTACGGGACACTGACCTCTACGTCCCAGTGACACAAGGGTCAACACTGATACCTCCCTAAGACAAAATTAGGATGCTGACCCTTACGTCCTCCCGGCACAAGGGTCATGGGCCATGATCTCATCCCCACCCTCCCCAACCATCCCTTCTTCTAATAGGCCTCCCCCCCCCCTCATACAGTTATAGTCATACTTCACGACACACTTTTCTCACACTAAACGACCCTTTGAGCATGATGGAGCGACGGCCCTTGAGCACGACGGTACGACCCTTGAGTACCAAGGTAGGACCCCTGAAAACGACGGTACGACCCTTGAGCACGACGGTACGACCCTTGAGCACGAAGGTGCGACCCTTGAGCACGACGGTACGACCCTTGAGCACGAAGGTACGACCCTTGAGCACGACGGTACGACCCTTGAGCACGAAGGTACGACCCCCTGAACACAACGGTACGACCACTTTAGCACGACGGTACGACGATTGAGCACGACGGTACTATCCTTGAACACGACGGTACGACCCCCTGAACACAACGATACGACCACTTTAGCACGACGGTACGACGCTTGAGCACGACGGTACGACCCTTGAGCACGACGGTACGATCCTTGAGCACGACGGTACGACTCTTGAACACGAAGGTACGACTTTGGAGAACGACGGGACCCAAGGGGTCGTGACGTCGTGCTCACTGACTATAAACGAAAACCAAAACCTCGTTAAACTCTCGTTAACCCCACATCACATATAACTCATTCAACCTGTATCGCACGTATACTCTTTTGTTAAACCCATATAATATAAACCTTTCGTTAATCCCATACAATATAAACCTTTCGTTAATCCCATATCACATAAACCTTTCGTTAAACTCATACAATATAAATCCTCTGGTAAAACCCATATCCATCACAGCTTTCCCTGAATGAAGACTGCCACCCAGTGTCCCTCCTGAGTACTCACTACTCACCCTGGGTACTCACTACTCATCCTGGGTACTCACTACCAATCCTGAGTACTCACTACTCACCCTGAGTACTCACCACTCACCCTGGGTACTCACTACTCACCCTGGGTACTCACTACCAATCCTGAGTACTCACTACTCACCCTGAGTACTCACCACTCACCCTGGGTACTCACTACTCATCCTGGGTACTCACTACCAATCCTGAGTACTCACTACTCACCCTGAGTACTCACTACTCACCCTGGGTACTCACTACTCATCCTGGGTACTCACTACCAATCCTGAGTACTCACTACTCACCCTGAGTACTCACCACTCACCCTGGGTACTCACTACTCACCCTGGGTACTCACTACCAATCCTGAGTACTCACTACTCACCCTGAGTACTCACCACTCACCCTGGGTACTCACCACTCACCCTGGGTGCTCACTATTCACCCTGGGTACTCACCACTCACCCTGAGTACTCACTACTCACCCTGGGTACTCACCACTCACCCTGGGTACTCACTACCAATCCTGAGTACTCACCACTCACCCTGGGTACTCACCACTCACCCTGGGTGCTCACTACTCATCCTGGGTACTCACCACTCACCCTGGGTACTCACTACTCACCCTGGGTACTCACTACCAATCCTGAGTACTCACCACTCACCCTGGGCACTCACCACTCACCCTGGGTACTCACCACTCACCCTGGGTGCTCACTACTCATCCTGGGTACTCACCACTCACCCTGGGTACTCACCACTCACCCTGGGTACTCACACTCACACTGAGTACTCACTATTCACCCTGGGTACTCACCACTCATCCTGAGTACTCACCACTCACACTGAGTACTCACTATTCACCCTGGGTACTCACCACTCACCCTGGGTACTCACACTCACACTGAGTACTCACTATTCACCCTGGGTACTCACCACTCACCCTGGGTACTCACCACTCACCCTGGGTACTCACTACCAATCCTGAGTACTCACCACTCACCCTGGGTACTCACCACTCACCCTGGGTACTCACTACTCACCCTGGGTACTCACTACCAATCCTGAGTACTCACCACTCACCCTGGGTACTCACCACTCACCCTGGGTACTCACCACTCACCCTGGGTGCTCACTACTCATCCTGGGTACTCACCACTCACCCTGGGTACTCACTACTCACCCTGCGTGCTCACTACCAATCCTGAGTACTCACTACTCACAATGAGTACTCATCACTCACCCTGGGTACTCACTACTCACCCTGCGTGCTCACTACCAATCCTGAGTACTCACTACTCACCCTGAGTACTCACCACTCACCCTGGGTACTCACTACTCACCCTGCGTGCTCACTACCAATCCTGAGTACTCACTACTCACAATGAGTACTCATCACTCACCCTGGGTACTCACTACTCACCCTGCGTGCTCACTACCAATCCTGAGTACTCACTACTCACCCTGAGTACTCACCACTCACCCTGGGTACTCACTACTCACCCTGCGTGCTCACTACCAATCCTGAGTACTCACTACTCACAATGAGTACTCACCACTCACCCTGGGTACTCACTACTCACCCTGCGTGCTCACCGCTCAGCGGGGGACTCACTGATTCACTTACGCATGAGTAAATTCGGAAGCTGTGAAAGCCCGTCACCGGAAGTGTTCGGGTTCCGGCGAGCGTGGGAAAGTCTCGTGGCCCAGCAGGTGACCCAAGCCCGAGTTGGAGGACCAGGTGTACCGAGGGTGACCTCCAGCCTGAGTTGGAGGACCAGGTGTACCGAGGGTGACCTCCAGCCTGAGTTGGAGGACCAGGTGTACCGAGGGTGACCTCCAGCCAGAGTTGGAGGACCAGGTGTACCGAGGGTGACCCCCAGCCTGAGTTGGAGGACCAGGTGTACCGAGGGTGACCTCCAGCCTGAGTTGGAGGACCAGGTGTACCGAGGGTGATCCCCAGCCTGAGTTGGAGGACCAGGTGTACCGAGGGTGACCCCCAGCCAGGGTTGGAGGACCAGGTGTACCGAGGGTGACCTCTAGCCAGAGTTGGAGGACCAGGTGTACCGAGGGTGACCTCCAGCCTGAGTTGGAGGACCAGGTGTACCGAGGGTGACCTCCAGCCAGGGTTGGAGGACCAGGTGTACCAAGGGTGACCTCCAGCCGGGGTTGGAGGACCAGGTGTACCGAGGGTGACCTCCAGCCTGAGTTGGAGGACCAGGTGTACCGAGGGTGACCTCCAGCCAGAGTTGGAGGACCAGGTGTACCGAGGGTGACCCCCAGCCAGGGTTGGAGGACCAGGTGTACCAAGGGTGACCTCCAGCCGGGGTTGGAGGACCAGGTGTACCGAGGGTGACCTCCAGCCGGGGTTGGAGGACCAGGTGTACCGAGGTGTACCTGCACGCCTCTCCTACCCTCTACACGCTCCCCTGCACGCCTTCCCTTCCCTCTACACGCCTCCCTTACCCTCTACACGTTCCCTGCACGCCTCTCCTACCCTCTACACCGCCCCCCTGCTGAGCAGGAGCGGGCGTGGGAACCGCCATGGGGTCACGTGTGCGCGGTGGCACAACGACAAGCCGTGGGTAACATAGCATGTGGTGGACTCCACGCCACACGCCTCTCTCTCTCTCTCTCTCTCTCTCTCTCTCTCTCTCTCTCTCTCTCTCTCTCTCTCTCTCTCTCTCGGCTGCTGGGTAATGGGACCCCCCGACGGATTGAGAGAGAGAGAGAGAGAGAGAGAGAGAGAGAGAGAGAGAGAGAGAGAGATGAGAGAGAGAGAGAGAGAGAGAGAGAAGCCTAAGCCTTTTAAATGAACACGTCAGAATTAGTTACGCATGGCGGGAGAGTGCAACGTCATGCGTAGATGATAAATATAATCGTGAGGCAAGTGTTGTGAAGTTCCCCCACCACCTCCTCTCTCTCTCTCTCTCTCTCTCTCTCTCTCTCTCTCTCTCTCTCTCTCTCTCTCTCTCACGTACACAGAGGCAACGTGTAACACGGCAGCGAGGTAGGTATTCAAAGGGGTGGGTGGGTGGGTGGCCCAGGTTATGGGCGGCAGCTGAACCGCCCACCACCGCTCCTCTGCCAGACGTGCCACCCATCACCACCCACCCCCTACAGCAACAGCGTGCCACCCACCACCCCCTACAGCAACAGCCACCACCCATCACCCTCCCCCTGCATCAACACCCACTATACCCCCCTTTTTTCCCCCCCCCCGCATCAACGAACACCCCACAACAGACAGACGTCAACGGTGAGCCTTCCTTCCGTCGGTGCGTTGTGTGGGTGGGGCTGGCTGAGCCTAGCAGCTCCAGCCACAAACACATCACACCAAACTCACTCCTCACTCACTCACTCTTTCACTCTCTCACGCACTCTGTCTGTCTGTCTGTCTGTCTGTCTGTCTGTCTGTCTCTCTCTCTCTCTCTCTCTCTCTCTCTCTCTCTCTCTCTCTCTCTCTCTCTCTCTCTCTCTCTCTCTATGTACGTTACCTCATCCCACGGCCAACGGACCAGTTCACCAAGGCGTGTACACGCTGAATCCTTCTTACCTGTGGCAAGAGAAAGAAATAAACCAAGTTAGGGAAGAGACCAATGGTAGGGTGGTTCTTCTTCAAAGCAACATACACACATAACCTAAGAAATCATTCAATGAAATAATTTATCCAATAAGAATAAAAAAAGAAAATAAGTTTGGGAATGACTTTGTTTGTGTCAGCGAGGCAGCCGGTCGTCATTCAACACCACCAACACCACAGGCTCTGGTGTCTCAGCCGATCTGCCTTGACCAGCATCGCCTGGCACACAGGACAACTGTTCCAGAGAGAGAGAGAGAGAGAGAGAGAGAGAGAGAGAGAGAGAGAGAGAGAGAGAGAGAGAGAGAGAGAGAGAGAGAGAGAGAGAGGTCAGGTAACAGGTAACAGGATCAGTAGACACCTTGATGTTATTATTGCCCAACTCAAGCTGGAGTGAGGTACTCATGTGAGTTTGTCTTTCCTGTACACCTTTGCCAACAGGATTACTCTCACACATCCAGCATCAGTGTGTAACATGTAATGACCTGTGAATCCATAGACACACGTCCCTCCCAACATAACAAGAGACGTGTAGGCAGTTCATCTACAATAATGTTCCACCTCAGGTACTTATAAAATAACCATAATTTCGTTTATTGTAAATCATTCACTTATTCTAATACTTGCTACGTAACCCAATTATTGATGCTCAACCTTCGCAAACAGCTCATTGAATATCGTATCTGTTATGTCATTCATTCACGTAAACAGTTCACTGATCATGTAACATGTAACGTAACTCAGTCACTGAGGCCGTGGCACACAGTCCTGTAGCTTCTGTACTCTGTATCCTCTCATGCGTCACCACCCATAGGATGGGCAGGAGCGGCTCGTTATATATATATATATATATATATATATATATATATATATATATATATATATATATATATATATATATATAATACTGGCCGCTCTGGTGGCGAAGGTCAGGCAGGTCTGTACAGGTGCGGGCAAGCAAGCAAGCCAGCACCAACACCAGGACAGGACCCAGACATGAGCCAGCAGCAAGTAAGACGCATCTCCCGAACCCACAGATCTCAACATGTCAACTACAGACTTGAAATTACCCACAATTTTTGCAGTAACTTGTGTGACGTGTTGACTGTGTGCATATAAGTTGTTTCCTTCTTAACTTAACATAATAATCACAAAACAATATGCGATGCTGGGCTACTCATCCGAACCCTATCAAATTCGAGACTTCCCTTGTGTGCAAAATGTTTGCATTGCTCTTTTCTTTTTTCCTTATAGACTGTATTCCAGTAGCTGTGAGTCCCTAAGACTCTGTCTCCGAGCATTCAATTCCATACATCTGTTCTATAATTCCATACTATGTTGGACTGAACTCTACAATGCCTAATGAATTGAATTCTCTGTACGCCTCCACACTAATCTGTGAGTTTCTCATACCTTCACTCCACTGTCACAAGCAGCCTCGAAGGGACCCCATGGTCTGTTTCCTGTTCGAATTCCTTTGTATTAGCAACGTCTGTCGTACACACCAGTGTGTCTTGGGGAGATCTTGATTTAACACGTTATCTTGAGAAGCCTCCAGACCACAGTTCTCTTTTTACTTCTATAGCAACACCTTTGGAACATCTAGGACCCCTAGACATGTACCATTCACTAATACTACCATTGAAATGCATTGTCTTGTGTGGCATCAAAATCATATGATCTACCGTGCTTGCCTCCACCTACCTCTGGCTATGTACTCATCTTCCATAGTGTTTGTGTAGAGAAATAGAAATAGGGGTCGGTTAAACGTACACCCTTCACCCCATTTTCTAACCCACAGCGGACTGACAATGGCTCGAGGGGAGAGTACTTACGTGCTTACGTGTACTTACGACCACGAGGTTTTCTCAGAAAAACAAAAACAAAAGCATACAAACAAACAAATAAACAAAGAAAAAAAAAGCAGAACTAGCGCTTCCCCTCAGGACAGAAATACAGAGTTATGAAAATATGATGAGAGAGAGAGAGAGAGAGAGAGAGAGAGAGAGAGAGAGAGAGAGAGAGAGAGAGAGAGAGAGAGAGAGAGAGAGAGAGACTTTCTCTAAACACGGGCCCGACACCTACTCTCCCAGTCCCTTCGTAACACCATATAAGCAGCAGTACCTCTTCACTGGTGACCTCTAATTGAGTTGTTAGTAATCACATGGACGAGGCAATCCTGACTACCAGGGTTGTTACAACCACCACCAATACACACACACATAAACACACACACACACACACACACACACACACATGTGCTCTCTCTGTCTCTCTGTCTGTCTGTCTGTCTGTCTGTCTGTCTCTCTCTCTCTCTCTCTCTCTCTCTCTCTCTCTCTCTCTCTCTCTCTCTCTCTCTCTCTCTCTCTCTCAACACACACAACGTGTCCACCAGGTCTGGACATGTGTGTGTGTGTGTGTGTGTTGTGTGTGTGTGTGTGTGTGTGTGTGTGTGTGGTGTACGACAGGAGGAAAACTCTCTGCGTCAAACACTACCTCGACTTCATCAGCTTACAACATCCTCCAGCGGCCGATAAGCTTGGCCATGCTGACTTGACCTTATCATATAATCATGGTCGTAACCTTATGATGATCCATTCATACCCCCTTCACCCCATCGCCAGCACCCTCACCTCCTTCCTCTCCTCCTCCCTCACCTTCCCCTTCCCTCACCTCGTCCTCCCTCACCTCCTCCCCCTCACCCTCAACTGTTGATGCCGGAATCATCACACGATATTTTGATCTACTGATGTGATTAAGTGGTTAATATACGTCATATAAATCACACACACACACACACACACACACACACACACACACACACACACACACAATGATGATGGACGACGGAAGAAGACCTGGTCTTTCAGAGTGGGTTATCACCGCATGGCAACCACACTTAGCCACCAGGTGGCAACCAGAACCAACCATCACCACACGGCAACCAGAACCAGTCATCACCACATGCCAGCTAGAACCAGCCTTGAACCAGCTGGGGGCGGAAGCCAACCAACCACACAGGCCTGGACATTTGACCCAGCATCTCCCGGGTCGTTACAGAGGATAACAAGCAGTTCGCATGACTGTCGAGTGCAATTCTGACATCATGCATGGTAACGCGACCGCCCTGCACGGGTAGTGCACTTGTATGGGGGGAGGGTGGAGCACAGGCTGCACAGGTAGTGGGGGTAACAAAGTTGTCTTCACTGCTCAAAAAAGTAGATAAAAGCGATGATTTTTTTTAGCACGATGGTACGATCCATGAACACGATGGTACGACCCGTGAACACGATGGTACGACCCATGAACACGATGGTACGAAGTGTTGAGCACGACGGTACGACCCTTAGGGTCTGTGAACGGTGTGGCATCTGCTGACCTGATCCTTGAGAGTCAAGGTCAAAGGCCAAGCCATCATACCCAAGGGCCGTACCGTCGTGTTCAAGGGGCATACGTCGTGTTCAAGGGTCGTACCGTCGTGTTCAAGAGTCGTACCATCGTCCTCAAGGAGATGAGGGTGAGGCATATATATATATATATATATATATATATATATATATATATATATATATATATATATATATATATATATATATATATATATTACAAAAGTCCACATCAAGGCCGGACCTTAATTGAAATATAGAGAGGTTAATGAAAGGGTAAAATAGAGAAGAGACAGGGGAAAACATTCACGAATTTTGGAGGAAGTGAAAAACCTGTCTTTTAAAATGTGGCAGGTCATAGTTATTGGGAAAGAAACAGTTATCAAAACGGCCCACCCTTGAGTTGTCAAGAGACACATATATATATCCTTTCAACATCTAACGACCATTTATTGGTGGCAGACTCGATACTAATCCTTCCAATACATAACGACATGGGAACATGACAATACTGAAGATGACTTTAATGATATATCTCATTCAATTCTAGTCACCTCAGACTCTTTCTCTGTCCTCTTACATCGAGTCCAAACTGGATGGGTGAAAAGTCTATGGGAGGAAGGGGTGGTTAGTAATAACTTGGGTGACTCTCAAATATCATCTTTTCCACTGTGTTCAGCCACACGCCTGTGTGAGTGTGTGTGTGTGTGTGTGTGTGTGGGGCTGGGGCCCGGGCACGCTGGGCGGTCAGTCAGTCCCGCTCATCCCTGGGACGGGTTGTGAACCAGTTACCCCGAGGGCGTGGCGGTGAGGAGGATCCAGTCAAAGGAGCCCAGCAAGTGAGCCAGTCAGCCAACGTTCCTTCCTCAAAACCGCTAATGTCCTGGAGCTTTTGCTGGCCGCCAACCACCACCACCACTACGACACCACCACTGGGAAAGTATTCCTTAATGTGTTTTTGATGGCTGGACCTGCGTAATGAACGATCATTATATGAAGACCCTCTGTGGCAGCAGCCATCACTCATAATCTGCATATATCAACCGCAAGGCAAAGCCCCATTTAAATAGACCACTCGGTAAAGTCTATATATATATATATATATATATATATATATATATATATATATATATATATATATATATATATATATATTTTTTTTTTTTTTTTTTTTTTATACTTTGTCGCTGTCTCCCGCGTTTGCGAGGTAGCGCAAGGAAACAGACGAAAGAAATGGCCCAACCCCCCCCCCCCCATACACATGTACATACACACGTCCACACACGCAAATATACATACCTACACAGCTTTCCATGGTTTACCCCAGACGCTTCACATGCCTTGATTCAATCCACTGACAGCACGTCAACCCCTGTATACCACATGACTCCAATTCACTCTATTCCTTGCCCTCCTTTCACCCTCCTGCATGTTCAGGCCCCGATCACACAAAATCTTTTTCACTCCATCTTTCCACCTCCAATTTGGTCTCCCTCTTCTCCTCGTTCCCTCCACCTCCGACACATATATCCTCTTGGTCAATCTCTCCTCACTCATTCTCTCCATGTGCCCAAACCATTTCAAAACACCCTCTTCTGCTCTCTCAACCACGCTCTTTTTATTTCCACACATCTCTCTTACCCTTACGTTACTTACTCGATCAAACCACCTCACACCACACATTGTCCTCAAACATCTCATTTCCAGCACATCCATCCTCCTGCGCACATCTCTATCCATAGCCCACGCCTCGCAACCATACAACATTGTTGGAACCACTATTCCCTCAAACATACCCATTTTTGCTTTCCGAGATAATGTTCTCGACTTCCACACATTTTTCAAGGCTCCCAAAATTTTCGCCCCCTCCCCCACCCTATGATCCACTTCCGCTTCCATGGTTCCATCCGCTGACAGATCCACTCCCAGATATCTAAAACACTTCACTTCCTCCAGTTTTTCTCCATTCAAACTCACCTCCCAATTGACTTGACCCTCACCCCTACTGTACCTAATAACCTTGCTCTTATTCACATTTACTCTCAACTTTCTTCTTCCACACACTTTACCAAACTCAGTCACCAGCTTCTGCAGTTTCTCACATGAATCAGCCACCAGCGCTGTATCATCAGCGAACAACAACTGACTCACTTCCCAAGCTCTCTCATCCCCAACAGACTTCATACTTGCCCCTCTTTCCAGGACTCTTGCATTTACCTCCCTTACAACCCCATCCATAAACAAATTAAACAACCATGGAGACATCACACACCCCTGCCGCAAACCTACATTCACTGAGAACCAATCACTTTCCTCTCTTCCTACACGTACACATGCCTTACATCCTCGATAAAAACTTTTCACTGCTTCTAACAACTTGCCTCCCACACCATATATTCTTAAAAAGGGCAAATGAGAGTTGGGGTGAGAGACTATCAGTAAATTTTAGGGAGAATAAAAAGATGTTCTGGAAGGAGGTAAATAGGGTGCGTAAGACAAGGGAGCAAATGGGAACTTCAGTGAAGGGCGCAAATGGGGAGGTGATAACAAGTAGCGGTGATGTGAGAAGGAGATGGAATGAGTATTTTGAAGGTTTGTTGAATGTGTCTGATGACAGAGTGGCAGATATAGGGTGTTTTGGTCGAGGTGGTGTGCAAAGTGAGAGGGTTAGGGAAAATGATTTGGTAAACAGAGAAGAGGTAGTAAAAGCTTTGCGGAAGATGAAAGCCGGCAAGGCAGCAGGTTTGGATGGTATTGCAGTGGAATTTATTAAAAAAGGGGGTGACTGTATTGTTGACTGGTTGGTAAGGTTATTTAATGTATGTATGACTCATGGTGAGGTGCCTGAGGATTGGCGGAATGCGTGCATAGTGCCATTGTACAAAGGCAAAGGGGATAAGAGTGAGTGCTCAAATTACAGAGGTATAAGTTTGTTGAGTATTCCTGGTAAATTATATGGGAGGGTATTGATTGAGAGGGTGAAGGCATGTACAGAGCATCAGATTGGGGAAGAGCAGTGCGGTTTCAGAAGTGGTAGAGGATGTGTGGATCAGGTGTTTGCTTTGAAGAATGTATGTGAGAAATACTTAGAAAAGCAAATGGATTTGTATGTAGCATTTATGGATCTGGAGAAGGCATATGATAGAGTTGATAGAGATGCTCTGTGGAAGGTATTAAGAATATATATATATATATATATATATATATATATATATATATATATATATATATATATATATATATATATATTTACATATATATATTCTGATGAGTCCACAGGGATAATGAAACACGATAAGTTTCCAAGTGCACTTTCGTGTAATAATCACCAGATTAATGTGGGTAAAGCCGTTATCACTGTCGATGAATGAGAACACAGAAAAGCGTGAACACTTTGAACAGCCTATGATACTCTGACGTGTTCAATACTCTGACCACAAGATCGCACCACAGCGTGTGGAGTGGTACTACCACACGCTGGAGGGAGGGAGGGAAGGAGGGAGGGAGGTGGGTGGCTGCTTTATGGTGTAAACACAAGAGAGAGAGAGAGAGAGAGAGAGAGAGAGAGAGAGAGAGAGAGAGAGAGAGAGAGAGAGAGAGAGAGAGAGAGAGAGAGAGAGAGAGGCTGGGCCCCGCCCGCACGAGTCGGTTACGGTCCGGCGAGAGAGAGAGAGAGAGAGAGAGAGAGAGAGAGAGAGAGAGAGAGAGAGAGAGAGAGAGAGAGAGAGAGAGAGAGAGAGAGAGAGAGAGTCCGCAGGGCGGTCACTGCTTCCTGACTCGAGCCATAGGGGGTCACTGCTTGTGGACTCCCGATCCATGGGAGGGAGGAGAGGTTTGGGGGCTGGGGGTCGTCACTGCTTGTGGACTCATAGCATGGGGTGTGGTGTGGCGGGTGCGTCATTGCTTGCCGACTCCCAAAGAAAATCTCGGGATAACGAAATCCCACGAGACAAAATCCCAAGGGAACGTCATCCCACAGGGATAAATCCCAGGCGAAGGGAATCCTGGAGGACAAAATCCACCCACATATCCCTCAAGAGATCCCCCTGCATGTAGCCCAGTGCAACAAGAATACACCTCTCCATCTCCCTCAACAACCATACCTATCCACACACACACATGTCTACCACATCTTAGAGGCATCTATCCCCTCCAATAAGTGAATAAAAGCAACATATTCACTGGCGTGGCCTCATGAATAATATAATCCCTCCCTCCTTCGTATCATACATTTAGGCTATATCGTCTGAAGGACACACCCTCAATACACATCTCCATACAACTTGTTGATCACCATCTTGACGTAACACGTCCTCCTACCGTTCGTAACTGGATCTCTCTTGCTCCCACATCGAATCTCACGTTCGAGAGTGGAAATATGACGTGATGTGTTGCCGTCACATTTCGTACGATATGAGATCGAAAATGCCTTATGTAATATTCTCTTCAAGAATATAATCAGCGTTTAGCGAGTTACATGCAGGAGACGTAATATATATATATATATATATATATATATATATATATATATATATATATATATATATATATATATATATATATATATATATATATAATGTCATATTTCTATATTACTATATCATCATATTATATCATATCATATCATTATATCAAATCATATTCGACTTGGATGTTTAACGTCCTTTTATAATCTATATAACTTAATATAATTAGTGTTATATCCCGTCAGATCTAGATGTTTAGAGGTATGACATATACTCCATATAACAGGGAATATATTTCGAGCACCATATATCCAATATGTCTCGAATGTCCAGTGCCACACTATACATCCAATATGACTCTGGCTGCCATATTATGATAATAATTCCTGACGACCCCTGATGTCTAAAGCCATATTGTGAGCCAAGGAAGGGCAGAGACACCCACCCCCTCGTAAGGTAATGAGACCTACTCCTCTCACGCAGGCAAGACAAGACCCAGTTGTATATATATGGAAAGGTCAACTGCCCCTTGCCTCACCACCAGCTCACCTCTGACAAGGCTGGAGGTGATTACACACAAGGTCACGCCAGTGATAAGGGTTAAATGATTCGTATAAACAATGATATATATATATATATATATATATATATATATATATATATATATATATATATATATATATGTGTGTGTGTGTGTGTGTGTGTGTGTCTATGTATGTGTACGTACGGTGTGTGTGTGTGTGTGTCTATGTGTACGTACGTGTGTGGGCGTCTATGTACATACGTGCGTATGTGGGTGGGTTGGGCCATTCTTTCGTTTGTTTCCTTGCGCTACCTCGCTAACGCGGGAGACAGCGACAAAGTATAATAAATGAATAAATAAATATATATATACATATATTATGCGATCGGTCGTTTACACGAGCCTTCGTTTAGCGAAGCAGCGACCCGAACGAAGTCCAATAGACCCGGGTCTTAGTCCAGAGGTACGGCAGTTGGCTCACAGTCAATTTAGCTGTTCATCTTTCATTTTGGGGCTGGTTGACGACGAATGGGTATCCGGCATAAGCGTAGCTGTGTGTGTGTGTGTGTGTGTGTGTGTGTGTGTGTGTGTGTGAGGAAAGATAAGGTACGTATATGCAAGGTTAAGTAAGGGATGGGGGCAACACAAGTGCCCCACTCTCTCCCCGTGACACACACACACAAGCAATCACACACACACCAGGTGATGGCATCTACCGTCCACCACATGACCTCCCGACACGTACCAAGCTGGAGGCAAACTTGTGGCCTCTTTTCCATTCAGTGACCTTATGTCTTTGGAAAGTCTGGCTCAGGTGGAGAGCCAGTAGTAAATATCATATACGAAGCATCAGAACTTATGATGACAATGACTTCAAAGACCAAGTAGCAGGTGACAGGTATTAGACAGAGTAAGGTTTGGCTCTTTGATTACCCAATCTATCTGTTTCCCTCACAACACCACCAGGATTAGCCACGTTATCAATACGTAAGGAAGATAAGAACACACTATACCGAGGTTATCTACTTCCTTATCCTATATACACTTGTCACCTTGATGACGTCTCGGTGTAAGGTACTTATAATGTCTGTCTGGTTACTTACGAAGAGTGTATGGTGGCTAACTGGTTACTTATCATGTCTGTCTGGTTACTTACACAGAGTGTATGTGATGTCTAACTGGTTACTTATAATTTCTGTTTGGCTATTTACATAGTCTGTGTGATGTGTAACTGGTTACTTATAATGTCTGTGTGGTCACTTACAATGTCTACCTGGTTATCTATCTACACAGTTTGCCTAGCTAATTAAATTACACTGTCTACCTAATTACTTACAATGCCTGCTTAGATACTTATACCATCTACCTGCTTACTTACAATATGTATTTAGGTTCATGACGTAATTCATCCACACTGCCCTTCTCACTACCAATAAACAGCCGACCTGTTTACAAGGCGAGAGAGAGAGACAGTTTATCTATATTTCCTTATATGATTAACATAATCACCTTCCCTGAACAAAGCACCAGTAAACATCATCTGTTAAGCACCCGTCCTGTGTAAAACACCGGTAAAACATCGATATATAACATCTGTAAAACACCTACACCCACCATCTCCAAACTCATCTGTAAATGTACCGCGCGCAAACCTCGCCTTGATACGTAAATGAACCTGCCAATGTGTAAATGACACCAGTAAATCCCTTTTGAATTTGTGAAAAAGTTAATAATTACAACATTACCCGATCACAGGCTCCTACACACACACACACACACACACACACACACACACACACACACATCAATAAAGATCCTCTAAGACCAATAACATCACAAAATGAACACGACAGAAATGAAAGTAGAAACAGGTTGATAAATCAGTTCCTCAGAAACATGCTTCAGTGGAAACCACTTTCCCTTCTGAAGTTCGTCACAGTGGAATATAACCAGTGGTCGTGAGGTCCGCCCGCCCTCGGAGGAGGTGGAGGGGAGGTCGTGACCAACGGGGGTCGTGACCCCCCCAAGAAAAACTCGAAATTCAAGCGTGTGTGTGTGTGTGTGTGTGTGTGTGTGTGTGTGTGTGTGTGTGTGTGTGTGTGTGTATGATGCAAGTCAGGCGCAGGAAGGAAGGAAGTCAACCAAACATTACTAGTCACACGAGAACTTCAATATTTTCTCTCTCTCTCTCTCTCTCTCTCTCTCTCTCTCTCTCTCTCTCTCTCTCTCTCTCTCTCTCTCTCTCTCTCTCTCTCGGCCATGACTGACCTGACCCCCACACCACACGGGCAAGGGGGAGAGCGATGATGGGGGGGTGTGGTGGGAGAATCTCGCTCTGTGTTGAGTTAATGTTTTCAATAATGTGAGGGACATTAATGTGGAGGCTGTCGACGCAAAAAATTTTCACGAGAGAAAAAGGAAATAAATAATTATATATTTTCTCTCGGGATATTATGACTGGGGCGTCTAAGTGAATATCCAGGGTCCAGGTGTGTGTTGGGGGGCGGTACAGTGTTGGGGAAGGTCAGGACCCAGGGTCCAGGTGTGTGGTGGGGCGGTGCAGTGTTGGGGAAGGTCAGGACCCAGGGTTCAGGTGTGTGGTGGAACAACACAGTGTTGGGGAAGGTCAGGAACCAGGGTCCATGTTTATGCTGGTAGCGGTACAGTGTTGGGGAAGGTCAGGACCCAGGGTCCAGGTGTGTGGTGGGGCGGTGCAGTGTTGGGGAAGGTCAGGACCCAGGGCTCAGGTGTGGGAGAGAACAACACAGTGATGGGGAAGGTCAGGACCCAGGGTCCAGGTGTGTGGTGGGGCGGTGCAGTGTTGGGGAAGGTCAGGACCCAGGGTTCAGGTGTGGGAGAGAACAACACAGTGTTGGGGAAGGTCAGGACCCAGGGTTCACGTGTGGAAGGGAACAACACAGTGATGGGGAAGGTCATTACGATCGCATACGTAGTTTATTAATAATCTGACTAACATTAATTGACCTTAAGGACTTCAGAGGCTAATATGGAAGAGAAGTCAACGAGTGACTTCACCTAAGAACATGACCTCCTCCCTGCTTGGCTAAGGTTGGGGAACTACAGAGCCTGGTGCTCCTAGGTGTGTCCAGCACCCCGGGGCTCTCACTCCCAGGTGTGTCCAGCACCCCGGGGCTCTCACTCCCAGGTGTGTCCAGCACCCCGGGGCTCTCACTCCTAGGTGTGTCCAGCACCCCGGGGCTCTCACTCCCAGGTGTGTCCAGCACCCCGGGGCTCTCACTCCCAGGTGTGTCCAGCACCTCGGGGCTCTCACTCCCAGGTGTGTCCAGCACCTCGGAGCTCTCACTCCCAGGTGTGTCCAGCACCCTAGTGCTCTTCTCTCCCTAGAGCCTCCACAACCCTGACACAGACCATACCATCGTCTTCATCACCCCAATACAACCCAACCCAGCACCTTCTGCTCATCCCGAGCTGAAGACTTCATCAGGTATGTTCACCAGGTGTACACACCTGACTCTGTCTCAGCAGTAGTGTTCTCTGTTCTTAAACCCCAGCTTACCGACAATGGTTCCCTCCTAGCGCCAAGTTCACGGTACCAAAACCTTCCCATGAATTCTAAACACAATGAAACTTTACGTCCCTGATCTAAAAGGAAAATATATAGAAAAAAAAAGTCAACTCTTCAGATTGAAGGTTCTGGGCGAGAACAATGGAGCAGCTGAGCAAGAGATGAAAATCACAACAATAACTTAAACGTCATCAGTTGATGGCACAGATCTCACAACCTCGACCCTCCCGCCCTCCTGTGGGATACAGTGCCAATCTTCTCACGTCCTACGCGTGTTTCCGATGGCCATGACGAGGGCGACACGAACCCTATCACTCTCCTACGTCGATGTATTGTACCCTCACCCAATGCTATGTGTCCTTCAACCACGTCATCGCAGGTCCACCTGTCATCCTCGTGTGTCTGTGGTGATGTTCAGGACCCACTAAACGCTCTTGTGTCTGCCTGCTTCCAGCCACCCCTAGGCGTATACCCCTTCACCCACGCTGTCACTGACTTGTTTTGTCTGCGTAGATTTAGGAATTATTGGGCCAATGTTGAGCGGAGGGTCGTCTAGAAGGGTGAGTGGTGGTTTCCGCCGCATGAGGCGACTGCCAAAGATCAGCTTTGGAGGAAATTGAGGATGTTGAACACGTGTGTCTGATGTGATCTCCCTCTTCCCATCCACACACACACACACACACACACACACACACACACACACACACACACACACAGGATGACCAACTGAGAGGAACCACCACACATTCTCCGAGCCCAACCACATCATATGTTGTAACATGCAATCCTAATTACTTGAAGGCCTTTCAGAGTTCTTCTCCACGTCTCAAGTCCTGACGGTGGGAGAGCACACGGGGCACCAGCCCTGCATACACACATCAGACAAGTGACTGATATTGTAACTACCGGAATAAGCCTAGGGTACAGGTCTACATGTGGCAAGTCGCGAGAAACCATGATTCTAAACATTCCAAACACAGACTCTGTTCGGTACCTGATGAATATAAACTAGGTCGCTAAAATCGCGAATGTCCCAAAATCAGTGATTTTAGACCTCAAGGCTTGATGTTTCGAAAGCTTGAAGACATTCTGACACTGTATTCAACCTTCGCCATGCCCTGAGCTATGTAAAACACTTTTGTAATCCTGCCCAGTACAGGCATGTTCTGTAACTAACGTCCAGTGTGTACTGTACCATGACCCTCTCTGTATTACTGTGAATGTTAACAACCTGCCCAGTGCTAGTACATTTCGTAACTGTATGCCCAACATGTAACGTACCTTTGACCTCTCGTAGTGCTATCAATGTTAACAAGTTAACGACAGTACGCCACACTGTGTCCTGCTCCACATACACACCTCAGTGTGTGTGTGATTCGTTCGTGTATACACACGGTAATTCGAATGTTAACAAGGTGTTCTGTATATGTATGGTTATATTTCAAACTGTTTTGTATTACACAAAGATATTATCTATGTTGCTATTAGCAATACATACCATCCTATAACTATAGGCCAGATATTTGATGTGTTCTCGACTCCCCTTCTAACGGCAGGAGGTTCCCCTTTGGGTCCCTATACCCCACTCGACTCCACCTTCCACCCTCTTATATCCACGTACTGTATGTACCCACTGTACGCTCTATCTGGGCCTCCACCTACCCCTAGATATGCACCCTTCACCCATACTGCCACTGAAATGCTCCGTCTGTGTATAACTAGACGATAAATATCTTAAAACCAAAACTAAAACCAATGTGTGTTTGAGGGGAGGGAGGAGACTTCCCTTAGAAACATGTTAAGACATTTGGTTTGACTTCAGAGATAAAAACGATGAAATGGACGAGGTTGTTGTCATGGCCTTCACAAAATAGTTAACAAGTTAAGGTCTCGAGTAACTTAGAGTGAAGACCGTCTGTGTCTAGTGTGGAGAAAGTAGACTGAATCATGGCTAAAAGTCTACGTCAGACATGGAAAGAATAAGTGTCTCAATTGATGCTGAAACAAATCTTTGCATGTCACTTGCCACTAGAGGGTGCCAATGTCAGACATATCATCTTGACATAGGAGAAGAGAGAGAAAAAAATTGTGAGGGAGGGTCTTGGCGCGTGTGGCTTACCTCTTCCGGCAGGGACTCTGTGGACCTGGTGTACCTCATGACGCAGAAGGTGGTGTCGCCGTTGGACTTGGGCTCGCTGGTACACGGCTGGATCACCGCGTTGCCCATCCTCCTGTGGCAGGCGCTGTCCCCTGAGCACCCTGTGTCACTGACGTCCTGGCATGGTAGTCTGTCTCCGTCCTCCTCCTCCTGTCCTGAGACGGGACCTCCCTTCAAGAGGAGGTCGTCACAGGAGGTCGCCCTCCTCCTCAGGGATCAGGGTGAGCCAGGGTGACGAAGGACACCCCGCCGGCAGCTAGGTCGCCACCAGGGCCAAAGTTCAATAACTCTACCACGACGAATTCACAGTTAAGTTCGACCAAAGTTCACCAGTCATCAGTTCTCTCAAGTTCATAGTTCGGCTATTTTTCTTTTCTATCTTATCTTTTCTTCCAGTAACTGGAGTCGACAGTTTGGAGATTTTAGTGTTGGGTTGTTTCAAATTCAGTCCCTGGATGGAGGGAAGACGAGATATACAAATAATGTGGTGGACAGAACATTTTCAGAGACCAAGTGATTAGTCTGGTTCGCTTTACGAAGGACACACACACACACACACACACACACACACACACACACACACACACACACACACACACACCACACACTCCCTCCTTTACACACTTCAACACACACTGCCTGCCTCAGACACCTCCCCACACTGCCTCCCTCACAAAAACCCTCACACACACACACACACACACACACACACACACACACACACACACACACACACACACACACACACACACACACACACACACACACACACACACACACATACACACACACACACACACACACACACACACACACACTCCCTCCCTCACACACCTCTTCGTGAGTATGAGTAATGGAAGTCTGACCAAAATTAGATCAAGCCAAGTGGCGCCTGCCTACTGCTCTGCTCTCTGCTCTCTCTCTCTCTCTCTCTCTCTCTCTCTCTCTCTCTCTCTCTCTCTCTCTCTCTCTCTCTCTCCTCAGACCCTTGAGTACGACCCTTCTCCACGACGTTGTGACGCATCAGCACCAAAAGGAAAGCACACCCCCTAGCAAGCAAGACTGAACGCGACCGATGAGGAACACAGCACGACCCTTGGGTACGATGGCCTGGCATTAAACGACGGGTCGCCCCACCTCCCCAAACACTCCCCTCCTCCTCCAAAAGGATCGTTCCTGTGATAGTAATGAAGTATCACTTCAGTAGGGGTTCAGATCACTTAGTTTACTGAAACTTTACAAAGGCACAGCATGTTTCAAGGCGTAAACACTTCACATACACTTGTATCCCAACGCAAGCAAGCACACGCAGGCTTGCTTATACAACCTCCTGTTATCGCCATGTCGGAGTAGAAACAAAGATCTCGTCCATTTTCATCACTCTTTAGCGAGTTCGTAGGTCGCCCTCCATCCCTCCCTTGACACACTCCGGGCCACGAGCCTCCTGCTTTCGGGGAACGAGGGCGAGCCTGGCCAGGTGACCTTCGTCAACCACAGCTTGACGACGTCGCCTAAGCTGGCCAGAGCCGCTTCAAGCGCCCCTCTTAGCTCAAGTGCTTGCGTCTCCACCACCTCCTCCCAGGGCGGAGGAGGAGGAGGAGCAAGAAGAAGAAGAAGAAGAAGAAGAAGAAGAAGAAGCAGAAGAAGAAGAAGAAGAAGAAGAAGAAGAAGCAGAAGAAGAAGAAGAAGAAGAAGAAGCAGAAGCAGAAGAAGAAGAAGAAGAAGAAGAAGAAGAAGAGAAGCAGAAGAAGAAGAAGAAGAAGAAGAAGAAGAAGGAGAAAAAGATGATGATGATGATGATGAGAGAGAGAGAGAGAGAGAGAGAGAGAGAGAGAGAGAGAGAGACAGGATAGTTGAGTTGTGTACTTGAGCCAGGTCTGTCGTGTCGTATCTTGCTGGGCGCACGACCACAGACGCCTCTGATCCTGATGAAGTTACAAAGTGCGAATTTTTGCTTGCATCAGGCGTTCGTGTCTCGCCTGTGCACGACCCCCCATCCCCCCACACGAGACTTCACGAGACTTTCCATATCTTGCTTTTAAGTTATTTGGAACAACTTCCTTTTTTTTCTTTTTTGTTAATAACTGTTGTTACATTGGTTATCAACCTCTCTCTCTCTCTCTCTCTCTCTCTCTCTCTCTCTCTCTCTCTCTCTCTCTCTCTCTCTCCTCCGCCCTGTTGATGGCAAAAATCAATGTCTCGACCACTTGAGCCAAGTCTTGAAACCAATAGTCTCTTTCTCCTCCGTCTGTCCTCGACATAAACCTTTGCCTAATTGACGAGACCGAGGCGCGAGACGCTCAGAGAAAGTGGGCGCGCCCCCCCGCTCATATGCACTGTTGCCATAGCACCAACCCTAATCCCCACCCCTCACTCTCTTGTCGGCAACGCTCCCTTCCCTCTCTCTCTCTCTCTCTCTCTCTCTCTCTCTCTCTCTCTCTCTCTCTCTCTCTCTCTCTACCCCACCACCCACCCATGCCTGCCAACCCCCTCTTCCCCTCCTGCGCATTCCTGCCCTGACCTCCTGTAGGGGGTGGGTCAGCCTCTCAATTGGTCTCCAGTGGCGCGTGGGTGCTGGGGAACAGAGCCGCTGGTGTCATGAGCTCAGTTATCACTCCATGTCGGCCTTTAAGGCTCGAGACTCTGGGGGCGTGTGTGTGTGTGTGTGTGTGTGTGTGTGTGTGTGTGTGTGTATTTAAGTGGATGAGGGTCAGGAAGGTCACCAGGGTGTAATATTTCGTTTGAGGTCTCGGCTAATAAACATTCGGGGGGGGCATATGAGAGAGAGAGAGAGAGAGAGAGAGAGAGAGAGAGAGAGAGAGAGAGAGAGAGAGAGAGAAGAGAGAGAGAGAGAGAGAGCACCGTCTCCCCAGCATGCAGCAGCACACGGCTCACCACAGTGGGTCAAGTCACACTAGGGGCGCCCCGCGCTGGAGAGGAGGAGGAGGATGGGTGGGGTCGGGTCCTTATATGAGGGGGGTGCTACATGTTAAACCACCACCTCGCCGGCCTCATCTCGTGTAAGGCTGAACGAAACGATGGCGGAGGAGCAAGCACACGGAACGAAGCGCTGTCTAGCGTACGAAATACACTGGAAAATAAAAAAGGATTGCTGGCTTATGAAATACACTGAAAAAAAAAATGGCATATGAAATACAATGAAAAAAAAATCACTTGAATGAATTATGTTGAATGAAGCGCTGCCCTCATTTGCACACAACCGTCGCAGCGAATGAAGCACGGTGAATGCAGCAGCGTCAAGCGGCGAATGAAGGACGGTGAACGAAGTTCTATCGACGATTGAAATCAATCACAGGGAAGAAAACGGAAGGTAAACAAACAGCTCTACGAGGGGTAACTAAAGACATACTGCTTGATTATTTTTTTTTTCTTCCTTCCCTCGTATTTTGCATGAATAATCATCGACAAAGAAAATGGTAAACACAGTGGTATGAATAAACAGCTCTCGCTTCTACGTTACCCACTTCTGGGAGAAGGGAAGCGAGATACGTAAGACGTAAGAGGTGCAGATGATGAGAGAAATAGAGGGAGAACGCGTAAGAAAACAGAAGAGAAAATCATGTTACGCAATACCGAGGGAAAATTCACTGTCAAGTCTCTACTGTCGGTGACCCACTGGAATAATACTGATGATCCACTGGAACAAACCCGGTAACCCACTGGAATAAAGGGAAACACTTGGAGGGAGGCAAAAGCTGTTTACTGAGGTGATCAGAATGCAAAAGTTACGTCAACCAATGTACGACCCATGAGCAACGCAGAACGATCTTGTAGGCGTAGAGGGTCGTCTGTCTCAATCTCCCCCATGTACTGCCACCCTGGATGGATGTGGCCCAGGCACATCGAAGGAGCCGTGCACCACTACTCTCCCCCAAGGCGTGGGGGGCGCACCTCTCAGCGCATCGGGAGGGCCAGTCACGTACCCTTCCTACACCATCGCCGATTTTTCGCTCGGCGGACGGAAGGAGGCGGGCTTGCCGCTGGGGTCCGCGGGCGTGGGGGAGAGGGAAGGGGGTCGTCAGAGATAAGGTTATGGTGGGTGGGTAGGTCGGTGTGAGGGAGGTTGGGAGGGAGGCTGAGGTGTGTGTGTGTGTGTGTGTGGGAGGAGTGGGAGGAGGGAGGGAGTCGGTCGGTGGAGACCCACCTGCGGCCGGTGTGGTGTGGATGAAACAGTCAAGGTCAGGGGATGGCCTGAAGGAGGGAGGGGAGGCGGCGGGCAGGCTGTAGGAATGTTGGTAGTCAACCTGCTGCTGCTGCAGTCCTACCTCCTCCTCCTCCTCCTCCTGCTGTACTTGTTGCTTCTTGACCACCAGCCACCGTGACCAGGTCGCTGCCATGCCCGGACGTGATCATCACGGACGTGTCTACCCTCCTCTCTCATACCACTCCTCCCTCCCCCAGCGGCGCCAGCAAGCGAGGTGGTGAGAGAGAGAGAGAGAGAGAGAGAGAGAGAGAGAGAGAGAGAGAGAGAGAGAGAGAGAGAGAGAGAGAGAGAGAGAGAGAGAGACGCTCCGCAAAACAGGCCTCTTAAGGTGGGTGATATTCAGACCGCCGCGCGTGGCGTTCCCCCGCCCACACTCTCACGCCGGGCCGCACCGCAGTAAACAAACAGTCCCCTGCTACAACAGTACTCCATTCATGAACAGACACGAGTCAAGGGTTCACCCTCTCCTCCTCCCACCTCCCACCTGACGTAGACAGATCCGACGGAGCGAACACACCGAGTGATAACTTGACCCTGCGACGACGCAACACTGCGACGCAGGTGTTGTACGATGGGGGCCCCACTCCTGTGAGATATGGCTCCCTTCTGAAAAATGAAATTGCGATGAAATTCCCTTCTTTTTCGAGAGCTAGGTACGCGAGGTGTACATGACTGAGGCGTGAGGTATTCCGAACGCATAGTAGGATCACATACTCAGTCCAGCTCCACATGTAGATTTGTAGCTGCTAATGTAGTGTTGTGAGCCCTGAGATTGTCCCCCCTTGAGGGGACCCCAGGGTTCAACAGGGGGGTGACCTCAAAGCTGACCCCTGTAGTGGTCTAGGGTTGAGTCGGTGTGACCCCCAAGCCGACCCCGGGGTTGACCCGGAGAACCGACAGTCTGCCACGACCATGCATGAAAACAAACACATCACCAAGAGCCAAGATAGACAACGTTCTTTTTTCTTTCAAGAAAACTTTGTTTATTGATTATCACGTGACTACGAAATGCCCAGGTCGGCTCGGATCACGAGGTGTGTGTGTGTGTGTGTGTGTGTGTGTGTGTGTGTGTGTGTGTGTGTGTATACAAACCACGTCCTCGGTGGCTGCAGGTGGTCTGGCTCTAACACCTCCTCACGTAAGGATGACCCGACCACCTCACACCGCCCCCCAGTACACTGCATCCAGAAAGAACCTGAACAAAATATTTTAGGGCGAAGTGAAATGGACACAGGCAGACCCGTCTATCATCATACCAGTGGCAGACCCATCTACCATCATACCAGTGGCAGACCCATCTATCATCATACCAGTGGCAGACCCGTCTACCATCATACCAGAGGCAGACCCGTCTACCATCATACCATCCTATAAGAAGACCTGTCAATAGGTATATACGTTTCCCACTAATAGGATCAGTAGACTCCTAGGCTACATATACTCATGGAAGTTCGTCTTTCCTGTTGACAATGAGCAGCCCAAACGTAAACTTTGCCAAGGTAGATTATTCCCCCACACCCAGCAGCACTGGAGATTAACTACTGCAAAACTCGCGACTCCATTCACAATATCTACCAAATGTTACGCAACAGATGTACCCATTTCTATCTCAGACAACATTCTACCTCATATACTTGTAAAACATTCCTACTTTGCCAATTGTAAATCATTTATTTGTTATATATCTTTATTTCTTTTACATAATCCACAGCTGGTCAGTCTCTGTCATACAATTCCTTCGTTATGTAACGTGCAATGTACCTCAGTCACTGAGAGGGGCCCCCATCACAGTGCCTGATGGAGACCCCTTATATGTCCTCTGCTTATCCTCTCACTACGCGGCACCACCCACACCTTCGGCAGGAGCGGCACGATACATTACTCGCCTCTCTTGACAGCAGGAGTTAACCTGCTCCAGAACACGATGGCTCTTACGGCTTCAAGAGACTTTACTCCCTTACTGTATTCCTACACCAGCGAATCTCAGGCACACGCGGACACGCAGTTGAGTGTGATATCTCACATGAAGCTGGACTTAAACTAACTATATACGTAAACAGTTGGAGAGAGACAGAGTCTCTCTCTCTCTCTCTCTCTCTCTCTCTCTCTCTCTCTCTCTCTCTCTCTCTCTTTCTCATCTCCTCAGGCACCAGCAACTGCGCCACTTCCAGACAGAAGACCACACCCCCCACTGCATATAACCAGTCCAAATAATCCCCCTCCCCCAAACCTTATCTCTTATCTAGCGACCTATTCCCTAGACCTTACATCATGGCTCTCTTATCTCTTCCACTCCAACACTCTCTTATCTGGCATTAAATCTGTGCGCCCTTCCTCCTGGGGGGCCACCACACGATACAGGGTGGGAGGGAGGAGGGGATTGTGTTGGAGACCAGCACAGAATAAATTTCAAGTTGAAGGGTTCTGAGTGGGAATTTCTGACCCCATCACCCCTCAATAGGGAGCGACGGGTCTGCATGACGCGTGGTAGACCAGATGGTCACTATTAGTGGTTCCCTCCGTCCTTTTTTTTTTTTCTAAATGGCTGGACGAAGACCCTCTGGGAGGGAGGTGGTGGGTTGGGGTCCATACCACCATTTGGGGGACCCACGCCACTACTATATCTAGAGACGCGAGGCAATTTCTAGAAAATGCTAATAAACTGGGCTTAAAAAAACGACAGATCTTTCGTCAAAAACCTGTTGCGCTTCAAGATACGATGCTTGAGAGAGAGAGAGAGAGAGAGAGAGAGAGAGAGAGAGAGAGAGAGAGAGAGAGAGAGAGAGAGAGAGCAAAACACCCTCGGGCATATCTAGGTTGCCTCCATCACCTCCATTTTGGGCCCTAGTGAGTCAAGTCCTCCCCGCCACCACCACCACCACTTCAGGAGTATTGAGGTAACCACCTTCTTCAGGAGGGAGGGGGCGCAACGTGAGCGAGCCAGCGTCCAAGGATACTTGTCCTCCTCCGCGAGTCAGTAAACACCCGCTCAGCCTCACACTGTGAGAGGAGGGATTGAGGGTACACCCCTCTCTTGTGTTCTCCTCCACTTGTATACAGTGTGAATAATCTACTCCGGTAACTGAATTCAGGCGATACATGACTACGCATGAGACGGTATGTATGTGAATGAATACTCTCTCTCTCTCTCTCTCTCTCTCTCTCTCTCTCTCTCTCTCTCTCTCTCTCTCTCTCTCTCTCATCTCTTTCATCTCTCTCTCTCTCTCTCTCTCTCATCTCTCTCTCTCTCTCTCTCTCTCTCTCTCTCTCTCTCTCTCTCTCTCTCTCTCTCATCTCTTTCATCTCTCTCTCTCTCTCTCTCTCTCTCTCTCTCTCTCTCTCTCTCTCATCTCTTTCATCTCTTTCATCTCTCTCTCTCTCTCTCTCTCTCTCTCTCTCTCTCTCTCTCTCTCATCTCTCTTTCTCTTTTCTCTCCTACTTCAAGCATCCGTCGTCCTCCTGCCGCGTGCATTCACCTGACACCTTTTCTTCGCAGCGCCTTGCGTGTGAAGAAAGAAGAAGAAAAAACACGAAACCAAACCTGCCCCTCCACGTGAGCTGTGAGGCGCGACGGTACGACCCCTGAGCGGGTCAGGTCAACGTCCAGGTCACCATACACCAATGGTCGTACCTCACGTGCTCGTGGGGATCTAGATTTAATACATGAGTTGAGGAAGAGGTTGTATAATGTATTCTCATACATACATACAAATGTATTCTCACACATACATACATACATACATACATACATACATACATACATACGTCTTTACGTTCGTGTAGTTTATTTCCCAGGTTTTGATATTTCGCGTGAGGGCAGGACAGAGAAGGGCAAGGCAGGAAAGGACAGGACAGGACAGGACAGGACAGGACAGGACAAGACAGGACAGGTCAGGGCACGACAAGACAGGACAGGACAGGACAGAGCAAGGCAGGACAGGACTACCACACAAGCCCGGTACGTGCCTGGAGACAGGTGTTCTGTGTGAGGTGGAGTCGTCGTTATGACACGACGACAACTGGTGATTGTGAGGGCTGAGGCTGCCTCCTCCTCCTCCTCCTCCTCCTCCTCCTGCTGCTCGATGTCCTCCACTCTCACTCTTCAGCGTTCCTCCCTCCTCCTTCCTGCCCCATACCCTTCCTCCCTCCTCCTTCCTGCCCTATACAGTTCCTTCCCTCCTCCTGCCCCACGTCTTTCCCTCCCTCCTCCTGCCCCATATCCTTCCTTCCCTCCTCCTATCCCACGTCTTTCCCTCCCTCCTCCTGCCCCATATCCTTCCTTCCCTCCTCCTACCCTAAGTCTTTCCCTCCCTCCTCCTACCCCACGTCTTTCCCTCCCTCCTTCTGCCCTACGTCCTTCCCCTCTCTCCTCCTTCATATGCTCCCTCCTGGCTGGCACCCGGTTCAGCCCAGGCGGGTCAACGGAACACCAACGTGACCTCGTTTCCCCAGAAGCTGTTCAACCCTTAACCAGCATCTTGACCCTAGACAAACCCCGTAAGCACCAGCACTTAACAACCACTTCAGACACTTCCACGATGACCAATAAGTATTTTAAAAAAGGAAATGACGACTGCTCATCAGGAGTGTATGAGAGAGAGAGAGAGAGAGAGAGAGAGAGAGAGAGAGAGAGAGAGAGAGAGAGAGAGAGAGAGAGAGAGAGAGAGAGAGAGAGAGAGAGAGAGAGATCTTCACCTCCTCCAATCTCGAACTGTCTCTCTCTCTAAATCCGGTTTGACACCCACCACCTCCCCTCCTGCGGCAGGGGAGGTCATCACCTACCCTCCCAAGGCCGTCGGCAGCAGCAGCAGCGCCGCCCCCACCGTCAGCAGCACCTTCGTGACGAAGATGACACATCCGGCCCAAGGGGAGGTTGGGCGGTGGGGCAGGATGGATGGGGGGGCGCGCGCACCACCTGGCGCAAGGGGGTGGTTCCTCCTCTCACTAGTTTGCCTCACAGTCACGGAACAGTGAACGCTCAAGGTTCCATCCTCTCTATCAATTCTTCGACGAAATTTCCCCCCAACAGGATCGTCCACAGGGGAGGGTGGAAGTCCTCGCAGACCCGACTCGTTTTCTCTCTGTCTCTGCGTGACTTGAGTTCCGATGTATCAAACGTGACGTCCACAACCCCAGCGACAAGTACTGGTGAAAAAAGACGTACGAAGAAAATGGCAAAGACAATGAACGTATGATCTTCCATGACAAGATGTACTTGTGGAAAGTAAAAAAAAGTGGTCGAAATATGAAGTATAACCCCCCCCCCCCCAGAAATACTCTCCTTAAGTAACGAGGTATTGCTACTTCGTTACTTACCAACAAGTGCCAGACGATGGAAACAGGTGACTGACAGGATGGAGGACGTACAATAATACAGACGAACTAATTGAAGGAGAACACTTTGAAAAGGCCATGACAGTTCACTCTTGCCTATCAGACAACAGAATCAACCAGAGGGGATAAACATTAATGAATCTGCTTCTCACAAACACTTTAGGCTCGCAACACACGACAACCCCGCCATCTGCAACACACACACTCTCCTCGGCAACACAACTCAAATGAACCGGAGAAACACAGAGAACACGGGTAACACAGAGCTATGCCACACCACGCACACATCACCCCTATTGGAAAGGAATTGATCAAATCGAAATCTTTATAACGAACGCATATTCTATGAGGAAACAAAACTGCAAACTGTCCATCATCCTGCTAGTCTTTTCCTCCTCTAACATCGGAGGCGTTTCATGTAGCCAAATGGATTCGGATCCTCCTCACCAACACATCAGACGTGCAGCAGCCTCTGGACAAGACAGTATCTGATGCCTCTAACGTAAAAAAAGGTTCGGATCCCACAGATCAGCACCTCCACCAACGACTGTTTCTCCATCCTCATAGCCGACACAGACAAACACACACACACACACACACACACACACACACACACACACACACACACACTCGATATTATATTACAAAATAAACGAGTAAGTTTTCTTTTAGTTTTAAAAGTATTTATTGTCTAGATATACTTAGGCAAAGCACTGCAGTGAGAGTATGGTTGAAGTGTACGTGGCTAGTGGGTAGGTGGAGGCCAGTATAGAACGTACAGTGGGTACAATACATGGACATGCGAGGGTGACAGAGTGAAGAACTATGTTTGCTACAGTCACGTCAGATTACCAGACCTTCCATCGGCGTATTCAACGAACAACAGTTTCTTGAAACTATTCGTGAGGCTGGAGTCTGCGAACCTTCAAAACGAGACTAAAACACTTATCAATATTCTACGCTTGTACTCTCCAGACTAACACGCACTGGTATGTATCAATACCACCATTGAAGGAAAGAGAAATTGCAGAGGTGGGAGATAAAGTAAGATCCTTCACAGCGAACCAGTGACAGTATACATTCGAAATTACGGGGGAACGACTGAAATCACAGGAGTTTATTCTCGGCAGCGAACCACAGGAGACGACATATCACATTCACACTTGAAATCCTCCTCCACACTCTCATCACAGGAGGACATAAAGTACGGGTGTCTTAAGTAACAGACGCAAATAAAATGAGGGTAAAAATATCTTTAATAAACAATATAATAATCATAGAAGCAACCGGGGCGCAAAGCCAACCCTGTGAATATATATCTTAAGAACCGACCAATGGAAATATTTTAGGAGATATCTAAGATCTCACAAGACGAGTCGTCATAAAGTATCTGTGATTCGCTAGCTGGGTACGTTAGCCAGCCGGCCAGCCGTTACCTCTGGCAGCCTCAATGATCAAAGAAGCAGCAGCAGCAGCAGCAGCAGGAGCGGGAGCGAAGCTTGGTCACAGACCAGACTGTTGGAGTCACAGACGAGGCTATCATCATTGTACTGTACGGTTATCCGTAGGGCACAGTGTGGCGGTGGTACTGAGGGAGGGGAAGGGAGGTGTGGTGGTGTGGTGCTACTGTGGCAGGGTAGGGGAGGTGTGGTGCTACTGTGGCAGGGTAGGGGAGGTGTGGTGCTACTGTGGCAGGGTAGGGGAGGTGTGGTGGTGTGGTGCTACTGTGGCAGGGTAGGGGAGGTGTGGTTCACGCGCAGTAGACGGTGCTGCCACTGTCGGCGAGGGGAGCGGGTCACGTCAGCGTGGGAGCTGTTACTGTGGCAGGTGAGTCCTCGCTTTACTCCTCCCTTGGCGGGTAGGCATTCTATTGGCGGGGTAGGGGAGGAGGGTGCTTTTGGGGAGCGTTGGAGGTGTGGTGTTCTGTGGGGTGTGGTGGTGATTTGGTGTGGTGTATGTGGCAGGCGTAGCGGGGTCTGGTGTACTAATGGCAGGAAAGGGGAAGGTGGGGACTGGGCATTGGATTTTTCTACGTCAGGGAGGCGTAAGGGTTGGTGCACAGTCCCCAGGGCTAGGGCAGGTGTCCTTCCTCTGTGCATTATGTTCCTTGGGGGTTTAGGGGGGTGTGGTGCTACTGTGGCAGGGTAGGGGAGGTGTGGTGCTACTGTGGCAGGGTTGGGGAGGTGTGGTGCTACTGTGGCAGGGTTGGGGAGGTGTGGTTCACGCGCCAGTCACGGCTGCTGCCACTCCTCACCCACCCCTCCGGGCTCACGTCACCTGGCATCCCTGTTATTCTCAACACCCGAGTCCCTCGCTTTACCTCCTCCCTTTAGGCGCCCGGCAGCCCATCATCCTGAGCAGGAGGAGGAGGAGGGCGCTTCCTGAGCGTCAACTGGTGTCCCGTTTGTGTGTGTGTGTGTGCGTGTGTGTGTTCTGGTCGCTGTAGCCGGGGTCTCCTGTACAAAAGGCACTAAGAAGAGGGACCAATAATTCTTTCTAAGCGTCAGGCGAGGCGTTAAGGGCTTCCCCCGCGTGCACAAAGAGCCCCAAGACCTCAGCCACGTCTCCCCACCACTTCCTCTTTCATCTATCTTCCTTTTTTTTTTCTCTCCTCCCCAGGTCTGTCTCCTCCCTCCTCCTTCCTTCCCCCCCAACAGCTGGCGACAGTCTCCGTCGCCCCTCGCGGCTGCTCGACATTCTTCGGGGGTCATTTGCAGCATCAACCCCTGCCTATGGCGTCTGTATAGGAGGGCTGGAGAACTTTGACCTCAAACAAGAAGAGTGAGTGAGTGTTCCCCTACCAACCTTATGGTGTAACTTCCTTCATAATCCATATCATATGCCTGATGAATAAGCTTATGTGAATATGTTCATCTAACGACACGATAATGCAATCAATTTGCCATTAATGTGGGAAAAAGAGTTTCACATTGAATTTGTACAACATGTCGATCCCCAAGTGCTGGCCACACGGGGCGATACAGAGAGAGAGAGAGAGAGAGAGAGAGAGAGAGAGAGAGAGAGAGAGAGAGAGAGAGAGAGAGAGAGAGAGAGAGAGAGAGAGAGAGAGAGAGAGAGAGAGAGGTCTGCTGCTGTTTGAACTCCTTTCCATCCCCTTTGTCCACAGTGGCGGCAGTGGTGATGGTGGGGAACCTCACAGTCTAAGTGGCAGGGAAATCGACGATTTTCGTTGATCGTGATTGTGTGTGTACGGCGCGACCCCCCCTAACCTCCCGGGTCCCCATATCTCGCCTCTCTCTGACCTCGCATCTAGATGTTTTAATTTCTCTTGCCTCCACGATCGTATGGGATTAGCTCTGACTGGCGCGGGGACTGTGAGGGGACTGTGTGGGGACTGTGAGGGGACTGTGTGGGGATTGTGAGGGGACTGTGAGGGGACTATGAGGGGACTGTGAGGAGACTCGTAAAAGGATCTGTGAGCATTATCATACTTACAGAATGAGGAAGTTGAAGGATCCAGGTTTGGATGCAAGAGAGGAGGGTGCTTTCAGTGAATGAGTGAGTGTGAGTTAGTTGAGTGTGAGTTAGTGAGATGTGAGTGAGTGAGTGAGAGTGTAAGAGTGTGTGTGTGTGTGTGTGTGTGTGTGTGTGTGTGTGTGTGTGTGTGTGTGTGTGTGTTGTGTGTGTGTGTGTGTGTGTGTGAAAAACAGACTGTCTCATGAGATGGAATGAGGTTTAACGAGTGGTCAAGGAAGGGAAATGAAACTTAACAAGGAGACATTGTAGGAAACGTATAGTTTAACGAGTGGGATAAAGATGACAGTTCAACGAGTGGACCAAGGAAAGAGGGGGAGGATGAGATAAGGCTTTAACGAGCGGACTGAGATAAGGTTCAACGAGTAGACGAGGGAGGATAAGTAGCTTAACGAGAAGACAAAGGAGAGGAGGATGAGGAGGAGGAGGAGGAGGAGGAAGAGGAGGAGGAGGAGGGTTGTATGTCACTCTCCTGGGGACGTCACCAGACGAATCATAAGAAGCGGAGTTCATCGCCAGGGGGAACACAAATGGTGTTCATCAGTCGTAAGCCAAAAACAACACTTCCAATATGCAAATGAATCGGGCAGGCAGGCACAACAGACAGACAGACAGCCTCAGACGCCATGGTGGGGAGAAAAACACACACACATAAAAAAAACTGAGAGAGAGAGAGAGAGAGAGAGAGAGAGAGAGAGAGAGAGAGAGAGAGAGAGAGAGAGAGAGAGAGAGAGAGAGAGAGAGAGAGAGAGAGAGAGAGACGGGTCCTCAGCGAAGCAACACTGACTCTCTCTCTCTCTCTCTCTCTCTCTCTCTCTCTCTCTCTCTCTCTCTCTCTCTCTCTCTCTCTCTCCATTCCCTTGTTCGCGTGAGAGGAAACACAGACAGACAGACAGACAGACAGACAGACACACACACACACACACACACACACACACACACACACACACACACACACACGTCAACATGTCTTCTCATCCTCGCAGATGACGGACGCCCTTGGTGGACGCACCTGCCTGATGGGAGCTACGGCAGAGGAGTCCACCTGAGACCAGCTGGGGTATATTTCCGGAGGTGTCAGGCAGTCAGGTAGTCATGCAGGGAGGTGGGCAGGCTCGCCCGTGCGTCACCAGTGCCTCCACGCCCAGATCCCTCATCGCTCGGGGCAAGAGGCTGCTACCGTCGGAACTCAGAACGAGATCAGAGAGTGTGAAATTCCGCCAACAGGTCGCTCCCACTTCGGAGGTGACCGCAGGGGTGAGGTCTGCGGGCGTGACGTAGGTGCGGGCTAGGAATGGAAAGAGGAGAAGGAGGAGGAGGGACGGAAGCGCTGGAGACGATCAGTAAACAATGAGGAGAGTCGGTCGGTTGGTAGCCCGGCCGAGGGCTGGAGGAGGGCAAACAGAAATCACGGAGACGGAGAGATGAGGGTCTGTCATCGCCTGTGTCGTGGAGACGAAGGTCTGTCATCGCCTGTGTCGTGGCGACGAGGGTCTGCATCGTCTGCGTCGTGGAGACGAGGCACGCACCTTAAGTGAGAGTATGGGTAAGAGGCGGAGTTGAGAAGTGAGAGGACCTGGCCACCGAGGGGCGTGCTGTATGGATGTGTATGTCGTGAGGTGAGGGAGGAGTGAGGCGGACTAGACATGATCCTGCGTCACCAGCAACATGGAGACGCCGTAGGGAAAGACCATGAGGAAAAACATGTTTGCGTCCCGGGTAAGCAAGCGTGAAGAGGTGGTCTCTGGGACAGGGCGGAGTAGGGAACGACTTCAGACGCTGAGGAGGAAGGAGGGGGGACCACATCTATGAGAGGTTAGTTTAATTTAACGACGTTATTTACCCGGCCTCATGTTGTGGCGTGGGCAGGACATTACAGGCACACGTGGGGGTGCACACAACGGGTGGGATGGGAAGGCTGCCGGGAGGAGGGTTGTGATGGGTTCTGGGTTGTTGTTGGACTCGGCAGGTCTGTGGCAGGCATGGGTTGTCATAATGGCAGCGACCCCTCCCTCCTCAGAGTTCCTTATGGTGGGGCTTTAAGGTGGAAAGGGGATGCTGCCACCAACAGCTGAGGTTACTACCTGAAGGAGGTAACAGCCGAGGTTACTGGCCTGCAGGGGGGTAACAGCCGATGTCACTGACCTACATGGAGGTAACATGAAGGCCACGAGAGGACGAAATACGAGAAGAATGTACCCCGAGCGACACGCCAGTTCATACGAGCCGGACGTAAATAGATTCACAGGGGCGTTTTACGCATGTCTGAGGTGTAGGGGGAGGAGGGCCAAGCCCAACAGCCCTCACCAACCACACCCGGCCATACCACAGCCCCTCACCACACCCAGCCGCCCACCACCACCACCACACACCTTGCCTTACTTCAGCTTCCACACCCACATCCGCCAGAGTATACATCACATACCACACAGAGCAAAATTACTGAAAAGAGTATAGTAAAAACCTGGACCCCGAGGGTGTGTGTGTGTGTGTGTGTGTGTGTGTGTGTGTGTGTGTGTGTGTGTGTGTGTGTGTGTGTGTGTGTGGGAGTCGGCTTCAAACGTGGGTGTGACGCACCCAGCGGGGGGCTTACAGTTTCACCCACTGACATCAGCGGTAGTATGAAACTCCCTCATTCACTCACGCTGAGTAGAGTGAGTCTGACACTGCAGTGTATACTGTTGGACAGTATATCCCAGAGGAGGCCATTATACCCGTGGTCTATATAACAGTTCGGGCCATGTGGTCATCACTGCTTTATCTATCGAATGAAGTTATGTTCATCCCATCCCATTATCAACCACAAAGTTAAATGAACTTCTAAAACTATGTTGTTATGAGAGGCAGCGGCGGCTGCTGTTGCTGCTGCTTTAAACAACAAACCGTTTCAGAGCGGAAAGTTACGTAGACCAACGACAACAACATAACAATGTATATAACGTAACTCCGAGTATTTCACACCACAAACACACTACGTCTCCACGCCACAGACAAACTAGACGGGGTATAACAAACTCAATAATCCCACGAAACTTCTAACAAAAAAAAAAAAAAAGACGCAAGGCAGCCATAATAAACACAAGAGTCATCAAATAACACACACAAAAATATCTAACCTAAGATACACAAGCGTCAAACATGAGACTCATCATCTTCCTCCCGTTCGCAAAACACGTTTCCCTCCTCCTCCTCCTCCTCACCCCGACACTGATCTCAGGGCAGGAGGAGGAGGAGGCGACGACAGACGCATCCCAGCAGTGAAAACAAATTCCCACCAGTTCTGCGATGGCCTACGGCATTTCCTGCGTTGGAGAGGTAGCGTTAAGAACAGAGGACTGAGCCTTAGAGAGAAAATCCTCAGTAGGCCACCTTCTCTGTTCCTTCTTTTGCAAAACCATTCCAGTCTACGAACGTATTTATTTACGTTCTTCATTGATCTGTTTGTCTCTGATTCTGTTTCTCCCTTTCTTTGCTCATCTGCTGCTCCATCTCTGTCTGTCCGTTTGTCTGCCTCTCACTCTGCTTCTTACAACTGTTCTACACATGAACATAAGAAACAAGGACGCTGCAGAGGTGGCTAATTTCTACAATACATAGCGCTTGTCTGGCTCAAGTCTGCATGTCTAACGATTGACGAATAAGGACATGGAATTAGATCAATTATATCTAGGCTCCAGAACGATACTATGTTCAGATCCTCCTTCAGTCACCTTTATCAGTGAACATTCGCGTGAGGAATGCGGCTTACTTTGGCGTCTTCGATCAATCTACTCACGCTGGTGCTTCCTCCTCACGCTGGTGATTCCTCCTCACGCTGGTGCTTCCTCCTCACCATGTGCTTCCTCCTCACGCTGGTGCTTCCTCCTCCGTGGTGTTCTTCTTCCTCCTCACAATTGCTTCCTCCGTGGTGCTTCCTCCTCACACTGGTGATTCCTCCTCACGCTGGTGCTTCCTCCTCATCATGGTGCTTCCTCTCCATGTGCTCCTCCTCCGCTGGGCTCCTCCTCCGTGGTGCTTCCTCCTCATGCTGGTGTATTTCGCTCCTCCGCTGGTGCTTCCTCCTCACGCTGGTGCTTCCTCCTCACGCTGGTGCTTCCTCCTCACCATGTGCTTCCTCCTCATGCTGGTGCTTCCTCCTCACAATGTGCTTCCTCCTTGCTGTTTCCTCCTCACGCTGGTGCTTCCTCCTCACGCTGGTGCTTCCTCCTCATGCTGGTGCTTCCTCCTCACGCTGGTGCTTCCTCCTGTGTCAGGGATCAGGAATGGATCTGACGAACATCAGTGGCTCCCTTCCCAACACTGGTGGACTCATCCCTGAGACACGCCGTTGGTAACCCGACCCCCTTCTCAATCATATATACCCCGTTAATACTGACCCCTCTGCTCCTTATTGTGTTCGCCACGCCCTAATCAAACTTAACACCTCTGTTTCTACACTGTGAGGTGCAACTTTTTATTCATAAGTAAAGTAATAGCTCAATTATAAGTCTCTCGTGTGGCCTCTATCAATAGGTTTACTAATGACGTGTTCGACATCATCATAGTTCCCTCCTCCACTGTTAGTTGACTGACTTCAATGCCTCTGATTCAAATCATTTCACCACGACAGAGGTTAAGCTGATTGGGGATGCTAAAGCCTTCATTTCTATCTATCTTACTGCTAAGTCGGTCTCACGTTACCTGACCTGGAAGTAGATACAACACCAGAGACACCAATTTACTGAACAAAATTCACTGGGGTAACTTGGCTAAACTTTACATTGGTTTAAGACTCTCGTCATATTTCAATAGATCCAGGCGATTTATCTGGCTTTACATTACATGTTTTGCTTCGCGGCAAAACATGGACCGGTCATTTTAACTGTAAACTTACATCATCTATTTTCATCTCCTGTTAAAATAACCGTAAGGTCTGACAGCCCACCTGGCTACTGTCATCGTGAGGAATGAGGTAAAATATTTATCAGAAACAGACCACATTTCTCCCCCGGGAGTTACTTAGTGTCGATGGGATTTAAGAGAACAGATCTTGTCTCGCGTCAACCGTTAGTTTCCGATATCTGGAAAAAATTTGTTGTGTATTGAATCATCTCCTCTGACGCAGCTCTGGTCCCTCAGCGGTTTTCCTCCACACCTTTCCTTCCCTATTGTTTATTTCTCTAAGTTGTGATGCTCCTATTTTTCCCCCTCTACTATAATCTACCCTCATCATTCATCCATTTCTCCTTCTCCCTCTCTCGCTCTTTCTTCCATTCGCCATTCACACACACACCCCACATCCGCTCAGTTGCAAAAAAAATGCCAAATCGGGTGGGACTCCCTGGAGAGAAATGTTCGCTGGGAATTCCTGGCATGTTCGCGTAGGGTAGCCAGGCCACTGCACGCCACCTCCGCTATCGCTACCACCTCCCTCTCCAACCTGGCCACTCCGTCCGTGTTGGTAATAAGTGAGGAGCCACCCACAGGCCCGATATTTTGTTCGCTAATATTTCAACTCCCCCCCACCACAGCAGAACCTGACCTGGACTTCGTCTTAGACGTAACGGGAGATTATAAGTAACACGTGCGAAAAAAAAGACAAAGTTCATTTAGCTCCATTTTTTATTTGTATATGTGTTATTCTGTCGACCACATTTTGATCATGAGGAGGGACGACCCATGTGTGTGTGGGGAAGAGGGGGGTTAACAATGTTACCATGCGTGACCCTAATGATCTTGTCTCTAGGTCTAGAGTTACCACGTCTGACGAAGGTCCTCAGGACCCCTATTAAACAATGTCCGGGACTCTATCGATGTGAACTATGGGGCTTCAGTCATAACAGCTTCATAACCACTGAACTGGGAGTGAAGAACGTTCTCCTGGAGTGTCCCTGGTGTTTATACTCCCACTCTTAAAAGACTTAATGACCTCATCTGTGCATCAGTGTACACACACACACACACACACACACACACACACACACACACACACACACACACACACACACACACACACACACACACACACACACACACACACACACACACACACACAATACCACATGTAATGACCAAGAGTGTAAACATGGTCGTTTCCTGTCCAGGAGCCACGGGAGGTGTCACTTGACGACCCCATGGATGACACGACAACAGCAGCAGCAGGAGGAGCAGCAGGAGCAGCAGCAGGAGCAGCAGGAGCAGCAGCAGGAGCAGCAGGAGCAGCAGCAGGAGCAGCGGTGAGGGGCGTGTGAGGGAGGGAGAGGAAGGGAGAGAAGGGAAAGACCTCCATCTCCCGTCTTCCCCTCAAGGAGTCACGAGAATCGTGTAGAACACGACAAGTTGTCGTCCATGAAAGGGTCACACACCGACCCCACCATTACCCCAGGACGCCATCTGATCATAGGTCAACTGATCATGAGTCAACTGATCATAGGTCAACTGATCATGGGTCAACTGATCATGGGTCAACTGATCATGGGTCAACTGATCATGGGTCCACTGATCATGGGTTAACTGATCATGGGTCAACTGATCATGGGTCAACTGATCATGGGTCCACTGATCATAGGTCAACTGATCATGGGTCAAAGAAGATGAGGAAGAAAACAAATGAGAGGTTACATCATAAGGGAATACGACACTAGCAGTGAGGTGCTGTAATATCCCTCCAAGAAACGACTTCATCACTAAGTGTATCTATACATTCTTTTTTCTTTTCCAAGCGTCATCTTCACAACAGAATCTCTTATTGCAATACGATCTTAATTCACCACTGAAGCAGTGTGTCAACTGAGGCGTGTATACAAACACACACACACACATGAACACTGTACACATCGTCGAAAACGCACATCTCACACCCATTCACAGATTCGAACCGCTCCAGTTTCACTTTTGTTTCGAATCACTTTCCATCTCTTCGGCTCATGGCACCCGACGCCAGTGGGAGGAGACACACACACACACACACACCCTCCCTCATTGCGACGTGACACCGTCAACACCCATGAGAAAGAGAGAGAGAGAGACAGGAGTGTGTGTGTGTGTGTGTGTGTTCCTACAAGTGAGGAACCTCACCCACGTCTTGGCGGGATGGAGGAAGAAAACGTGCGCGCGGTGCACCAGTGCTGGCGTAACTGAGGCTACCTCAAGACTCTCGGGATGAGCCAGCCACCCAACCAGCCAGCCAGCCAGCTAGGCAGGCCGCGCCCACAGTCTCCTCATAGCGGGAACCACTAGTGACCGGACCGGGTAGACAGCTTGGACCCACACTGCCTCTACCACACCGTAAGGTCCAACTGGTGGTGGCAGTAACACCTCCTCCTCCTCCTCCTCCTCCTACTACTACTACTACAGCCAGCCACTGGACCCTCCTCCTCCTCCTCTTCCTCCTCGTCATCACCACCACCAAGCACACAAACAATAACAACAAGGACACGTGGTAGGGAGAACATGGGGTGTGTGTGAGGCATGGCACACCTCGTGAGAAGAACATGGGGTATGATTTCTCACGGACGAGTACCACAGTGGACGGAGGGCAAGTCGCTCCTGCCGCGGCCACAGGGTCTAGATCCAGGGCCAGGGGCCACCAACACGACGGGTGTGTGGTGACAACCTCGCTCACACACACACACACACACACACACACGACGGTCGAGTATGAATAACATTCCAGGTTGGGTTATGACGCCGAGCAGGGGGGGGGGGGGGTGACATACCAGAGCGGACCCACTGCCTGGGACGTGGGACACGGCTATTCTCACGGGGGCCACGTCCAGGGGGCACGCTGCTCCCCTCCTCACACTCGGCCTCTGAGCATTATCAATTCTGCACAGTTGGGTCGTTAGCGGTCGTCTGTAGTCCAGTCGTACTCTGTGTTTGTGTGTGTGTGTGGGGGGGAGAGCAATGGTCAGGTGGGATGTGTGCCCTGGCGTCTTGGTCGTCATGTCGTCCACACTTAGGTCGTCCCTCAGCCCTAGCCAGTCCTTACGTCACCTTAGCCAGCCCTCATGTCAGCCCAACCCAAGCTTATACCACCCAGGCCAGTTCTCAATCCCAGTCAGTCCTCACGCAGCCAGCCAGCTCGAACGCCACCCGAGCCAGCACTCACTACAGCCAGCACTCACCCCAGCCAGCACTCACCCCAGCCAGCACTCACTACAGCCAGCACTCACTACAGCCAGCACTCACCCCAGCCAGCACTCACCCAAGCCAAACCTTACCTTAGCCAGCACTCATCCTAGCCAAACCTTACCCTAGCCAATCCTCACATCAGCCAGAGCTCACCTCATAGTTAGATATAAGAAATACAAAACGAGGAGACACTTTTAATCTTACATAGCAAGCTCTTCAAACCCCATTTAGAGTACGCTGTTCAGTTCTGGTCACCTCACAATACCTGATCAGAGATGAAGAAAAAACTAGAACGAATTCAAAGACGATCAACAAAACTAATTCCGTCACTCATTAAAACACTCCAGTTAATTATGAATCAAGTCTCAGGGATCTAAAATTATTCTATCCAAAAATATTGAGACGGAAGAAATTGCATAGAAGTTTTCAAAATACGAAACATTTCCGACAACATTACGAAAAAATCCTATACAGTTGAAATTCAACACCAGAAATATGAGTACAAACTTCAATGGGAAAATAAGACTTGTAATACGAAGGTAAAGTTGTAGAACTGTGGAATAAATTACCACTGGATGCAGGAAATGCGAAGACAATTAACACTTTCAAATCAAGGACCTGACAGATACTTCATTGATATCTGTTACCACAAAACAGACCTGCTTTAAGAAAGGAAAAGAAAGTTATCTTTTCAAACGGCGGATATCTTTTCTTTTCTGTTGTGGAGTTCGGTCTCAGATAAGCCCACTGACGTCAGAGTCGGGAACTTTTCCAATTTTCACTTTCCTATAAAATTTCCCATGGCAGTATACTTTCTTTACCCTATATAAGTGTTTCCTTCTTATTTCTTCTTTTTTTTTTTCCTCCTGGCAGTTGAGCCGGGAGGATGGAGGAGGAGGAGGTGCTTTCCGCTTTACTCTCCTGTTTCTACCACAACCTCAGATGGTGCCCGCAGATAACCTCGTCATGGACCACCAGGTCTCCTGTTATCTGTCCTTCCCACGTACTCCAAGCCAGCCTTCAAACCCAGCCAGCCCCCTAACACCACGCTAGCCAGCCCTCACATCCCAGCCAGCCAGCAGCCAGTCCTTACGAATCCCTCCCCCAAGCCAACCAGTATCCGAGCAACCCTTCACGCCAGCGACAGTCAGCCCTCACACCACTCCAGCCAGCCCTCACACCACCCCAGCCAGCCCTCACACCACTCCAGCCAGCCCTCACACCACCCCAACCAGCCCTTACACCACTCCAGCCAGCCCTCACACCACCCCAACCAGCCCTTACACCACTCCAGCCAGCCCTCACACCACCCCAGTCAGCCCTCTGCCTCATCCAGTCTTCACCACGGCAAGCCCCTATCACCCCACGCCAAGTTCCCCGTCCCCCAGGGGGCCGCTCTCGCCTGGTTAGCTAGTTACATTACTGGACCGCAGGCCTGGCCACGACTGTCGTAACCATGACGGGAGTACACGTAACGAGGTGGCGTACCGCAGCGAGAGGGAATGCACCTGCGGCTCCGACGAACGACACTCCCTCCCATCCCATGCCACCCTCACTTTCCTCACTTCATTCCACCACTTTGCATAGACGAGATAGACACGCGACCTTCCTCCCTCAGCCGTAGTGCTAGTACTGACGGAGCAGTAGGTACTGCCAGCCCTCCACGCTCTCCACACTTCTACCTCGTCCTTAAGTCACTTCTCTCCTCAGCTCCACTGAAATATTTCCTCCCCCCTCAACCCCTTCAAACTCAAACACACACTCCCCTAACCCCCCAGTTGCCGGTGGTCTCATTTCATACCAATTACTGTAACAGCTTCAGCGCAAAGTACATACAGACACTGTATCATTGGTCTGTCTTGGTCACCGTAGAGGGTCACACCCGGCTACAAGGCAGCCGGTCCAGACGTGTCGCATTGACAGCAAATAATTGACAGCAACTTCCCTGGAGAGGCGATGGGTTGAGGAGGCAGGGGAGGAAAAACAGGCAAATGGAATTACGGACACTAAAATTGTCCGTCCGACATTCGGCCACCTTCCTGGCCTCTCTCTCTCTCTCTCTCTCTCTCTCTCTCTCTCTCTCTCTCTCTCTCTCTCTCTCTCTCTCTCTCTCTCCCCACTCAAACCCCCCAGCCCCCCAACCTCAGGTGAGTTCAAAGGGACCCCTGCGATGAGACACACATCCCCCACCACCAACACCACCATCCCCTCCGGCTATCCCGTCCCTCCTTCCACCATCCCTCCTCCTTCTCTCCCATGGCCCTCACTCTACACCTCCCACCTCCCTCCTCCTCCTCCTCCTCCAAACAAGCCTCCTCAGGCCCCTCCCACGACTCAACCACTGCCGTAACGAGTCACAACTGCCCACCACGTCTCAATTTCCACGGCAGAGACCTACAGCGTGCCAGTGCCTTGACCCTTCTTGACCTCCCCCTTCCCATGGCAATCAAGCGACCTGAACCCCTCGCCCTGCCCTGAGGTCGGGAGGCATTCTGTTCCACGGTCCTGCCATTCTGCCCCCATGACGTCACCACGGCCGCCGGGATGTGAGGATTGGAACAGGCTTGAATGAATGGCCCGGAAGAGGAGGACAACCTCCGTCAGCATTCCACGCCTTCCTCTCCTTTATCCAGGGGAGGAAGGTGGGCCGGGGGCGTCGCCACAACCACAACTCCCTCCTCCCGAAGGTCCGGAGCGCTGACGGGGGGGCGCGCGCGGCCCTCTCCTCCCAATCCTCCTCCTCCTCCTCCACTACATGGTCGAGGTTACGAGCGTCGGGATTCGATAGTTTGTGGCGACCTGTTTACCCGGGGACTGCTCCGCTGGGACGCCTGGGACGAGGGCTCTTTACAGGCCGTCATGCATGGGGGGTCGTACCTTCGTGCTCGAGGGTCGTACCTTCGTGCTCGAGGGTCGTACCTTCGTGCTCGAGGGTCGTACCTTCGTGCTCGAGGGTCGTACCTTCGTGCTCGAGGGTCGTACCTTCGTGCTCAAGGGTTGTACCTTCGTGCTCTAGGGTCGTACCTTCGTGCTCTAGGGTCGTACCTTCGTGCTCAAGGGTCGTACCCTCATGCTCGAGGGTCGTACCTCTGAGCTCAAGGGTCGTACCTTCATGTTCGAGGGTCGTACCGCCCAGATCAAGAGGTAAGGAAAAAGTTCAGACACTTACGTCTGGGAGAGAGAGAGAGAGAGAGAGAGAGAGAGAGAGAGAGAGAGAGAGAGAGAGAGAGAGGGGGGGGGGGGGGGAGTCAGCCAGCGCTGGAGACAAACGAACGGACAGACAGAGACAGACATACAGTCAAGGGGGCGCAGGGAATGACAAGACACAGAGACGGGTAGAGACAGATGCTGACAGAAAACAGGTTAGAAAAAAACACGTCAAAAACAGAAGAATAAACGGATAGAAGTAGAGACAACAGAAAAGAAAAGCGAGTAGAAGCAGAAACAACAGAAAGACAAGGACAAAATTCGTGATATATCATACAGGAACGGTTATGGTTGACAGACAGTACAGATGACAGACAGACAGACAGACAGACAGACAGACAGTGTGAAACTGACGCACAGAGATGCGTCAAGGAACAACATCCAGGGATAGAGAGGAGATCCTGCTGGAGGATGGGGCTAGTTTAGGATGGATGAAAGGACAGCGCAGCCCAAACCCTGACGCAGTACAAGGGGGGATAGGAGGAGGAGGAGGTGGAGGAGTTACGGGGGAAGGGGGGTATGTTGGTCATTAGTGAGTTACGCACACCCGGCCACACAGTAACTCGAGCCTGAAATAACAGCGTGGCCAATAACCCTGGCGCCACCACCACAAACCACCACACAAAAGACCTCCAACATTTTATTTCTCTGTTTTTTTTGTGCGCGTTTTTTTTTTTTACCCTTCTTGTTCTACTTTTTGTTATGGATGTTTATGGGTCTATTGTCCTCTCTCTCTCTCACCCGGGGTGTTTGAAACATCTCACCTTCCTATCTCTCGTTAGGGGACACGTCTATCTATCGCTCTGTACACAACGCTATCGTCTCTTCGTCCGTTTTCTAATGACTTTGTGGAACTCGTATGATGACACATGTCTGCAAAAACTCTTTCCTTGTGAACCAAGTGAATCGCATTCGGATTTCTTCCCAGCACCGTCGTGTGAGCCAGCAGGAACGCTGACTTGTGATGACTGATCTGGTCATAAAGGCCACCTAGCCTTGAGGAACTATGGCTGACGGCAGAGGGGCGGAACGGGGCAATGGTAGAGGAGGCCAGAGAGACGGAACGGGGCAATGGTAGAGGAGGCCAGAGGGACGGAACGGGGCAATAGGAGAGACCAGAGGGTTGGGACGGGGCAATGGCAGAGACCAGAGGGACGGAACGGGGCAATGGCAAAGACCAGAGGGACGGGACGGGGCAATGGCAAAGACCAGAGGGTCGGGACGGGGCAATGGCAAAGACGAGAGGGACGGGACGGGGCAATGGCAAAGACCAGAGGGATGGGACGGGGCAATGGCAGAGACCAGAGGGACGGAACAAAGAGACTAAAGGGACGGAACAGAGACCAAAGGTACGGAACGGGGCGATGGCAGCAACCAGAGGGACGGTACGAGACGGGACGGCATGGGACGAGGTGGGACGCTCTTCGGCTTTCCTGCTGATGCCTAACTTATCCCACTGGAGGACGACCTCTCGTCCTACTACCCAGCACGAACACGATACGACCCTTGAGAACGATGCTTGACAACAACGCCACGACCGCTGAGTGTGACGATCTGACCCCCCCTTGACCTGACCCAGACGCCGGCACCTGGAATGTGATGTCATGTGGTGATACGGTATGGTCGGTGGCGTGGCGGCTAGGCGTGGGTGTGGGCGTGGGATGACGGAGGCGAGGCTGCCAGGAGTGGGTGTTGAGAGGCTGACGAAGGATCTGCCCGGGGGCGACAGTGCAGCCCTCATGGCTGGCCTCCACCCACCCCACTCATTATTCACTACATACAATAAACATCTCTGGGTCTGGCTCAGCTGCTGCTTCTTCACCACACAGACACACCCACACACGTACACACCCACACACACACACACACACACACACACACACACACCTTTGTCTGCTGGGGGTACATAAATAAGGCCATCAAAAATACACATCCAGTGCCCTTATATCTACGTATGATTCCAACATAGATAGCATGAAGGTATGTGATTCTCTCTTTTCTCAGTAACTGCATTAAACTTGCTCCAGCATACGATATGATGGTGTTTGAAGCGCTTATGATGGAGTTCTAGTCCAGTTTCTGTGGATCCCTTAGCGTCTACGAAACATTATAAGGATAACCATGTCATCTATAACAATGTCTTATCTCATATACTTGTAAGTTAGCAGAACTTTGTCGACTGTTATAAACTTCACTTGTTATGTACCTCGACACATAATCCAATCGTTGTTTATCAGTCTTTATAAACAGTTGCTTTACTACGTATGTGATAGAATAATTCACTTAATTGTCCCACCCATCCCTTCCCCACACAACTTCGTTACCATTCCTCTCATAATGGAGCTTGTTAAGGTCAATCATTACTGAGGCTCAGTCCCCGGATCTTCGGTGTGTTCTGTATCCTCTCCTGCGGCCCCAGGAAGGGCTTAAACCGCTCAGTACATAAGTCAAGAGGCAGAACTCAAGCCATCCACACTCTTCGCCAAGACCTCTTCCATACAATATCTGTTTCCCCGCTGAACTTCCCTGCTCTGTCTAACCCCACTTCCTCCTCCTCCTCTACCCACATCTCAAGAAATATGAGGAAGTCCTCATCCACGCCACCACCACGCCTATCCTCGCCACTCAACCCCCACACCTACACCCTTCGAAACATATCCACTTAAAAAAAAAAACTAGTTTAATATTCCTTTCAAGTTCCTAGTTCATCAGTTCCATATTCTCACTATGCACCACTTGGGTCCACCTGTGTCACTCTCTTATGTCCATGTACTTTATCCACTGTACCTTCCGACATAGTTGAAAAGAGGCTGTTATCTTCACCATAACCCGCCACCGTAATTTCCTGGTATCAGAGATCCCCCGTCCTCGAGTAGCAGTTCGACACCACAAGTCGAACCTCGCGAGCGAGGAACACGTAAGGATGTGAACAGCTCCCACCCTAACTACTGTGAGGATTCTGAACAAATTCAAATGTCTGGACAACAACTGTCTGCTACAGTATCTTGAGTAATATGTATTTACCATACATATTCATTTCTCTTTGAGCTGTTAATTCAATTATTATCATTATCATTATTACTATTCTTATTATCATCATTATCATTACACATTGCTCGTCCTGTCTCATCAACGTATAAACTCCATAACATGGCGTCTGCGGGCGGAGGGAAAGTTGCCTACCACCACCAGGGAGTGACACAATGATGGATCCATCTGGCCGCTTGTGGCGGGCTGGCCACATTGTGAGGACCTCCGCCGCAAGGGATGGGAGCTTACTGTGGTCCACCGCCTGTGTTACTAGGGGGAGGGAGGAGGGACATGCCACGCAACACTCCCCATTTACGTATTACGAGGAGAGAGTTTTACACTCGTAGGGATGAACGGCTAAGACTGGCTGTGGGACCGATGGCCCTTGCCCAGGAATCGAACCAGAGTGGGAAGGAGAACCGCGCTGCCAACACTCCACTAACTACACCCCCCACCCCACCCTTAAACCTCATTAACCACCACGATTAACCCCGAACTACAACGCTAACTACGACCCGACCCACGTCCAACAACGGTGATTACGACCGACTGCTTTGTAACTATAGAACGAGGCAGAGTGGTAGTCTAAGCGTCGTTATCATCTGTCTGATCAAGTGGTCAATTTGATAATGCTTAATCAACCTTCGGATTAGCCCAATCAAGCAACACGGCTGCCCTGCCCAATCAAACGATGGTGATTACCAGTCAAATAGAACGCCTTACCTAATCACACTGAATCTCAACAACCTTTCTAATATTCCTGTGGTTACTCTAATCACACAACTGTCATTACCGGTGATTGAACATGAGTCAAACCACCTAGGCCGCTAATGAGCTAACGCTAATCAAACCAATCAGTTGACTGTCGTCACCCAATCCATTAGAGAGGCAATCGAACGAGTCAATCTTCATAAAAAAAAACCTCAAGGACAAGTAATTATACCCACAAATGATTGGCTACAAATTAGTAATGATAATCTGTAAATAATTAGTCACTCAATCGTTGAGGTCCAATGGAAGTCCTATGGCGAGAAAGGGCCCATCGACCAACCAGATGCAGTCTTAATCACATGAATTTGTGGGTTACGTGGCGAGGATGGGGGTCCAGCCGCTGGAGAGGAGGTCTTGCTAAGTTTCATCCCAGTGTGGTTAGCCTGGCTGGGCCCCTTTCGGACCACCCGTGCGTGGCCGGGGCCACTCCTCTTCCTCCTCCTTGCCAAACACCGAGGAAGATGGCTCTCCTTCAGCTATCATCCCCAAATCCCTAATCTATGTGAAACTGCGTCTCTTTATCTCGCTTTGTTCTTTGTCATGGCCGCTGGAGATCTTGTGCCATCACTTGTGCGGTTTGATTTATGAGTTGTGAGTGAATGAGATACCTGCAGACTATAAATCATTGAAGAAGAAAAAAGGCCATTGTAGTAACTCTTCAAGCAAACGCGTTCTACCCCCCTTCAGACGATCCTCCAAGCGTAGCAATGAGAAAGAGTTGCCAAATACCTCATAACTGGACCATCATTACGCCCCGTCACATCGCTGACTCCTTTACTCCTTCCTCCTCCTCCTCCTTCCTGGCTCCCTCTGTCTATATTTGGATCCCCCGTTATTTCCAGGCAACACCTTAGGTTGGTCAGCAGTGGAACGCAAGGAATGTCATGTTGGCAAGCGCTTTCATTCACATATTTATGACCTATTGAAAAAGGGGGGATTAGAAAAACTCGACCCAAAACCATCCAGTTCTCCAGGTTACCCACAATGCCCTGCTCACACCCATGGAATTGGCGGGAAGCGCGCGGATTGGTCAGTGGTGGGTCTTCCTGTAACTTTCATTCTAAAGTGTTATGTTCGCAATGACTTTCTTTCAATTCACATCAAAATCTCTAATTTGTGGTCGTATCACCATTAGGATATAAAGTACTCCCTGGTGTAAAGCATTCTCCATAAATTCGAAGGATAACAATAAATCTACGTTAGGTCTGGATCCTGGTGTGGGAGCGGTGGGCACGCCTCGGGACGCGGCCAACTCGGGCGGTTCGTGCCTGGGCCCAGCAGGCGGGGATGGTCGGGCAAGGGAGGCGGCTGTTTGAATGGACAGAAAAGAATTATCTCACCCAGCCATACAACTCTTCGGTCCTCGCCCGGGTAATCTCCTCCTCGTTTTTTCCTTGTTTCACTTCCATACTCAAATCCATTTCATAGGCTGAAAATCGTGAAGAGCTGCTTAAGGTAATAATTTATCAACTTATTTAAACGCCGCTGCCTGGCGTATCCTAAGAGTAAAGAAAATCGAAAGTTATACCAACAAAAAATATCAAACCTTACAAGTACTGCATTAGACACTAATATCATCATTACTTTATGTTTGTAAAGATGTAATTGTACTTTCAATCTGCAAAAGTAAATACAAAAAATGGACGGAAGTGATGTTGTTGTTGTTGCCAGGCGTGACGGGAGCCAGCCGGTCGCTGCCAGGCGCACGATGTTTAGATCACCCTACTTTACTGAACACTACAGTTCCTTCCTATAGAGTGTTACTGGTGAAACAAAAGTTAGTTAATTCAAACTATACATAAATCGGGTCTTTTAAGCACAATATACGATGCCAAACAGTTCGTAATCCCTGAAATACCCGGTACGATAGTAGAGCACGACGGTACGACCCTTAATTGTGTATGACTTGTCTGCCTTTTCATTTCCCTTAACGGTCACGCCAAAGAAGGCTATGCCCTTATACCCAAGGGTCTTGCCGTCGTACCCAAGGAACTGGTACAACGCAAAAACAATGGAAGCACGAAGAGGCCTCTGTGTGTTTGTAAGTGTACACCCAGGGAAGTGCGGGCAGCGGTGGGCGTTATGGCCGCATTACACTGTGCCCATAACACCTTTAATTTGCCTTACCCCATGACACTACATAGCTCCTGCCTCACACCCCAATCCTCCATTACCTTATAACTTCCCTCACTTGAGCACATAATCTTTTCATGCCAAACATCGCTATATAACCGCTATATAACTAAGAGATTCTGTGCTAAACACCGCTATATATATAAACTAAGAGATTCTGTGCTAAACACCGCTATATAACTAAGATGCTCTGGTGCTTTACAGATACGTCAGAAATCAATCATATAAACCTCTGTCTCCGACACCCAACCTCAGTGTGCCCCTACAACAGGGAGAAGGTAAGCGCACAAACACACGCGTAGGAAATAAGCTGCAGGAATGTGTGTGTGTGTGTGTGTGTGTGTGTGTGAAAGGGACTTTGGAGAGTCGCAGTTCTACCTAACCTCTCGCTACACTTCATTTTTAAGAGAATAATAAGGAAGACGAAACCTGTACAGTGGCAGGTATTAGAGTGGTGTTCACGTCCATAGATGAGGAGGTATTAAGCAAGGTCTTCAACTCCCTGCATATGGCCAAAACTATACAATATTGGCTTCTCATGTTTGGTCACCGCACTGAGAGAGAGAGAGAGAGAGAGAGAGAGAGAGAGAGAGAGAGAGAGAGAGAGAGAGAGAGAGAGAGAGAGAGAGAGAGAGGAGACTTTGCCTGGCCAGTGGGGTGGAGGAACCCCTCCCCAAGAGAAGGAACTCGGAGTAACGGTGAGGAGGGAACTCACCCCTCTGGTGAGTTACTACTGGCAGGCCCCGGCGTACTCAACACGACAACAGGTTCCAGGCGGGCTGGGCGTTGAGAGAGAGAGAGAGAGAGAGAGAGAGAGAGAGAGAGAGAGAGAGAGAGAGAGAGAGAGAGAGAGAGAGAGAGGTGTCGACTTTTACCACTGAATGTAACGCTGCTTTACGTGCCCCAGTCCCACTGAATCCATGAGTACAATATATAAACAAAGTTTACCGCAAATAGACGTACGAGTATCATTGATGATGATGGTGCTCGCTTATGACGATATTATATATAAAAAAAACTAATGACAAAGCTTTATTGGGAAATTACCATTAACTTAACCCGAGGGACTGATGTAAACATAAAGTAAAAGGGGCTTTATGGATGTGAACACGACTGTTTGATCCTAATTTCAGGATTAGGGGGAAAAAATATACATGTTGGGCATTTCATTTTTTAAAGGAATCATTTAAGACACATTTGCTCTTCTTTCAAACATACTCCTGCTCCTTCCAGACTGTGTACAGATAAATGATCAAACGTTCAAGCTGATCTGGGTTCATTTGGATGACACTTGTGTACGTAAGTTCACACACGACTCTTTCCCTACACTGTCCCAGGGTGTAGATAGTGTTAGAGATACACCTATGGACATCTATTGTACTGGAGGTGTACATGTGTACTGAGAGTGTATGGGGGTCATTATTACCCTTAACTCATGAAGAAGGCGCTGAAGAATCTCCGGTTCATGGTGAAGTATTGACGTCGAAGGGCAATCAATATTGACCCTTGATCGACCCAGATAAACAACCACCTTGGAGGGAACGAGTTGCAGGAACTGAGGAAAATTTTTTTGGAGGGGATTTGTTGGAGTGTTGGTGGGAGTGCTGATTGGAGGGACGGGGGTTTAAAGGAGCTGAGGACTTTAAGGCTCTTGAGATTTCGGTGATGAAGAGAGAGTCAAGAAAAAAAAAAGGTAAAAAAATACAGGAGAGTAATAATGCGTCCTGGGAGGTTCCAAACCCGGAAGCTACACTGTCAAGCCAAACGATGAATTTCTGTGGGTTGGTTGCCTGGTTGGTTAACAGGGCCCTTAGTCCCCTCAACTACCTGTGTTCACGAGGACTTTATGGATGATCACAACCCGACTTGAAAGATATATATATATATATATATATATATATATATATATATATATATATATATATATATATATATATATATATATATATATATTATCCCTGGGGATAGGGGAGAAAGAATACTTCCCACGTATTCCCTGCGTGTCGTAGAAGGCGACTAAAAGGGGAGGGAGCGGGAGGCTGGAAATCCTCCCCTCTCGGTTTTTTTTTTTTTTTTTTTTTTTTTTTCAAAAGAAGGAACAGAGAAGGGGGCCAGGTGAGGATATTCCCTCTAAGGCCCAGTCCTCTGTTCTTAACGCTACCTCGTTAATGCGGGAAATGGCGAATAGTATGAAAGAAAGAAAAGATATATATATATATATATATATATATATATATATATATATATATATATATATATATATATATATATATATATATATATATAATATGGTGCAATCACCATTTGTAGTTCATGGTTCAAAGGCTGGCTGAAATGATATTAACTGCTTTCGATACGGGAGGTCTGGAATACTGTGAGGGTGACCTCGACTTGTGTGTACAGAGGTTAACACCACTTCTACGTAATACTTTTAAGAATGTGTGTGCTGGCCAACCCGATGTTATGTGCTGTTTCCTTCACTTCATCCCTCACATCACAGGAGAGAAAGTGTTTAGTGGCCAACCAGTTGCTGTGTGCTGTTCCAAAGCCCCTCACAGCAGAGCGAGTGTGTCGTGGCGGCTCGTACGTGTACCGTATATATCTACGATTTCCTTATAACTCGTCCCAACACAGGATAAACACTCCTCCCTCCCTCCCTCTCCTCCAAGCGAAAATGTTTGTAGCACTCTCTCTCTCCGTGCCTCTACAACATAAACAAACTTATACTAAAAAATAAATCACCAGAGTGATTCTAAGTTTTTCTTAACACCCAAGAGTAATTGTAGGAGATAAAGCTATTTACTGATATAAAGAAATAAAAAGATTAGGCCAAGGGTTAATGGTTTAAACCTTTAAAGGGAAAGAGAAGGAGGAAGACTGGATTTAGGGAGTGTGTGTGTGTGTGTGTGTGTGTGTGTGTGTGTGTGTGTGTGTGTGTGTGTGTGTGTGTGTGTGTGTGTGTGTGTGTCCGTTTTCTTTAAGTACAGGGAGACTAAAGCATACCGACCTATGGCTTATAGGATGATGATAATTGTCTACCCCGAGGCACCCTCCTGGAATTTCATCCAGCGCCCACTGCCGTTGTAATCGTTACACCCTCCGTCCTCTGGGGACGAATCATTTGATGGATGATCTCATACGCAAGGGCAGGGCAATGGCTCAAATTAATGAGGCAAGTTCCTTTTTAAGCCCGGTGGACACGGCCTGATAAAATATATATATGTATACAATAGATTCGAGGAGCGTTGGCTGGGTTGAATGAAGTGGTAACCCACCCCCCTCCACAACAGATGGTGGTTGTGATAGCCTTGCTACTTCACTGGCGGCTGGGTAAGTGGCGTCTTTTGTCGTCTTCCCCACTTAACTAATGGCCTCAAGTTTAAAGTAACAGACCAGACAGAATGATCACACTCGTGTGTGCCGGGCCAGGCCGGGCCAGGCCGGGCCAGGCCAGGCCTCCTCCAACTCCGGCATTAACATTGTCGAGATGGACACGCTCACCGCTGAATTTGTTGAGGTACGAATGCTGGGCCTCCTCTTCCTCTTCCTGCTCCTCCTTCGCCTCCTCCTGCTCTCTCTCTCTCTCTCTCTCTCTCTCTCTCTCTCTCTCTCTCTCTCTCTCTCTCTCTCTCTCTCCCCGAAGGAAACACATCAGGGAGGCCCCTGAAGGAAGCACATCAGGGAGGCCCCTGAAGGAAGTACATCAGGGAAGCTCCTGAAGGAAACACATCAGGGAAGCTCCTGAAGGAAGCACATCATTGAGGCTCCTGAAGGAAACACATCAGTGAGGCTCCTGAAGGAAGCACATCATTGAGGCTCCTGAAGGAAGCACATCATTGAGGCTCCTGAAGGAAACACATCAGTGAGGCTCCTGAAGGAAGCACATCATTAAGGCTCCTGAAGGAAGCACATCATTAAGGCTCCTGAAGGAAGCACATCAGTAAGGCTCCTGAAGGAAGTATATCAGGGAGGCTCCTGAAGGATGCATATCAGGGAGGCTCCGACGGGAACTGCCTCTAACTCGGCCCTTACATGGGTCTCATAGACTCCTTCAAACTTCAAGAAATACATCAACACAAACTGTATTCTGGCGTGAGAAATACATTGATACCAACTGTATACAGTTGTGAGAAATACAGCGAGACAACTGTATCCTGGTATGAGAAATTCAGTGATACAGACTGTATAAAGTTATGAGAAATAGAACAAGTGAGACATACACGTTACAAAGGTGTAAGACACACCAAGAAGCTGTGAGAAACTTACAGAAAGAAAAAAAGAAAATCGGGTTCAACTCACAGTTCAAGCTGACTGTTGGGGTCTGCACCACGCTTACCTGGGGGGAGGAGATAAACAGGGCGATGAAGGTACTGGCAGCCACAGGTCATAAATACTCACAGTAGTTAAGAAATTAAAATTTTCATGACATGATACAAAAAATGAGAAACATGGTAACTTATTCTAATAGACATTTAACATGAACATACATACATACATACATACATACGTACATACATACATACATACATGCATATGTACATACATACTACATACATACATGCACACATGCACACATAGATACATATATACAAGAGGCTTTTGCACCCCCTGATTTCGCCATGCTCAGGGACGAACCTCCACACTAACTCTCCCAGACACCACTCCACTCTCTCTCTCTCTCTCTCTCTCTCTCTCTCTCTCTCACTCACTCTCTCTCTCTCTCTCTCTCTCTCTCTCTCTCTCTCTCTCTCTCTCTCTCTCTCTCTCTTACTCACTCCGGCAGTCAAGATAACTCCGGTGCATTCCATGAACGTCTGTGGACTTGGCCACGCCAGCTGTCGTGTTTGACCCAGCTCTCCCCACCACTCCACGGTCCAGGTCACCAGCTGTGCCCTCTGACTCTACTCCCTCCCCCCAAGAACCCCGGCCCAGGGTACCAGCTGTGCCTTATGATTCCATTCCCCCCCACCCCGGCCCAGGTCACCAGCTGTGTCCTATGACCTACTCCCCTAGCCCCGGCCCAGGTCACCAGCTGTGTCCTATGACTTACTCCCCCAACCCCGGCCCAGGTCACCAGCTGTGTCCTATGACCTCCTCTCCCAACCCCGGCCCAGGTCACCAGCTGTACTTGCTCCCACGCCTCCTATCTGGCAGGTCACCAGCCTCACCCCAGGTCACCTGCCGTCCCAGTGACCTGGGCAACAGAAAAGGTCATAGACACGAAAATCTATTCTGCATCCTTGTATCGTGGGTCATCCTTCTATTTCTCGCTGCTGTACCACCTCCTGTACCCGCCACCAACATTCAGAATATTACATAGTACAAAATATTACATAGTACAAAAAGCATATTTGATCTGAATACATTCACTTTGACACTGTAAGGCGACACTCACAATATAAACAACTTCTTAAAAAAAACGTTTTTTGGATTAAGTTCCGTTAAAAGTGTCTTGCCAATGAACACAAAAATAGTACGTGTCTAAGAGACATAATAATACAGTCGTATATATCCCCTCTTAATGTCGATAATCATATCAATATATCAATATACGTAGAGTCATTCCAGATGTGGAACTCATCACTGAGTGTTGGAGTGGCCCGCCACCCCACAAGGGAACTCCTCCTCCTTAGCCTCTCTGTCTCAGCCTTTCCCCAAGGAGGTCCTCAATCTCTTGCCCCCCCAAGCCCCCTTCCATGCGCCAGGAGCCGCACCTGAGCACGTGACAGAGCGGCGAGGGTGTGTCTGACGGACGGGAGTCGCCATTGGCTGAATCATGTGTTTACGTCAGGAGGAAGCCCTCAGTCAGCTGATCCTTGTAAACAATGTAGGGACGCTGGTACTGGTAGTAAACATGTGAGGCCAATTCCTTTTTTTATCTAGGATGGTGTTCTTCCTACTACTCTCTCTCTCTCTCTCTCTCTCTCTCTCTCTCTCTCTCTCTCTCTCTCTCTCTCTCTCTATATATATATATATATATATATATATATATATATATTCTGACTCCCTAGCGGCCATACGCGAGGCACATCATCAAGAGGCGAGACGAAAGCATCTCCCTGGAACCTGAGAAGCCAGACACCTTGTGCCGTCAAAGCACGTATGTTTCAGTATGATCGATCACCACTTCATTAATGGAGTCTCCTTCTTTCCTTTTAGAGGAGGAGGAGGAGGAGGGGAGGAGGAGGAGGAGGAGGAGGAGGAGGAGGAGGAGGAGGAAGAAGAAGAAGAAGAAGAAGAAGAAGAAGAAGAAGAAGAAGAAGAAGAGGAGGAGGAGGAGGAGGAGGAGGAGGAGGAGGAGGAGGAGGAGGAGGAAGAAGAAGAAGAAGAAGAAGAAGAAGAAGAAGAAGAAGAGGAGGAGGAGGAGGAGGAGGAGGAGGAGGAGGAGGAGGAGGAGGAGGAGGAGGAGGAAGAAGAAGAAGAAGAAGAAGAAGAAGAAGAAGAAGAAGAAGAAGAAGAGGAGGAGGAGGAGGAGGAGGAGGAGGAGGAGGAGGAGGAGGAAGAAGAAGAAGAAGAAGAAGAAGAAGAAGAAGAAGAAGAAGAAGAAGAAGAAGAGGAGGAGGAGGAGGAGGAGGAGGAGGAGGAGGAGGAGGGATCTGAAGAAGGGGAGGAGTGGGTCGAGAAAACCTTTGACCGCGTCTCCCGTAACACGTTACCAGCTCCGGCTCCTTCCCTCTGGTAACCCCAGTGGTTGAGGGCATCTCGCGTCCTCCTCCTCCTCCTCCACTCTCCATCATGAGAGCCGCCTCCTCCTCACACTCCTCTTTCCTCCATCATGAGAGTCTCCTCCTCCTCCTCCTCCATCCTCCATCATGAGAGCCTCCTCCTCCTCCTCCTCCACCCTCCATCATGAGAGCCTCCTCCTCCTCCTCCTCCACCCTCCATCATGAGAGCCTCCTCCTCCTCCTCCTCCACCCTCCATCATGAGAGCCTCCTTCTCCTCCTCCTCCTCCACCCTCCATCATGAGAGTCACCTCCTCCTCGCCTCACACAGACTCTGTATGCAAGCCGCGCTCGACTCCAGTTGAATGGAGCTCGCCTGGGATGGTCAGCTACCACACCTGACAGTACCGAGCGACGAGATCCAGCTGGAGACTTAGTATCATGTCAACTACAAAGTCGCCGCTGCATTATAATGCTTCAGCGCGCTATAATGTTGTATGTATACTGCATCCCGGGACGAGGAAGCGCCCGGGTGTAACTGTTCTTGTCCTGTGGCCGTTACGTATACAGGTGTGTGTGTGTGTGTGTGTGTGTGTGTGTGTGTGTGTGTGTGTGTGTGTTTGGAGGACGAGGCGTTACGTATACAGGTAGGTGTGTGTGTGTGTGTGTGTGTGTGTGTGTGTGTGTGTGTGTGTGTGTGTGTGTGTGTTGAGGACGAGGCGTTACGTATACAGGTGTGTGTGTGTGTGTGTGTGTGTGTGTGTGTGTGTGTGTGTGTGAGTGTGTGTGTGTGTGTGTGTGTGTGTGTGTGTGTTTTGAGGACGAGGCGTTACGTATACAGGTGTGTGTGTGTGTGTGTGTGTGTGTGTGTGTGTGCGCTTGAGGATGGACTTTACGTATACACAGGTGTATGCAAGAGGACGAGCTCCACGTACACAGGCGTTCACATGAACTTTACGTACACACACGTGTGCGATTGAGGTGGGCCTTCTATGTCTCCAGATGTGCGCACGAGGATCACAGTCAGAGGATGTGGTCTACACACCACAAGACAAAACATCTTCCGTGGGACAAGTGCAGTCATTAGGAGGTGAAGCTGAGGAGGGTCGGAGGTCATGTGATGAGGGTGTCGAGCCAGTAGTGCTCACATACCGAAGACACCTGACCCGTTCACACTAAACTGACTGACTCTCTCTGTGTCCAGGTGACGTGATGAAGAAGAACTCTCCCGTCGACCAGGATGATCGACCAGTGCTCGACCTGGGGTACTAAAAAGTCTCCACCTTGGTCGAAAAGGTTATTCGAGTTGGGGAGTTGGAGAGAGAGAGAGAGAGAGAGAGAGAGAGAGAGAGAGAGAGAGAGAGAGAGAGAGAGAGAGAGAGAGAGAGAGAGAGAGAGAGAGAGAGAGAGAGAGAGAGAGGAGCGTAAACATGACTGCTGTCGCTTATCGCTGTTCCAATCTGGTTGAAGCACCGATATTTGAAGTCTTCTGAAGGGCATGACAGAGAGTTCGTCAGTCTGATGGTGAGGCTGGGCTTCTCTCGGTACCTCGGGGGAACTCAGACGTGGCAACGATGAGGGACAACTTGACTGCTTCTCGACACAGTGTAGCACCTCCACCTCACCTATTACTGACGATTTGCCTCATCCCAGACTTTACGTGAGTCAGAAGAGTGGTCGAAGAATCAGCCTTTGGCCCCACTGTTCTCTGCTCCTTTGTATACAGGTTGCTCTACGTCATATCCTTCGTTATAACATAGCCTGGTACGAGGCGGCCTCATACTGCCCCAGGGAGGTGTGGCGCTGCTGGGGTTAACATTGACCCACCCTATAGTATACACCCAACCTCCCTTCCCTCACCTGTACTACCACAGGAACACGGTCCTCCTGCCCCTCTCACCAGGTAGAGTCATCCTTCTGGCCTGGGTGAGTGGGAGAGGTCCACGTTTCCCCTACCATCCTGGCAGGTGTTTGGCCAGCCAGGTAGACAGTGGTGGCCGGGTCAACCACCACGAATTCGGAACGCACTTGGCGGCTTAGGTATGGTTCTGGGGAGCGAGGAGGGTATGGAAAGGTACCTCCCACACCTCCTGGAACCCCTGCTGGAACACATGCCACGGGGAGAGGAAGAGATGCCAGTACCATCTGACTGTTGCTTGGAGAGTCAGCTGGGCCTCGTGCAAGACAACACCACAGGTAAAACCTACACCTGTGGACCACCTGACTCACGTGATGTGGCTCTGGGTCCACACCAGACGATTCCTCAAGACAGTAAAGACAACACGACTGCTTCCACCGATGTGGGGAGAAGACTCAGGGGGCTGACTACGAGAAAGGTCGATGGACGACGTCCATTTCTGGATATAAAAACCATCTCATTCTCCTAACTGAGTTTACGTCCCAAAAAATATGCTAAGTGATACATTAAACGAAAAAAAAGAAAAGAAAATAAAGCTACAAGAAAAACGTTTTTTTTTTATTATTTTTAAGAGGGATCACAGGATAAGCTTAGGATTACATCATTAACATATAAAGGTCTTTGAAAATAGCTGTACACTATACAGTCTCCTGTTTCAAATACACGTTGATAGCGTACATATATAATTCATATGTGTATATATCAAATGTTTCCCCACCCGCACCTTTACTAATATCAATATTAAAACCAGAGGACCTGCACATGAATGTCGTATGATATAGTCTTGTGTAGTCTTACACAAATGTTGTTACGTATGTTAGCGTCAGCATCACTCACTGTCCTATAATTATGTATCATGTATTTGATGATGTACCCTAAACCGCCACCACCACCACCTCCCTCCTCCTCCTCCTCCTCTACTGACGGGGGAGATACAACCCTTGTGGGTCCTGTGAGCCACTTGGGCCCCACCTGTCACCCTCCTACGTAACAGATGTACTGTACCCACTGTACTCTCTACATTTCTCCTCCAACGAACCCTTAGACAAGTACCTCTGTACCCTTACTATCACTCAAATGCTTCGTCTATGTACATCTAGAAAATCAAAGTTCTTAAAACTGAAAGAACTATCAAAACATCTCGACTGTGTGAGGCAAGTGCTGGGTGTGTCCTCAAGTGGATGGTGTCATGCGCAGAGCACCGTCACTAGGTCCAACATCCCGTTCACTTGGCCTGTGTTGACTGTTGCTGGTAGAGAGACGCCTGATGCCAGCCCTGGAGGGCAGACAGACCTTATGGGGTCACAGCTACACTGTGGCAGAGTGATTTAGGTGTCTGGCGCACCTCCCGCTGCTGTGATCACTGATAAGGAGCGACATTACTTCTTAAATAACTCGCGTCTCGACCCGCCTCTCGCTTTTCTCCAGCCATAACGATTGTGCGAGAGGTGGTGTGTGTGTGTGTGTGTGTGTGTGTGTTCGGTAAGGGGGAACTAAATAAACTTGGTCATCCCAACTCCGCCATCTTATATCAGAGTGATAAAACCCGACTTATTGTCGTGCAATTGTAATGACTAACTAATTTTGTTTCCCCCCTCGTGACCACCTTCTTCCGCACCAGAGCGGTGTGTTCATCCCTTGTGAGACGTGTAAGCAAGAGCCAAGGTTTGGCTAATTCTGAGATGATGCGTGAGGAGACCCAGGTCTCACAAAGGGATTTGAGAACTGGAAATAACTGAATATGATGATGAACATTTTGACACCTGGGGCGACGCTGGGGTTCAATATTCCTCGCTGGCTGGTACAAACGTAAGACATATTATTGGGTTGTTGATGAGGTTGGAAATATTCCCCTCCGTCACATCTGGTCTCGTGTTTCCCCTGGTATGAACGCCCTGAGCATGGTTGTGTCACTCCTCGGAAGGAGGGAGGTACGACCCTTGAGCACGACGGTACGACCCTTGGGTACAAGACGGTACGACCCTTGAGCACGAAGACAGCTCTAGTTATGTCGTTTCTTAGTTTATATCTTTAGGTGTAGTTTCTTATAAGACATAACCAAGTGTTTTGAAAATGAATAAAGCAATCACTTTTTTTTTCTTTATGTTGAAGGCTCCAGTCATGGGCAAAAGTCCACATGAAGGCTAGGCCTTAATTGAAATGTAGAGAGGATTATAAAAGGGAAAAAGAAAAGACAAGGGAAAGTATATACGAATTTTTGAAAGAGTGAAAGACCTGTCTTTTGAAATGTGCCATATCATAGTTATTGGAAAGACATGAGAAGGCTGAGAGTTCCAAAGCCTTCGACGTGTAAGGAAAGAAACAGTTATCAAAACGGCCCACCCTTGAGTCGCCGATGGCCAGGGAAGAATTGCACACCATTCTCGGAGGGCATGAACGAAGACAGTTCATTTGCTGACGTCAGGATCCCTTATCCAGGGGTTCTGACAGCTCCAAGGCTGTGCTACACTTGACTTCTTTCTCAGATCCAGAAATTAAAAATATAGGAAGGGAGGATATTTAGCCCCCACGTCTCCTGCTCCCACCCCTCTTAGTCGCCTTTCTACGACACGCAGGAGGTACATGTGAGGGGTATTCTCTCTCCCCTCTGCCCCATATAAGTGGCACGTGTGGGATAAACATTACAAAGTTGACATCAGTTGTGTTTGGTACGATGACGAAGAGGCTGGTGTGATCCCCTGGGTTTCCCACCCTGAGTCTCTCGTCTTACCTCCACCTGTGGAGCCTCCACCCTCACCTACCTCCACCCTCACCCTACCTCCACCTGTGGAGCCTCCACCCTCACCTACCTCCACCCTCACCCTACCTCCACCTGTGGAGCCTCCACCCTTACTCTACTTCCACCTGTGGAGCCTTCACCCTCATCCTACCTCCACCCGTGGAGCCTCCACCCCTCACCCTCCCTCCACCTGTGGAGCCTCACACTCACCCTACCTCCACCTGTGGAACCTTTCTTATCATCATCTTGTGTAGCAATATTTAGGACTGGTGTCGACAGCCTGCTCCTCCTGCCTCATGACCTACAACTACCTCATAACCCACCCCTGCCTCATGGCCTACACCTCCCTTACAACCTGTCCCGATCCTAATGGCCCAATTATCCTCACAGCTTGCTGCCCCTTCCCCATATAACCTGTTCCTTCCCCTAAAAAAACACTTGTCCCCTCCCTCACAACCCTTCACCACCTGATCCTCACAGCCCAGCCCGCTCAGGCCAACACAACTCACTCACTCACTCACGTCCTCATCTACCACACAGGTCAGGTACAGCAGAGCCAAACATCAACACCCTTTGATGTAGACACTACCCCAAAAAAATAGTTTCTTCAACATTCACTCCATCTCCAGAGACATTAGGATCATCATCTCTCTACCCCTACGACTATATAATCCTCGAGGCCAAGCCAGCCCAGAAGATCAACACCTCTATCATATATATATTTTTTTTGCCTATATCCTCTAGGCCTATAGCCATATCGTATAGGCCTAAACGGCCTAGGGATATTTTTTTTCGAGGAATGTGGAGCGACAGCCGTGAAATCTCTTCCTTTCTTTATCTCTTTTTTTTCCCTCTCTCTCTTTTTCCCCACTGACGCAGGATTACATGGGATATATATATATATATATATATATATATATATATATATATATATATATATATATATATATATATATATATTCTTTTTTTCTCCCGGGGGATTTAAGGTGGACTGGATGGCGGTGTATGTAGCGAGAAGAAGAGAGAGAGAGAGAGAGAGAGAGAGAGAGAGAGAGAGAGAGAGAGAGAGAGAGAGAGAGAGAGAGAGAGAGAGAGAGAGAGAGAGAGAGAGAGAGAGAGAGCGTCAGTCACCAAGACACACACGGATGCCTGCGCCTCCTCCCACCTAAGTCATCTGATACGCTAATGTTTACATGACTGAACTTAAAACCCGGAGACATTCACGCCAGTGGTGGTATCCCAGGGGGACCCCCAGGGGTAAGGGCAGACATTCCGGGGGCCCCCAGGGGATGAGTGTAGACACTTCGGGGGACCCCAGGGGTGAGTGTAGACACCCCGTGGGCCTCCAAGGATGAGCGTAGACATCCCGTGGGCCCCTAGGGATAAGTGTAGACACCCTGGGAGCCCCAAGGGATGAGTGTAGACATCCCGGGGGGCCCCAAGGGATGAGTATAGGCACCCCAGGGGGCCCTCCAGGGGTGACAGGAAACGTAAACAGAGTCACTCCTCCCTCTGGCACGCCAGCTGTCGTGCCTCAACACGTCGCCACTCGGCCTCTATTGTCACCTGACCTTTGCCCCCCGCGACCCGACTTTGACCTGACACGCCCGCCCGAGCACCGGGGCGCTGGTGGGTGGGCCCCAGGTCGCGCGGTCAGCCCTCTGACGGGCGTGGGTAATGAATAGGCGTGGGTGGCCTGGAGGGGCGGGCGCCAGACAGGCGGTCGGGGGAAGGGTGGTTTGGGGTGGGACGTAGAAGAGAGAGAGAGAGAGAGAGAGAGAGAGAGAGAGAGAGAGAGAGAGAGAGAGAGAGAGAGAGAGAGAGAGAGAGAGTACATTACCTCACCCTACAACGGAACTTTGCCGTGAGGCAAAGGCTCGTAGCGCTCACCGCATATACGAGCTTGTGTCACTGTACCGTTAGTCCCTCCCGCCACACACACATACACACACACACACACACACACACACACAAACACATACACACACACACACACATACACACACACACACACACACACACACACACACACACAGCTGTGTCTCCTTTCCGAGTCTAAATAAATTAAACATTTTACTGTTTCCAATTTCGCTTACGTTCATAAAAAAATAAAGTTTGAAATAAATGCATTATCGCTATTAGCATACCATGACCCTAATGGGTTTCGATCCAAGGCATTATGAGGAAAATTCTCATTTACTTTTTTTATCCTGTAAAGGAATAAAATCCTTTATTACGGGCTTTAATGAATGCTAAATAATAAAATTCAGCAATAGAATCTTATTCGACATGAAAAATAGATTCTATGCTGACGCGTTCAAACAGATCTATTTTCCTAGGAGAATAGACAAAAAAAAAAAAAATCTGACAATGTATTTTCCAAGGAGAATAGACAAAAAAAAAAAAATCTGACAATCTATTTTCCAAAGAGAATAGACAAAAAAAAAAAAATCTGACAATCTATTTTCCAAGGAGAATAGACAAAAAAAAATCTGACAATCTATTTTCCAAGGAGAATAGACCAAAAAAAAAAATCTGACAATCTATTTTCCAAAGAGAATAGACAAGAGTCCTAAAAAAAATATCTGACGGTCGTCAAGCAACTGAGAACAGACACAAGATATTCTCCCCGTGCTACAGACATGCCCTCCTACATTACGTAGCGCAGCCAGTCAGGCCCGACAGCTTATAACTTTCATTAATCCCTTTGGGATGAAGAATAGTCATCCCGGCTCGTACGCTTTTTATTTCCTTAATCCCTCACAATATCCCACCACCAGCCATCACCAAGATCACTCCCCTTCACCTCCCTCAACACATCAGCCAATAGTCATGTCCGGTGGTATGAAGTCCATCAAAACCATCATTAAGGCCACTGACCATTAAGGCCACTGACCATTAAGGTCCGTCGAGTCATCGTTTGAAGTCCATCAAAACCATCATTAAGGCCACTGACCAATTAAGGTCCGTCGAGTCATCGTTAAGGCCCTGGGTGCCCCAAGGACCAATCAAGACCAACTGTGTGTATCATCGTCTATGAGGCGCACCTGCACCAATGAAAGGTCAGGCTGGGCCAGACCTGTGGCGTCCCAGGCGGGTTGCAGTCGGCGCCAGACGTCCTTGTCAAGGTGAACGCCTACAGCTGCCTCCACCAGACACGCTGCAGGAGGGGTGAGGACCCCCGTGGGACGGACTGAGGTCCACCAGACACACTGCAGGAGGGGGTGAGGACCCCCGAGGGTGACGGAGGTCCACCAGACACACTGCAGGAGGGGGTGAGGACCCCCGGGGGTGACGGAGGTCCACCAGACACGCTGCAGGAGGGGGTGAGGACCCCTGAGGGTGACGGAGGTCCACCAGACACGCAGCAGGAGGGGGTGAGGTCCCCCGTGGGACGGAGGTCCACCAGACACACTGCAGGAGGGGGTGAGGACCCCTGGGGGACGGAGGTCCACCAGACACGCTGCAGGAGGGGGTGAGGACCACCCGGGGGACGGCTCCACCACACACGCTGCAGGAGGGGGTGAGGACCCTGGGTGGCTGGCTCCACCACACACGCTGCACGGAGTAATACACACTATTTTGATCACAAACAAATCCCTGATAAATCTTAAAAAGAAAAACTATTTCTCACAAAACCTCTCGAACTCCCTGTAATCATTTAGACTAACTTGTAACCCAGTGCCCCAGCTGGAGTGGATGTGAATGCAGTCTCCCTCACGTCTTTGTTCCATGGTGTTCCTTCTTCTTCTCCTTCTTCCTTTTCTTCTTTCCTCTTCTCCTTCTTCTTCTTCTTCTTCTTCTTCTTCTTCTTCTTCTTCTTCTTCTTATTTTTATTATTATTATCATTATTATTATTATTATTATTATTATTATTATTATCATTATTATTATTATCATTATTATTATTATTATTTTTCTTCTTCTTCTTCTTCTTCTTCTTCTTCTTCTTCTTCTTCTTCTTCTTCTTCTTATTCTTATCTATATTTTTCTTTGTTCATCTAGGCTTCGTTGTGCTCATGATCTAAGGACACAGGAGGTTTGGACGTGGTGTGCCGTTGGTTTTAAGTCGCCCAAGCAACATAAAGGTCTCGGAGATTTGGAATGTAAAGAGACTTGGTCTGTGTGGCATCTCATAACCATCTCTATCAAGTCAGGTATCTCCACTGTGTCTCCAAGGCTTTACATGAGTAATGACCCATTTCTACTACACTCGTGAGGTCCCATCTCTTTGAACCATCTCGACTATCATACATTTTTCATACTTCCTTATGATGTCTCCCATTTACCATTTTCTCATGCAGTCTGTGACATTCATCCACCATTTTCATACCATAAAAAGTTACCTTCTATATATTTTTTTCTGTTAAGTTTCCTGCTTAATTTCATACTAATGTTCTCTGGTTGTTCTATACCTACATCTCTCTAAGAAATGTTCACTCACTACATCAGTAATCAGGTTTGAATACTTAAAGCTTGTGATCAGGTCACTCCTTACTCTTCTCTCTCTCTCTCTCTCTCTCTCTCTCTCTCTCTCTCTCTCTCTCTCTCTCTCTCTCTCTCTCTGTGTGTGTGTGTGTGTGTGTGTGTGTGTGTGTGTGTGTGTGTGTGTGTTTTGTCAAGGAAACGAGTTTAAGACTGACTAAATGGAATACACAAGTACCAATATGACGTACAAGATACGAGGGGCGTCTTAAGAAAAATAATAGGTACAAATTCACAGTGCCTCCCTCGCCAAGCACTGGACCCCCAGGCTGAAGCATAGCGTCATCTCCCGAAGTCGTCTGAAAAAGTTGACCTTATTTCCTTTTTCTCTCCCTCACTACGAAGTCATTCTGTCTCGTCTCGGCTCGTGAGGGGGCGCAACAGACCCCGAACATCTGTGGTCAAACAGATCCCATGACCTGAAACATTCAAGACCCGAATATCAACAGATCCTATGACCTGACGCATCCGTCAAGACCCGAATATCAACAGATCCTATGACCTGACGCATCCGTCAAGACCCGAATATCAACAGATCCCATGACCTAACGCATCCGTCAAGACCCGAATATCAACAGATCCTATGACCTGAAGCATCCGTCAAGACCCGAATATCAACAGATCCCATGACCTGAAGCATCCGTCAAGACCCGAATATCAACAGAAGACTCAAAAATGTTGCGATGACAAGTCGCAACTCGAGAAACTACGAAACCAACCCACACCCCTCCTCCCATCTCGCCACCCGTCTGAATTCATCGGGTCCCTAACTACAACGGCCCCGGGAACACCACGAAACCGGGTGGCAGTACCACGAACCACCCCGCTATTCAACCAACCACACATTAGGTTTCGAAACGAACTGAAAGCAGAGAGAAACCACACCCTCAGTGTAGTGTAGTGTAGTGTAGTGTAGTGTAGTGTAGTGTAGTGTAGTGTAGTGTAGTGTAGTGTAGTGTACAGTGTACAGTGTTCCCGTGTGATCTGTAGCGCTAAAAAAAGAAAAAAAAAGTGTGGGAGAAGACGTCTGACAAATGCCGGGCTTTCGTGTAACGACCTCCAGCCATCACTGTCTGGCACACTTACATAACATCACTTTACGAGAAGCGTCGACGGCATATATTCCCACGGTGTGGAGGGGCTAGCGCAGGTTATCGCAGCCTTCTGGAACGTTTTACAAAACTGTTCCGCTGCCGCAGATCAGATGATAAACCAGGAGGACACTCTTCCTCTGCTTGTCCTCCTCCCTCGCTCCTCCGCCTCCCACTCAGCAGATAACCTCGTCGTGGACCATCGGGTTTTGCTGTTATCTGTCTTCCTCCGGTACTCCCCATGTACCGCGTGAGTGGTAGGGGCTTGGAGGGGGAGATGAGGTGAGGGAGGAGGTGGGGCGGTGTGGGCTGCCCTCGGGCGCTAGGGGAGGAGGGGATCAGACCAGGGGGGAACACCCCAGTGGGTCTAGGACATGACCGTTCCATTAGCGACAAGTGTCGATCAACATCTTGCCTCTCCCGTTCCTTTCGAACACTCGCTACAGTTTTGTATTTCCTCGATGTGTGTGTGTGTGTGTGTGTGTGTGTGTGTGTGTGTGTGTGTGTGTGTGTGTGTGTACGACGAAGTAATAAAAATCAAATATTCATTCCAATGTCTTGTGATTAATTGTGTGTAATTGCATTAATTACCTATTTGTACTGTAAGGAGGTTGAGGGTGGGGGGTGAGTTCGACACTCGTGGGGACCCTCATCTCTTCACTTGTCTCAAGTGATATTTTCAACTTTCGTAAGATGTCATTATTGATAGTTTCATTATTCATCACTTTCTTCCGTTCATCCACGGGTCATGTATAGTAAAAGTACTTTCAACTTTCTTCAGACAATTTACTTCGTTATTTTCATGTTACGTTCTCTGGTTGTATCCATTCTGCATCTCTGAAAGAACTGTTCACGTTATCATACTGGTTTAAAACCCTCAAGGGTTTTGATCAAGTCACCCCTTACTCTTCTGTCCTCCATGGTGGACAAATCTATGGCCATGAGCCTTTCGTCGTAACCCAGCCGTGTGTGTTATTACCCTTAGTGATCATCAATTGTGCTCGTGTTGCCCCGTCTCTTAACCTTGTATATATATGTACCATGTCTTTGCTCCTATATGGGTATATATATATACACACACAAACATACCCCCTAGCCAAGGCCATGTGTGTAGTGTGTGTGTGTGTGTGTGTGTGTGTGTGGTAATTACTAATATATTCATATTTCTCATAAATCATAAATGTCATGTAAATCATGAACACCCAGAGGAGAGGCTGGTTGTGGTGGTGATGGTGGTGAGTGTCTGTCTGCACGTCCTCCACCAACGCCGCCGGTGCCCTGGTCACCACCCCTCTCCTCCCTCATCCTCAAGTCCTGAGTGGGTTGTGTCGTCCTCCAGCACCTCCTCCTACACCTCCACTACCACCTCCAGCTCCGCGTCCTCCAACTTCTCCTCTTTCTCCATGTCCTCCTCCTTCTTCTCTTCTTCCTCCTTCACCATCAAGTCCTCTTCCACGTCCTCCTCCACCTTCTCCTTCTCCTCCACCTCCACGTCTTGCTTCTCCTCCACCTTACCATGAACGGCACGACAGCTTCGGAAGCTACACTCTCCTTCGTTAATATTAACGATACTAATTAACTACACGTTTATATTAACGAAGAAGGACAAGGAAAACGAGAAGTAATCTTATTCATAAAGATGTATTTGTAGTCCATAACCTACGAATGCGAGCAATATATGGATAACCTATTCATCTACTAATACTATATAAAGTAGAAAAGAATGAAAAAAAACTGAACTTTTTCTTCTTGAAAAATGAATATACTGACATCTTATGAATGAGAGAGAGAGAGAGAGAGAGAGAGAGAGAGAGAGAGAGAGAGAGAGAGAGAGAGAGAGAGAGAGAGAGAGAGAGAGAGAGAGAGAGAGAGAGAGAGAGAAATGTATTAACTGGTGCCACTCTCCAACTCCGCAGTCGAAGAACACAAAGATATAGAGGATATGTCACCCTCCCTAGGTTGCATCTTAACACAGCCAGAACCATAACATAGGAAATCACTCCCGACTGTGAGCGTGGCAACAACTGGAACAAGAAATTAGAATTATGGTTATCTGGTGTCGCGTCTCGACTTACGATATGCGAGGGACCACGGCACACGGCTCGCTCACTTGCTTGCTCGCCTGCTTGGGGCGGGGTGAGGGTGGAGGCGTGGCTCCCGCCCCCTTTCCGATTTCTGGGGAGCGAGGGGCGGCGTCACGTGGAGCTGATGGCCGGTGCAGTGTGATACAACACACACAAACACACACACACACACACACACACACACACACACACACCGACGACCCTCGATACTACAGACCCACCGACGTGGTTGCGTAACACGGGAAATCACAAGTGCAATTATTTTCTCTCCTTTTTTTTATTAGCTATTGTTCATGACTGAGCAAGGACACCCTCTCCATCGCCTGGGTCTGCATCGGCCCATCTCTGCTGTACCTCTCTGCAAGCACCGTTGACCTAAAAGAGATCAGAGGACAGTTGCGAATGAGGGTCAGGCCACCACACCGTTGACCGAGTGCGCTCGTACCAAATGCACTAGCGACTAGGGGAAGGGGGATACACGCCATCTCTAAAGTCACAATTATCCGAACCGCGTTAATGTCGGGCGAATCATTATATGCCTAAAACACACTCCAATGACCAAGAGACCGCATATATACCACAAGACGCGCGCGCGGGCACACACACACACACACACACACACACACACACACACACACACACACATCACAGACCAGAGGGGTATGATAATCATCATATGAAAATAAGCTGATCATTTGCCCTTAAAGACGAGGAGAAGGTTCGAGTGGTGGGCGCTCCTCCCCCCACACTTAGCCGTCCCTCCTCCTCCTCCACTACCTGCCGGATCAATGTGTTTACCAGACTCGTTAAAGGTTCACCTTCCTTGATTGTCACCGTCTCCAGCACTCACCCATTCACTCACGCACTCACTTGACCCATCCGCTCCCCCCTTCTCATATACTCTCTCTCTCTCTCTCTCTCTCTCTCTCTCTCTCTCTCTCTCTCTCTCTCTCTCTCTCTCTCTCTCTCTCGTGGGGAGGTCGAATGGTGGTTGGGGGGTCGACTACTGCAGGTGTTGTGGGGGGTCGATGTTTCCCGCCCACACTTGCATTGATGTAGGCAGGTGATAGTACACACACACACACACACACACACACACACACACACACACACGCGCGCGCGCGCGCCAGCAAACCAAACCAGAAGCTTTTTAATCATGCCTTATTCGGCGTGATGACCTGAGAATTGCATTCTTCCAAAAGGTTTTATTTACGAAGTTAACCCAATCATGAAGACAAAAATAAACTCAATCATGAGACGAATATAAACTGTCATCATTTATCATGTATTATGCGTGAAGCAAGGGTTAGAGCGCGAGGTAATTTTGTAATAGTCCACCATACAAAAAATAATCACAGAAAATGGGCAAAGAACCCATTTTCTCTAACAGATATTTCAACTACTCGGGAATGTACCAATCTACTTCGGTTCATCAAATATTCAATATTGCTCATGCTTCAACGTGTCACTCATTCACAACGAAAGAAAAACTTCGATTAGGACAATGCATTACTATACTTTGTGCTGAAAAACCATGTAACAATATACGATTAAACTACGACACTACCTGAAGATGGAGAGGGTTTAAAAATATATATAAAACAAATAAAGACGCATATATCTCCATACCTTGCTCGGCTATGGAAGAATTACGATAAAAGTCTCGTCTCAAGGAAAAATTAATGGCATTTTGTCTGGCCTTAAAAAGCTCTCGTTAGCATAAAGGCTTTCACAACCCTACAACCCTACAATCACCCTTCTCATCTTTGCCCTTCTACACCCACTTTCCCCCCCAGGTCACAGGTAATTCATTAGACATCTCAATCACGCTAATTGCTATGGCATGGTCCACACTTGTTGCCGACATACTTGGGTATACTACAGTCACGTATGATACCTCCACGTCAGGATATAACCAACATACCACCGCCGGGGGTACAGCAAGACCTACCTGAGGGAGGACTCCGGACACTGGGGCCAGCTTGGGCGGTCCTCGGCACAGCTCCAGCTCCTCGTAGATGTGCTCGCGGGAGTCGACTACGGCCACGCTGTTCCTCTGCCGCCCCCGGGATGACACCAGTGGACCCAGGGGCGCCCCGGCGTGCACGGACCCCGCCGACCCCATGCCTGACGAAGGTGGCCTGTTAGATGCAGGAGAGAAAGAAGAAAATGGTGAATATATATATATATATATATATATATATATATATATATATATATATATATATATATATATTGTATATTCATATCTTCACATTAACTATTTCTATGATAATTAGTATCTTTAGATACTAGGAAACTAAACTAACTGATGCATATTCAAAGTTATATATCTATGTTTTATACTTTTTCAAATAAAGGAACAGAGAAGGGGGCCAAGTGAGGGTATTCCCTCTAAGGCTCAGCCCTATGTCCTTGCTGTCCCTGGGGAAGTGGTGCTACTCATCGGAAGGTGGTATAGTCCCTGGAGAGGAGCTGGCGCCCTTGGGGAAGTGGTAGAACCCTTGGGGAGTGGGTGCTGGTGCCCCTGGGGAAGTGTTGGTGCCCCTGGGGAAGTGGTGCTGCCCCTGGGGAAGTGGTATTGCCCCTCCATCCCTTCCTTGGCCTTTTCCAACAACTGTTACGCTTCGACAAGACTGAGACGATGCTGAGGTCTGAGGGAACGGCTGAAATGTGAAACAGGTGACCAGCGAACACAAGTGGGGCTTGACCAGGCCCTTCGGAACGACCCGCTTCAACCGAGGTTGACCGTACTTACATGAGGACCTGACGGAATGAACCACAACATCTTTCTTTTTTTTTTTTTCCACGCGAATTACGTGGTGCTAGAGTGCGTAAACCCGGCAAAAGCCATCACCTATAGAAAACGGATCCCTACGTGGGTTGACGAAGGAGAGGGAGGATGGGAAGAATGAGAGATGAAACGGGCGATGGTTAATTAACCACTCTTAACACACACACACACACACCGATGGTAAGCAGGCCAGCTACCATACAATCTGAAGTGGTCGCCATACTCATGACCCTTGACCTTGTACGTTACAACCGCAGATTGTGTGGTTCAGTCATCACTGACTCTCTCTTTCTCTCTCTCTCTCTCTCTCTCTCTCTCTCTCTCTCTCTCTCTCTCTCTCTCTCTCTACTTGCCTTAAGTAACCCCCGAGATCGGAGTGTGGCATGCTTGTCTCTGTAGCCAGATGCAGACGTGCGAGCATCACTGGTAAAAGGGATTGAGATCGTGTCCTTGTGGAATTCCTCTCAAGGGGCAGCTCCGAGACCAAGATAAATACGACACCTCAGCCCAACGTGCACTAACCACACACCTGAACACAACACCGGATCATCAAAAAGTGGTGTAAAAAACTACAGTTTTGGAAAGAACTAACACCATCGCCACCACCACCACCATCACCATCACTACCATCATTATCACCATCACCACCATCATAACAACCACCATCATCATCATCTCCACCACCATCATAACAACCACCACCATCATCATCTCCACCATCATCACCACCATCACCACCATCATAACAACCACCACCATCATCATCTCCACCATCATCACCACCATCACCACCATCATCACCACCATCTCCACCATCATCACCACCATCACCACCATCATCACCACCATCACCACCATCATAACAACCACCACCACCACCACCATCATCACCACCACCATCACGACCATCAACCTCATCACCACCACCATCACCACCATCACCACCACCATCACCACCACCACCACCATCATCACCACCACCATCACCACCATCAACCTCATCACCACCACCATCACCACCATCACCACCACCATCACCACCATCACCACCACAGAAATACACCACAATAACCAACTGCAGCAGAGGAGGAGCCAGGCACTCTAGACGAGCCAGGAATACCCTTCTTTTATAAACCCACAAACACACACGAACAGTACCAACAGAGGCGGTGTTCCCGTTGTCGCACAAGACAACAGGGGCACGACGCCCCAGTCTGCTGCGCCCCGCCGTGTTAACAACATCCTCCCAAACGGAGACGAGTGAGGAGGGGGCAAAAAAAAGAAAGGGCAGAGCCAAATAATGTATGGGTGGGCAGACGTAACGCCGGCACCACCACGACAGCTGTGCTGCTCCTGCTGGGGGAGCGTCTCCTCAGGTGACCGACCAACAAGGAAAGAATATATATATATATATATATATATATATATATATATATATATATATATATATATATATATATATATATATATATATACACACACACACACACACCAGACCAGATCACATCCCCGAGAGAGTAAAAGGGCCAAATACACCATCAAATACCGAAAGTTATGAGATTAAGAAGGAAAACTACATATATACGAAAGGACCACATCCACACCAGGCGCCTCCAAGAACACTCGACACAGCTCGTAGAGAATCCAGAGAGGGGAAGAACTCACGTCAGAGTAGAGATGATATATACAAAATCATGAACGAGTTGGAATACCAATCATAACAAGTACTGGCAACTACAACCACAACTGTCTCACTACAACCAGACGCTAGGTAGACTCAGTGGTCTGTTATTGACCAGCCTCCCGGTCAATCTTCCATACACGTCCATAATCCTTGAACTCCGTTTTCTTTGATATACCTATAGATATCAATTAGAGGGGTGACCAAGACATTCCATATGCATAAACAGGAATTGAAAAAAAAATTAAAAATGTGTCACAGCTTAAACCAAAGAATTTAAGCTTTCATAGGAACTTATAACATTCGATTTTGGTTATATTTTCTGGCCAATAAACCCAAATATCATAAGGATAGGAATCCTAAAACACCAGAGCAGAACTGGTCAAACCAACGACCATTTTCCATCTTCCATTTTTTTTTATATCATTTCCAACGTCAGGTCAACATCCCCCTCTCCCGCTTCCCCCCCCACTTTGTGCAGGTGGTTCCTCTTACTAGTCTATGGTTTTACACCAGAGACCTGGATTCTGACACCAACGCCCTGGGCTCTGACACCAGAGACCTGGGTTCTGACACCAACGCCCTGGGCTCTGACACCAGCGACCTGGGTTCTGACACCAGCGCCATGGGCTCTGACACCAGCCGCCTGGGCTCTGACACCAGCCACCTGGGATCTGACACCAACGCCCTGGGTTCTGACACCAACGCCCTGGGTTCTGACACCAACACCCTGGGCCCTGATACCAGCGACCTGGGCTCTGACATCAACGCCCTGGGCTCTGACACCAACGCCCTGGGTTCTGACACTAGCGCCCTGGGTTCTGACACCAACGCCCTGGGCTCTGACACCAACGCCCTGGGCTCTGACACCAACGCCCTGGGCTCTGACACCAACGCCCTGGGCTATGGCGATCACACACATCATGATGGGAGAATTGGGTTCATCTTACCAACTGCATCATCCCTATTCTTGCTAGCTGCTCTCCCATTCCTTCCTAAGCCATCTTACGTGTAGAAAATGCCTTTGATGAGTTGCATTGAATCATATTAAGGATTCCGTCTCTCTCTCTCTCTCTCTCTCTCTCTCTCTCTGTGTGTGTAAAAGCCCTGTGGAGGACTCACCTTCTGGGCAGGGGTCTGAGGGGCGGCGGTCTCTGGCCGTGGGTGGTTGGAGTAAGTCGTGTGGATGAGGGCGTGAGTCTGGAGGGCAGGGCGGGGCGTGCTATGGGCGTGGTTCTCTGCGAGGACGAGGTGGTCGGCGTGGTTCTCTGCGAGGGCGTGGCCGTGGGCGTGGTTCTTTGAGAGGGGGTGGCCGTGGGCGTGGTTCTCTGAGAAGGTGTGGCAGTAGGCGTGGTCCTTATTGTGGAGGAGACAATGAGAGAGGCTCTGGAGGAGGGAGGAACCGCGGGCGTGGTTCTGGCGATGGGTGTGGTTAGGGTGTTGGTTCTTGTGGTGGGCGTGGTTCGGGAGGTGGTGGGCTGGCGGGCGTAAGCTGGACCGGGCGTCACCACTACTGGAGGAGGGAAGAAGGAGAGAAATCAATGAGATTTGAAGGTACTCTGATAGCTGCTCTGACTTACGTACATATACACACACACACTCGATCGCCATGACACACCTCACTGTCTCGGGAGGTTGTGTGAAATCTACACTGGAGAGGAATGGGATTGTGGGTGATCCTGGCTGTAGATAGAAATGGGCCAAAAAAGAAATAGAGAAATGCGGTTCAATGGAAGAAGAAAGGAGCTTAGGAGTGTATACTGTGGACAACAAACAGGTGGTACTCCGGCCATCTAGCATCTGAAAAGTGCTTAGAGTCTCTCGCGAGAAATTATGTACTACGAGATCAGGAAGGAGACGAAGAAGAAGAAGAAAAAGAAGAAGAAGAAGAAGAAGAAGAAGAAGAAGAAGAAGCAAAGAAACTTTAAAGAAAAAAAGAATATTGAGCACAGGGCAGGACATAACCCAAAAAGTCATCCATAAATTCACCCAGAGCTAAAACAGACGACGAAAGATGTCAAAAAAGTGTCTTCAAAGTGGAGGTCACAGTGAGGTGGGCTGAGGAGGAAGTCTTGTGAAGCACCGACAGAGCAAGAAAGACAGAAAAAAAAAAATACCTTACTTAAGGACATTGACCCATGTAAAGTATCATCATATAGGCTACAGACGTGCGTACATACACTTGAAAACCCACTTGAAAAATATTGTTTAATATGTCACTAGAGGAAGGCGTGGTGCTAAGGGAGTAAGAGATGAGGACGAATGTTGTGCTTCTCTTTAAGAAAGAAGGTTGGGGAAACTGCACTGAACTACAGGTCAGTCTCTGGTCAGGGTGGTCAATAAATCATTGAAAAAAAGAGAAGATAATCAGAGAGCAAGAGAGAGAGAGAGAGAGAGAGAGAGAGAGAGAGAGAGAGAGAGAGAGAGAGAGAGAGAGAGAGAGAGAGAGAGAGAGAGAGGGAGAGAGAGAGAAAGACTTGGAAGGGAACACTGTGTCTAACGTGTTGCTAGAGCTCACACCTGGGAGGGATACAGTAAAGGAAACAACTTATCCGTCACCAGATGTTAGAATCGCACAGGAGTACGTCGAAAACGAAGACAAACGTTTATCCACCTACTTACACGGTTTACTGGGCTAAAAAGTAGAATATATCCTTCTCTCGTCTGATCACTTCACTTACAAGAACAATAAAAAAGGGAACCGATCAAGAGAGTTCAGACGAAAGCAAGAAGATTGGTACTGTAATGAAGAGAGTCAAGTTGTAGTGAGAGGTTGGAGGCCATAAATTCTGCCCATCATGGAAGAGAGAAGAATGAGGAGTGACTTAATTACAACCTTCAAGTTATCAAAACCAGTTCGATGACGTCGACAGAGAACAGTTCTTCGGAAACAACCAGAGGCCATGATAAGACACTAATTAATTTTTTTTCTTTAAAGAAAAGATGATCAGAAGTCCTCTTGCAGCATCAGAGGAGTGGATGAATGTCGTAAACTGTGTTGAAACTGTACATGCCAACACCCACAGTCTACAGAAGTTCAAAAAGTTATCTGATTGTAGAGAAAGCTCAAGAGATGGGGTTCAAGGAGTGTTGTAGAGTACAAATAGGGAATTATATGATCCAAGGAGTGTTGTAGAGTACAAATAGATAATTATGTGATCCAAGGAGTGTTTTAGAGTACAAATAGGGAATTATGTGATCCAAGGAGTGTTTTAGAGTACAAATAGGGAATTATATGATCCAAGGAGTGTTGTAGAGTACAAATAGGGAATTATATGATCCAAGGAGTGTTGTAGAGTACAAATAGGGAATTATGTGATCCAAGGAGTGTTGTAGAGTACAAATAGATAATTATGTGATCCAAGGAGTGTTGTAGAGTACAAAGAGATAATTATGTGATCCAAGGAGTGTTGTAGAGTACAAAGAGATAATTATGTGATCCAAGGAGTGTTTTAGAGTACAAATAGGGAATTATGTGATCCAAGGAGTGTTGTAGAGTACAAATAGGGAATTATGTGATCCAAGGAGTGTTGTAGAGTACAAATAGGGAATTATGTGATCCAAGAAGTGTTGTAGAGCACAAAAGAGAATAATGTGATCCAAGAAGTGTTGCACTTCCTCCTTGCAGAGTACAAGTAATTACACACACACGCTTTACTAGTGTTAACAAGAAGTCATTTCACAATGAGCAACAACTGGGAGACAGTCAGAAGGAGGTCATGAACTGGAAGACAGTCAGAAGAAGGTCATGAACTGGGAGACAGTCAGAAGGAGGTCATGAACTGGGAGACAGTCAGAGATGAACGAAAAACACAAACGTGTAGACAGTCAAATGTCGATCTTGAACTGTTAGACAGTCAAAGGCAGTCCACTGAAACTGACAGTCTGAGCAATGATATATGATCTTCAGCTCTCTGAAGAATGTCTGTGCTTCGCAAAACTCTGTACATGTATATGACACAGGTCAGGCTGCAGGCCAGGGATGAACAGGAAAAGGGGGTTCGACCACGAAGACCCAACTCTTGAGACAAGGGCAATAGACGGCCCAAGTTACCACTGTGCTGGTTTCGAAGCCAGGCAGACAATAGACTGTGTCGAAAGACTCGACAAGGAGGTATACAAGACACACAAGGAATATCGTATCTCTTATCCGTAATGCATGGTGTATTGTTCGGTTAATAATACAGTAGTTTCAAAATGACGTGGTCGAACTGCACATGAAAACTGCACTGATCATTAATTCTGGCGCTGTTACAAAGATCGGGAAGACATTAAGGTATATAATTACCAGGGTTAATAATGAGGTCAGTGAAATATAAGGTCAGGAAAGGTCAGTAGCAGAGTACTCACTACAGAAGGGCATAATAAGAGAAGGAACGGTACGGTACGGTACAAGATGGTCACACGAGCCAAGGATCGGTACAGGGGAATGGAACTTGCAACATCAGGGAACAAGATAGTGAGGTTCAGTGGAAGAGAAGACAGTTAGGTGGGTCTCACTGGGGTACAGTAACTGTTGTACGGTACAGTGAAGAAAGGGTACAGTAGGAGACACATATACGTCTTCCAGTACAGTACAGTAGGGTACACAAGGGACGGTACGGGGAGGTTTGAGGTACATCTATACACGGTATAGGGGGTTGCACCTTACTGCGTCAAGTCGGTGTAAGATGGAGACACACTGGTGAACGTTTGTGATTATCTTTAGACTGTATGAGGGCGCGACTCCCCGCGGGCCTACGTGGCCACCAGTGTGAGTCATGTTTAGAATTTCCCAGTACAAGACCAGAGTCTAGTCTCTCTCTCTCTCTCTCTCTCTCTCTCTCTCTCTCTCTCTCTCTCTCTCTCTCTCTCTCTCTCTGTCAGTCTGTCAGCCTGTCTGTCAGTCAGCCAGTCTGTCTGTCTGTCTGTCTTTCTCTTTCTTTCTTTCTCTCTTTCTTTCTTTCCTTCTCTCTCTCTCTCTCTCTCTCTCTCTCTCTCTCTCTCTCTCTCTCTCGGTTGTCTACCGTCTGCGACGGGAGAGTTTTCTGCATTTCTTTCGTTGACGGAGAGAGAGAGAGAGAGAGAGAGAGAGAGAGAGAGAGAGAGAGAGAGAGAGAGAGAGAGAGAGAGAGAGAGAGAGAGGAGCCAAGTGTTTCTTTTGATACACCATAATACACCAGTTCTTACCTCGAGTGTTGGAAGGGGCGTAAGCAGGTTTGGGACGCTGTTGCTGTTGTAGCTGCTGTTGTTGTTGCTGCTGCTGTAGCTGTAGCTGCTGCTGTTGCTGCTGCTGCTGTATGTCACGGGCGTGCTGCTTCTCGCGGGCGTGGTGCTGCTGGAGGTCCCTGGTGGGCGTGGGCGTGGGCGAGTTGTCAGACTCCGAGGACCCGCGGGTCTCGTTGCCACTGTCGGAGCGGGACGCCATCCTCTAGCCTCGCTGGGTCAGCCTGCAGGTGGCCCACATAGGCAGCAGGAGGGAGAGAGGCCTGGTTACTGACCGGTCAAGATAAAGGAAGATACTACTACTATACTACTACTACTACTACTACTACTACTAATAATAATAATAATAATAATGATAATAATAATAATACTAATATATGTACTACTACTGATACTAACAATAATATTTATAACAGCAATGATAATACTAATACTACTAATACTACTACTATTAATAATAATAGTAATAATAGTGATAATAATAATAATAATGATAATAATAATGATAATAATAATGATAATAATGGGCGTTAAGTGGGGTGGATGTACAGGTCACACTGTGTCTGTGCTGGGTGGAGGAAGTTTATAAACTGTGTACACGTGACGAGGCGGATTTCTCCCGTAAAACGTAAAGTGTATTGTAAAGTTTCAGTTAAACTATGACAACTGATGCTGAAGTGCGAGTGTCCTCACGTGGAAACTGAAACACGATAAGTTCCCAAGTGCACTTTCGTGTAATCATCACATCGTCAGGGGAGATACAAGAATGAGACAGAAGACGTACTATAGATCAGTCATAGCTGATAGACAAGCTAAGACACCATTGGTTTACCGTCGTGCTCAAGGGTCGTACCGTCGTACTCAATGGTCGCAACGTCGTACTCAAGGGTCGCAACGTCGTACTTAAGGGTCGTACCGTCGTGCTCAAGGGTCGTACCGTCGTGCTCAAGGGTCGCAACGTCGTACTCAAGGGTCGCACCGTCGTGCGCAAGGGTCGCTCCGTCGTGTTGTTAAGAGGGACACGATCGTATCATAACGGAAGAGCAGTCACGAAAGAGAGGATCGTCCAGCCCTACATCCGCACAGCCCTGGAATGTGTTGGGTGTTAAATCATCCACCGGATCTGTATCTCTCACCAGTTTTCCCTCCTGACCCGTACTTCACGGGTCTTATTTTGACCTCTGTTGTCTCCTCTATGTGCCCGAGGCAAGTCAACAAGTCCTTAACTTCTGCAGGATAACACTAGTGTCAGAATTCCTCGCTCCAGGGGGAATGATTCATAAGCCTTCGTCACCAGTTTTTCCTTTTTACAATTTCAGTCGAGATCGGAGGTTCGGGACTCTGGGCCCCGGAGGAAAATGTATACATACGATGTTTGTAGATATTTCAGCCCAAGATGGACGGGACTGGATTTTCTAACGTGTGTCGCTGGGAGAATCTCTGTTCGATCGTCGCCCCTACAGGAGGATTATATAGACGCCCTTGATCCCCACCGCCTCCTTAACATTCTTGAACACCCTTACTGTCCCCTGTGCTCTGACCTTCCCTGTGGACGTCGGGGAAGCGGGAAAGCCAACACCAGATGTGGTTCTGGGCTTTCGCTCTTTACTGGGAACCAGATATTGTCTTTTCTAGTCTTTCTTCGACAGTTCTTTCGCTTCTCTCTAATGAATATTCTAAGATATTTTCAAGTGTTAGGCACTGATCTGAATATCCATTTCCAGCCTTGCCTGCTCGAAGACTGGGGATGAGAGGAGGTGAGAGGCCAATGAAGATCCTCATTCCATGTTCCAGTCCCAGTTTGGTTCTTTCATTCCACGTTCCTCTCTGGGTTGTGTTCGGTGCATATCTGAAAACTGTGAGTTCATCCTCTCGACGCCCCACTGTGTGTGGACATGTTGCTCGTCATATTACCGTCCCTAGGGTCGACCGTTTTCTGTTATTCTGTGTCGAGGTGAGATCTGGAAGGTATGTGTTGTGTGAGCTGCCTGCAGACGGCCGTTGGGTTATAGATTAATACTTCTGGGTTCAGGTAGACGAACAGCAGCTCACCCAGTCGCTCATACTTCCCTCGGTTGGTAGACATACGTGGGAGAACTAATTGTGGAGTGTGTGAGGCGCTACAGGTGTGATAGGCCGGGCCATCCATACAAGAGCTACTGAACAGCCTCGAGTCTTCAGGGACGTGGCTACCACTGACAGTGTTACATAAGCTTACTAGGGATGTCTACGGCCCTTACTGACAGGGATAATGAGCCTTCAAGGGAATAGTTGGCTAAAACACACACTCACCCACCCACACATACACACACACACACACACACACACACACACACACACACGACATTGTTTTCCTCTGGTGGCAGTTCGTCTACGACTGGCACCTGGATGTCTTCAACAGCCATATTGTCACCTGCGACTTTCCAGGACAGATGTGAGGGACTGAGGTCTCCTGGAACACTCATATGGAGACTTCTTCAACCTCTGGTCTCACAGGTTTCCAGATCCTCTTTCCCGTTGCCTCTCTCTTCCCCAGGCAGGTTCTAGGTTTTAATTCGAGACGCTAAATCAACCACGGCTCTCATTTCCCACCAATGACTACCACCTGCCCGACCTCTGTATGATAACGGGGGATGTGGGGAAGAGAAGATGGGGAGGTTGGGGTTGGAGGGGTAAGGGAGGCGACAGGAGTATGTATTGGGGTCTAGGTGGGGGTAAGAGTGGTTGGGGGTTGGAGATAGGTGGAGGCTTGACCCAGGAGTCCACGTAATCCACCTTCAGTTTCAGACTAGTAGGTTGGTACTCACATTATGTAGACGAGGCCTCAGCCCGGATCTAGTCTTATCTGCTCTTATGTTACCATTATAATGATCATTATGTGCCCCCCAAGCCCAGCAGCCCTTTTATGGAAGTGGGGGTAAAGGCTTCCGCAGAGCTTCGAGGTTCCACTCCAAGCAGGAGCAGGGAAATGATGGCCTCCTTGGAAGAGAGAGAGAGAGAGAGAGAGAGAGAGAGAGAGAGAGAGAGAGAGAGAGAGAGAGAGAGAGAAGTCCTCGACCCGGGCTGTCGTCCATTGCGTCATCTGAAGATGAGGTGTCTTGCCGAAGGTGACTTTTCACCACTTTCGCAACCACTTGTAGGTGGAGTCCGGTAACATCTGCGCGCGCGCGCGCGTTGGTGTGTGTGTGTGTGTGTGTGTGTGTGTGTGTGTGTGTGTGTGTGTGTGTGTGTGTGTGTGTGACCCATGGTACGGTACGGCGGCCGGGGGAATAGCTCGAAGCTGTGCTCCATACGGGAGCAGGGAAAGGTTGTCTCCTTTGAGACAGGAACAATGTCGCTGGGCGAAGTCCCTCGGTGGTTGAAGGCCTCTTCCCTGCGTTCATTAGTGTTAACTATTCTCCATCCAACGCGGCTAAGCACGTCCAATCACCACTCCTTTGTTCGCAGTATGGTCACGGGGAAGATGAAGACCCGCTCGCCATACACACCGACCTCACAGAATATATATCCTTGACGGCTTCAGCTACCGACTGCCCTGCCCCCCCTTTCCCACTTCCTTCCCGCACGATTCTAGTGGCAATAGACATCAAGGAAGCATTCAACACTGTCCCCTGACACATACTCTGACGCAAGATACTTGACACCAACCTTCCCTTGACACTAACACCAGCACTACACATGACACTGGCACTTGTCCTATACTTGACATTGGCATCAGCCCTACACTTAACACCGACACCCACTTTACACTTAATGGGTAAGTTTAGTGTGTTTGTGGTTTAAAGAATTTTTAATCACTTCTCAATTTTCCCTCTTCTATAGGTATTATTTTGGTTTTTGCTCCCGAGGGCTGGCTGCTTGTGTGCCCCCACCACCATGTAAACCATGCAATACTCGGCAAGCTGCTGCGTCACATGATTACTATGTGGCCGTTGGCAACTCAAGGGTGGGCCGTTTTAATACCTGCTTCTTTCCCTACACGTCAAAGCTTTGGAACTCTCTACGTTCTCATGCCTTTCCCAATACCTAACACCTGGCACATTACAAAAGACAGGCTTTTCACTTCCTCCAAAATTCGAAAATACTTTCCCTTCTCACTTCTTTTTTTTCTCCCCCTTTCATTAACCTCTATATTTCGATCACTGCCCGGCCTTGATGTGGACTTTTTCTGTCTGTGACTGGAGCCTTTAACCTACAGATATAAAAGATTCAAACAGCTGTACAGAGGTGTTTCGGAGGGCCACGTCTTAGGCCACAGTGTTCCACAGAATTACAGTACCAGGTTCCTTGATGACAGCGCCTGTGTCTTCTCGCTGATGTGGAGCTCCTCCACTCACACACACACACACACACACACACACACACACACACACACACACACACACACACACACACACAAACCACTCGGCACTACACCTTCGTGTGTGATACAGTTAGACGATGATATTTCAATAATGTTCAATCATTTATGAACCAGGAAAGGAGCACACACACACACACACACACACACACACACACACACACACACACACACACACACACACACACGGAAGGGTATAAGAAATGCGGGGAATTCAAGTCATTATGTTTTAAAACCATTTTGTCAGTACAGAATGATTGAGGAGTTTATAATTCTTAACTTTGTTAAGTAAACTTATACTAACACGTCTGGCCAATATCCCTGGGCGACTGTGGTGATGTGAGAACCAGACAGGAACAGAATTTGCTCGTCATCAAAAACTTGAGAAATTCTTTTTAGACCACTGGTTAATAACAACTTGAGATTCATTATAATGGACGTGTAAAAAGATACTGTACGATGGTTCTGAAGGTCATCTAACCCCCCACACAGCTGGGTCTGGGACCTGACCTTGCATTTACCTTACGATGGTCCTGAAGGTCCTCTACTCCCAAGTTGGGTCCGGGACCTGACCTTGCATTTACCTTACGATGGTCCTGAAGGTCCTCTACTCCCCAGCTGGGTTTGGGACCTTACCTTACCTTACGTATACCTTACGATGGTTTGGGAGGTCTTCTACCCTTTACATGTGGGCCTGAGACCAAGCTGTTTCGTTGCCCTTCTGCTCATTTTGGCTGTTTGAGGCTGTGGCTTGCAAGCCTATGTATTATACGTATACTATCTCAATCATTCGTGTGTGTCGAATCGAACACCGCATCATACGATCTTGTGAACGAAACACATTCAGTTTCATCCTTGGGTCATCTTCTGTCCATGAATACAACGGCTACAGGGAGGGTTATGATGGACACAGTAACAACGCTGATGTACTGTTGTGGAAGTCTGGTTATACATGATCTCACTTATAACCTTAAGTGAAATAACTTTGGTAACATACTGATGCAAACAGACAAACATACTCATAAACAAAGACAAACAAATAGACACACATAAGAACATACGAACTTACACACACGCACACACACACACACACACACACACACACACACACACACACACGTGCATGAAAACACACACAGCTCGCCACTAATGTACACACACAGCGTCAGTGATGAAACACGTACAGGAAACAGTGTGTGTGTGTGTGTGTGTGTGTGTGTCGGGGGGAGGTCGCCCTCGCCTCGGGTCTGCCGGACGGCACGTCCAAGGAAGCAGGTGCTGCCCCTAGGGCGGGTGGCTGGCTGGCTAGCTGCACTCAGCGCTCCTCCTCCTCCTCCTCACTGAGGCCTTGAGAGACGAACACTTCCTCAGCGGTGGGAGCTTCCGCTCTCTCTCTCTCTCTCTCTCTCTCTCTCTCTCTCTCTCTCTCTCTCTCTCTCTCTCTCAGCAGCGGAATCCTGAGCATGTCTATCCCATTCTCCTCTCTCTCTCTCTCTCTCTCTCTCTCTCTCTCTCTCTCTCTCTCTCTCTCTCTCTCTCCCGCCAGCAAACATCCCCTCTCCTCCCACCCACCATGACCCGTTTTCCGGCCCCGTCAGTGAAGAGCGAAACGAAAGGACGCCTCATCGTGCCATCAACGGCCTCTACAGGAGTCAGCGTTGTGTCATGTAGGACACCCGAAGCTGCGCGCGCCCTACAGCCAGTCCAGCTGTTGCAACTCGCAGTAAAACGCTAGTTGGCCAGCCGGCCTGGCACATGGGGATATCCTGTTACAAATTGCCTGAAATGACGTTGTTAGGGAGGTGTGTGTGTGTGTGTGTGTGTGTGTGTGTGTGTGTGTGTGTGTGTGTGATATGATACGTGGAAAGGTTACCCCGTCTCGCTTTCTTCTTCCTACACTCACACCTGGGGTGAGGTGGGTGTGTGTGCGTGTAAGTGTGTGTGGTGGGGGGAGAGAGAGCTGTGTGGTGAGGGAATCAAACGTCTGTAAACCCCCACCTCTCTCTCTCTCTCTCTCTCTCTCTCTCTCTCTCTCTCTCTCTCTTAGCCCTGGCCACCAGCTCGCCAGGGGTGGACTTGAGACGCGGGACGCCTCCCCCACATCCCCACCCTCCGGGCACACGACCCACGGGGGAGACGGGTGTAAACAGAAGGGGTCAGGGAGAGAGAGACATAATAAACAAGGGCGACTCGTGAGGCACAGCGACCCCGCGCCTGAATGGCTGGCTATCCAGGGAGGGAGAATGAATGAAGGCCAATAACAGTACCTCCCCCTGCAATTTGGAGCGCCGGTGACCTCAGGGAGGAGTTAAGTGGCGAGGGTGGGTGGAGGAGGAGGGTACTAGTTGTGGGGGTGGAGGAGGAGCCTGCTGGAGCAAGAGGTACAACCCTGCCTGGCTCTACCCCTCACCACCGTACCACCTCCTCCCTACCTGACCCATCCCGTACATGTAGTCCATTAACTGAGTGAATGTGTACAGTCTCTCTCTCTCTCTCTCTCTCCCTCTCTCTCTCTCTCTCTCTCTCTACCTCCTCACGACCCGCCGTGCCTTCAGGTGGGTCGGTACTCTCTCTCTCTCTCTCTCTCTCTCTCTCTCTCTCTCTCTCTCTCTCTCTCTCTCTCTCTCTCGCCACGACCTGCCGTATAATTACACACATTACCCGGATTTATGGTCGTCGTGGCCGGCAGGGGGCGGGTGCTGCTGGCCGCGCCCTCCCTTCCTCCCTCTCCTTCCCTCCCTCTCCTTCCCTCCCTCTCTCTCTCCCTCTCCCTCTCTCTCTCTCTCTCTCTCTCTCTCTCTCTCTCTCTCTCTCTACCCCCAACAGCGAGTATACACACGCGCTGGTGGCATTCTATGGCACAACTCAAACTGAATATCGAGTCATGTCGATGAATATTGGCGTTAAGGGAAGACTACAGATATTCTCAAAGTCCGGTGATCTTCGGCTAACCAATGGCGTACGTGCAAAGTTCTAACAAATGTGAGGCAAGCTTTTCCTCATCCACCAAATTCATGAAAATCACCGAAAAAAAATGTAATTATCTACACGAAACATCATTCTCACCACACGTACATAAAAGTCCCCACTCTCTTCATCCAGTCCCCACTATCTTCATCAGGTCCCCACTATCTTCATCCAGTCCCCACTATCCTCATCCAGTTCCCACTATCTTCATCAGGTCCCTACTATCTTCATCCAGTCCCCACTATCTTCATCCAGTCCCCACTATCTTCATCAGGTCCCCACTCTCTTCATCCAGTCCCCACTATCCTCATCCAGTTCCCACTATCTTCATCCAGTCCCCACTATCTTCATCAGGTCCCTACTATCTTCATCCAGTCCCCACTCTCTTCATCCAGTCCCCACTATCTTCATCCAGTCCCCACTCTCTTAACTACCGCGATGCCTCTTAATCTACAGTTTCTCCTCCCTCAAATCACCATCCACAACCCCCCAAAACAACCACCATCAACCAACAACCACCATCAACCAACAACCACCATCTACCAACAACCACCATCAACCAACAACCACCATCAACCAACAACCACCATCAACCAACAACCACCATCAACCAACAACCACCATCTACCAACAACCACCATCAACCAACAACCACCATCAACCAACAACCACCATCAACCAACAACCATCATCAACCAACAACCACCATCAACCAACAACCACCATCAACCAACAACCACCATCAACCAACAACCACCATCAACCAACAACCACCATCAACCAACAACCATCATCAACCAACAACCACCATCAACCAACAACCACCATCAACCAACAACCACCATCAACCAACAACCACCATCAACCAACAACCACCATCAACCAACAACCACCATCAACCAACAACCACCATCAACCAACAACCACCATCATCCAACAACCACCATCCACCAACAACCACCATCAACCAACAACCACCATCTACCAACAACCACCATCAACCAACAACCACCATCTACCAACAACCACCATCAACCAACAACCACCATCAACCAACAACCACCATCAACCAACAACCACCATCAACCAACAACCACCATCAACCAACAACCACCATCAACCAACAACCACCATCAACCAACAACCACCATCAACCAACAACCACCATCAACCAACAACCACCATCAACCAACAACCACCATCTACCAACAACCACCATCAACCAACAACCACCATCTACCAACAACCACCATCTACCAACAATCACCATCAACCAACAACCACCATCTACCAACAACCACCATCAACCAACAACCACCATCAACCAACAACCACCATCAACCAACAACCATCATCAATCAACAACCACCATCAACCAACAACCACCATCAACCAACAACCACCATCAACCAACAACCATCATCAACCAACAACCACCATCAACCAACAACCACCATCAACCAACAACCACCATCTACCAACAACCACCTCAACCATCATCCATCCCCTTCCACCCTACAACAATTACCCTCCCCCCCCTCACCACCACTACACCTAACTACCCCTCTCCCCTTACAACAATTACCCCCCTCCCACTCACTCTCCCCCACTACCACCACCACTACGCATAACTGCCCATCTCTCTCTCCGCCAATCAGCCCTCTCACTCTTACAGCCGCTACCCCCCCCCCCCCCCCCCCCCCCCAACACCCTCCACCCCCAGCAATGAATGAATCCACACCCCCTCCTCCTCCTCCACCACCACTTACCTCCCTCACTCCACCACCACCACCACCGCCACCCTCTACCACCATCCATCCACCCCCAATCCCCCTCACACGTGCATGTGCGCCCTGGGCTGCTTGAGAGAGAGAGAGAGAGAGAGAGAGAGAGAGAGAGAGAGAGAGAGAGAGAGAGAGAGAGAGAGAGAGAGAGAGAGAGAGAGAGAGAGATCTTGGCGCAGGTTCAAGATGGCTCTCAGCGGGTAGGTTATTCACCTTCTTCTTGCATGAGTGGATGGGTAAAGACTTCGAGGGGTGAAGGATGTGAGTATATCAGCAGGGCTGGTTGTCTACACCCATGATGGGGATGGGGCGCAGGTGGTCACAGGTCATGGGGGACATACAGGTGGAACACAGGTGAGACACAGGTGGGACACAGGTGAGACACAGGTGGGACACAAGTGAGACACAGGTGGGATACAGGGGAGACACAGGTGGGATACAGGGGAGACACAGGTGGGATACAGGTGAGACACAGTGGGCCACAAGCCATGTGGGACATAGGTAAACACAAGCTATGGGGACACAGGTGGGACACAGGTGAGACACAGGTGGAACACAGGTGAGACACAGGTGGAATACAGGGGAGACACAGGTGGAATACAGGGGAGACACAGATGGCCAATAGCCATGTGGGACATAGGTAAACACAAGCTATGGGGACACAAGTGGGACACAGGTGGGACACAGGTGGGGAAACAATTGGGATACAAGTGGGGTGCAGGTGGGATACAGGTGGATGTAAACAACACCCAGTGGGTGTTAAATACACACTGCAGGTGGGATACAGGTGGGTGTAAACAACACCCACTGGGTGTTGAATATACACTATGAAAACGTAAGCAAAACGCATAGTGTTGTGGGGAGGGAGGGAGGGAGGGATCACGATCGACAGTGAGTAACGGGGCAGACCTCCATCACTAACCCACAGAGGTAGATGAATAAACGACTCAGCAGGGCGCCGGTGATGAGTCACGTACGAGAGATGAGTACAGGTCACGTGCACTACTAAAGGACAAGAGGATGGTGCCTCATTTACTCATCTTGCACGAGGAAAATGAAAAAAAAAAGAAATGGTACCTCATCTCACTCATCTTACTCATCTTGCCTAAGGGAAGAAAAAGGAAAACGTGAGTCCTAGAAATTCATCGTGAACTACTGTAAATCTTACTCATTTTACTCATCTTGCCTAGGGGGAAGAAAAAAGAAAACGTGAGTCCTAGAAATTCATCGTGAACTACTGTATATCTTACTCGTCTTCCTCATCTTGCCTAGGGGGAAGAAAAAGAAAACGTGAGTCCTAGAAAGTCATCGAGAACTATTATAAATCATCTTGGTCCTCAGATTTCCACGGAGGAATCATGAACAGGCGTCGGAAGTTTCGTATTCACAAACTGCCTTCTTCAAATCCTCGACTAACAGACTCTCTCTCTCTCTCTCTCTCTCTCTCTCTCTCTCTCTCTCTCTCTCTCTCTCTCTCTCTCTCTCGGAGAGGGTTAAGGTCTCATGTTGTAACAGATCACATAAACTACTACCACACACGCCCTCTGGCTGTGGGAGACACATGACTGGCTGTGGGGTGGAGAGGACCCAACTGCCAGACACTGTCAGGACCCCGTGGCGTCGCCTGGCAGGCAGGTAGGCAGGCAAGCAAGGTGTTGCGGAGCTCTGCAACCTCCTGGAGACCTGGCGAGGAGGAAGAGGAGGAGGAGGAGGAAGAAGAGGAAGAAGTGAAGGGAGGAGGAGGAGGAGGAGGAGGAGGAGGAGGAGGAAGAGGGAAGTAACTTATACAGTAACTGTAGGAGGGGGTGTCAGGGGGTGAGAGGGACGAGTAGCCAGGAAGGAGGGGTTCGGTCTTGGACTCTCCCTCACACTTGTGCTGGACCACATCACGACGATACACTAGTAATGCCATGCGTCCACGAAGGAATGGGTCACTCCTTTATAAACAACCACGTCTGTTGATCTGCTGCAGTGAGCGGTACTGTGGGTGGATGATCCACTGCCATCCTAACAGAAGCCAAGGAGGTGGACCACTGACATCCTAAACTCCTGTGTCGCGAAGACATGGTACAAAAAAAAAAAAAAACACTCTGTAAATTGTGTAAACCTGACCAAAATCCATCGCCATCTGAGAGGTACAAGAGAGTGAGAGAACATGAGGACGAACACCATAAATGAATGAGAGATGAGTGGCAACGTGAGTCCGGCCCTTCACAAACGAGGATGCGAAGCAAAGAAGTAATTGGAGAGAGAGTGACGATGTGGCATGATAATGGCCACAACCTGAAGGAGGAGAGAGAGAGAGAGAGAGAGAGAGAGAGAGAGAGAGAGAGAGAGAGAGAGAGAGAGAGAGAGAGAGAGAGAGAGAGAGAGAGAGAGAGAGAGAGAGAGAGAGAGAGAGAGAGAATCATGTCGGAAGAGAGTACATGGGCGCGAGAGACGTGGCTCCATCTGATAAGAGGCGATGCAAAAACTTGAGATTGTGAATCAGTCTGGGGCATCACAGGAAGCCGAGCTGGGGACGACACCTCGCATACTGGGGCAACCTGTCGTCTCCCCCACCCTCCTTCCTCCCTCCGCCTCACACACACACACACACACACACACACACACACACACACACACACACACACACATACACACACACGCACTAGGTAACAGACACACTCTTTCCCCCCACTCTACAGAATTTAGGCAACACATGTTAAGGGGTAACTTTACCATTGACTTGATTCCATGTGTTTTTATCGCATTCAACACAAAATAGATTGGTCTTCTCTGCTTTATGACTATTTCTCCGATGTCATGATGGAAATCTTCGGACGTCTTGCAGTTTGAGATTTTCTATCTCTGCTCACGTACATACGTCACCACGCACACACACACACACACACACACACACCATGTCATGTCTTACCTCCGACGCTGGCCCATCATCCCCTCTTGTCTCACTAGGACCCTAAGTCTCTCTCTCCAGTCCACTAACTGTATTGGCGTCCCAATAGACGTCGCCGCCTCCCGCAACCAGAGATCCCTCTTCCCTCAGTTGCTGTTTGGCACCACGGCCGGATCAGAGCCAGTAACAAAACACCTACCATCTACCAACTACCACCTACCTGCCACCCCACCACCACCTACTACCATCTACCACCACCACCTACCACTACTTGCCACCACCTACCTACATGGGTTGTGTGTGTACACGTCTTACAGGGGAGGGGAACCTTCCTGTTGTACCCACGAGGGGAGAGCCAGCCCAGGTGACGACCATGACAGTCCTCAAAATCGGCCTTCATTAAACCACATTCAGAGTCCCCCTCACCATCCCTCCCCCCCCCCCCACACACACACACACACACGAGTCTCTCTCTCTCTCTCTCTCTCTCTCTCTCTCTCTCTCTCTCTCTCTCTCTCTCTCTATATATATATATATATATATATATATATATATCTATCTATCTATCTATCTATCTATCTATCTATCTATATATATATATATATATATATATATATATATATATATATATATACATATATATATCCAAGTATGTGTATATACATGCATGTATCTGTTTGTTTGTTTGTGTGTATGTGTGTGTGTGTGTGTGTGTGTGTGTGTGTGTATGTGTGTGTGTGTGTGTGTGTGTGTGTGTGTGTGTGTGTGTGTGTGTGTAAATCATTAGCCTGGACGACCCACCAATATGCTGATGTGAAGCTTCGACTATAATTAATGGCGAGTCTGACCGTCTGTTGGGGGCGATTCAATCCCTTGATTTAATTCCACTTAATTCATGGATGTTTCAAATGCTCCCAGGGCAAAAACTGGCGCGACGGAGCTGTGAATCAGGGCGAGAGGTGGTGTGTGTCCCCTCCTGTGGGTCGCAAGCACACACACACACACACACACACACACACACACGAGTGAGACTTGCCGAGAAGTCAGATGTTTATCTACTTCTGGAGAGCCAGCGGGGAAGAGAGAGAGAGAGAGAGAGAGAGAGAGAGAGAGAGAGAGAGAGAGAGAGAGAGAGAGAGAGAGAGAGAGAGAGAGAGAGAGAGAGAGAGAGAGAGAGAGAGAGGTATCACAGTGTTGATCTCAAGATTATGACTCCAAGGTCCTGTCGAACGCAAATGCTTTCGTAACAGTTCTCTTCTCTCAGCTTCACCTAGCAGCGTCACCTGGCTTCACCTAGCGGCGTCACCTGGCTTCACCTAGCGGCGTCACCTGGCTTCACCTAGCGGCGTCACCTGGCTTCACCTAGCGGCGTCACCTGGCTTCACCTAGCGGCGTCACCTGGCTTCACCTAGTGGCGTCACCTGGCTTCACCTAGCGGCGTCACCTGGCTTCATCAAGCGGCGTCACCTGGCTCCATCAAGCGGCGTCACCTGGCTTCACCTAGCGGCGTCACCTGGCTTCATCAAGCGGCGTCACCTGGCTTCACCTAGCGGCGTCACCTGGCTTCACCTAGCGGCGTCACCTGGCTTCACCTAGCGGCGTCACCTGGCTTCACCTAGCGGCGTCACCTGGCATCACTACACACGCATGAGGCTGGGTGTTGGGCACCTACCTGGGCTAACCCAGGCCTCACCTCACCCTCCCAGCCGACAGATACCTCATCATAAATGTGGCATAACACTAAAATCCTCACCAGCTCTGGACACAACACCTGGCTGGGTGGGTACCTGGTCCGGTGGACGAGAATGTGAAACCCTCAGCTTCAACTTCTAGGAAGTTGTTTATCTACTGCTTGTTTCCTGTGCACGTTACCGCCCCGTGGGGACACCGGCCCCGTGGGGACACAGGCCCCGTGGGGTACGGAGCGCCTAAGCAAGCCACGTCCAACGAATGTTAACATTACGTTTAAGGAAACGTTTTAACTAACGTGGTGAGCCATTACTGGGTGGTAACAGCTGACCACTGCTTCTGTCCCGAGTTTACCAACAGCTTATAAAACGTTTCATAGTCTGTATTATGTGGCTGTAGCCTGTCCTTCTGTCAGGCTGTAATCTGTCCTTCTGTCATTCTGTAATCTGTCCTTCTGTCAGGCTGTAGCCTGTCCTTCTGTCAGATGGCAGGTGAACTCTGAGTTAATTCATCTACTAAATGGCCACAGGCCTGTGTGTGTGTGTGTGTGTGTGTGTGTGTGTGTGTGTGTGTGTGTGTGTGTGTGTGTGTGTGTGTGTGTGTGTCAAGATTCATTCAAACGGGATTAGAAAATAAAGATCAACGAAAAATACCACCAAATATGAAAACAGTCGACATTAACCGAGCCACAGAGAGCAACTCGATGGTTAGAGGAGAGACATTCTATACAAATCCTCTTAGACAGAAACCAAGATTATAAGGTACAGTTTCGGACCACAAGACAAGGCAGGTGGATCACCGCTGAAGATCCCAGCGTGGCGAGGCAGGACGCTCCCCGACCCTCCAGGAACATCATAATAAAGTAAGTGTTGCGTGAGGCAAGGGAAGATTACGGTAGGTTGGCTGGCTGGATACTGAGAACGCTTCAGAGGAGAAAATGTTTTCATCACTTCTTTTTTTTTCCAAAACCAACAGAAAGTTTGACATGAGCAGATGTATGAGTACTCTTTCTCCCCTCCTGCAGATGTATGAATATTCTTCCCCCTTCTCTCTCCTCTCTCCTGCAGATGTATGAATACTCCTCCCCCTGCTCCCCCCTTACGTACACATCGACTTAAACACTTACAAACTCGTGAGAAGTGGATTGAAAATGCTCATTCCACATTACCAGAGGAAAGGTATATGTAGAGAGAGAGAGAGAGAGAGAGAGAGAGAGAGAGAGAGAGAGAGAGAGAGAGAGAGAGAGAGAGAGAGAGAGAGACCGTCCGTCCGTCCGTCTGGTTGCTGCTGCTGCTCGCTCCCCGCCGCCTGCTGCTCCCCGGCTACCCACGGTCTGCACACTGGTATAACCTGTACCGGTGCGGCTGACGTGCTCCCCCTCGCTGAAAAATGGAAATGTCACAGTCTCCGGCGGAGACGGATATAGCCAGTAGCCGGGGATCAGGTGAGGTGGGGTTTCTCCTCCTCCTCCCTCCGTCTGCCGCCTGACGGAGGATGTGCGCTACGCCTCCTGGTCAGACGACCCCGTCCCTCACATCGGCGGACGACTCCGGGCCTAGGCACATCACCAGGTGAGGTCAGGATCTCCCACTCCCACCCCAAGGATGGCAAGGCTACCGTCTCTAGTGTCTATTTCGATCACTTTAATTCTGTGTTACATTTATCCTCAGTTTCCCTTACCAAAACCCTTCACTGCCTCTACCATTTTCTTCAACTCCACAGATGTTCGATGCATGCCACACAGTCCAATCTTGACCGTCAGCTGTGTCAAGTGTCATTTCCAGATCCCGAAACCACTTCACCGAGATCATTCTCAGGATAAACCGATGACGCCCCTCCATGAACCCTACCTAGTTAATCTCATACTTCACAACTTGTAGTTCTTTGACAGCCCCTCTCACCCACTATCCTACCATACACTCCTCTCTCTGTGTTGTAGTAGAAGTCCTAAGCAACACCTGCTGTTCTAATCTTACAACCCCTTCTGTCCAGATACGATGGTACAGTTATAGACCCATCATCCACTTCTCTCCAGCACATCCCCTTTATTCCAGACCCTCCAGCAGAAAATGACGTGGAAGATATCAATTGTGTGTTACCTCAACCCTCTGCTGATGTCTCTCTCCTCCCGCTTGGGGTCTCACTTGCCACCTTCTCATAGCTCACTTTAAGCACAGACTTACAGTCGTTCTACATCTTCAATTCGGCCTTGAATCATGTCCCCAACCATCCAGTCTCCTTCCATATACCTCCCGCCACTTCACTACTCTTCAACACGCGCTCCAAGTATTTCCCATATCCACTACACACATCCTTTCCTTTTTATTGCTTCCTTCCCTTCTCTAATCTTCTTTTCTTGTCTCTCTCTCTCTATGTTTTCCATTCACATTGTATGTTCGCTGTTCAGTATTTCTTCAAGTCTTCACATTCTATCAACTATTCCTTACATTCCTTTTCCTTATCTTAAATATTGTCATTAATATACCTCCTCACTCCCATCCCTCTCTCTCAACAATGCTTGCAACACGTACTTCTTGTTTCTCTGAGGATGTCATGTCATTGCCTTACAACACAATACCTCATCTTCCTTTCCCACACGTTGTATTGTCTTCATAAGATAGCGTTTTCTTTTTTCCATATTTCATTTTATGTTCCATTTTTCATGTTCTGAAAGTTATATCGTCGCCTTGCATTCAATGCTTCCTGATCCATTGTTTATCCCGTCATTCCCTGACCTCTGACTTTTGACTTTTGTCTCCCTCCACTGCTCAATCCCTTCCTGCTCCCCTGCCATCCTATGAGACTTTCATGCGATCCTTACGCCTCCCAACAGCAAAGATGTGAGTGACTCGGTTTTAATCGTTATCTGACACGAATTATATCGAACGCATAAGTTTGAACGACTCTCTTTGTTTGCCTCTCTCTGTCTCTGTCTCTCTCTCTCTCTCTCTCTCTCTCTCTCTCTCTCTCTCTCTCTCTCTCTCTCTCTCTATCTTTGTCTCTCGTACCCGAGCCATCAGCGAATGCTACTTTCTCCACCATCCATCTCAACCTCTCTCCACACCCGTGACAAGACAACACAATAGTCACCTCGGACAAAGACTCCAAAACCTCTTTTAATGACAGAGGGAAGAGCCTTCCACCCTGCCTAGCAACCGTGAAGCCCTGAGACGTCTCTAGTACTGTGATAGCAAAGGATTAAGTTTCCTTCGAACTAGCTCAGAAAATCTGATAATCTGTGTCACAGTTATTAGGAAGTAGTTAGTTTCTTTCTAAGATTATTTTGACCTTTAACGTTTGGGGTACCTGGGGGAGGTCTTCGAGGGGGTCTTCATCCCCAGAGTCCCTGTAGTAGGGACCAGGCTGCTGTTGGATTATTGGGTCGTTGGTCGAGCAAGTCTGTTCGAAGCCGCGTCCCTCAAGTCCCAAATAGCCCCCCCCCCCCCCCCCCCACACACACACACACACACACACAGCCTGGCTGGTCAGATACAGTGCAGGTCCTCGTCCGAGGCACTCTTGAACTTTCCTACCGTACTTTCTAAGCTGTTTCTGATGTTAGATGGCAAGATGATGAAGAGTCTTGGACCCCGGATGTATAAGGTGTTCTCTGTATCTGTGCATATGGCAACTCTGGATTTCAGAGGTAGTATTTTACAAAGTCTTCCATGCCTGTCGTGCCAGTAGGATGTAATTTCCGTATGTAGGTCGGGAACCATATCTTCTAGGATCTCCCAGGTATAGCTGATGACATACCTCTCCCGTCTACGCTCCAGGGAGTATAATTTCAGTGATTTAAGTTGTTCCCAGTAATTTAGTTCCTTTACCACATTAACATGGTCGGTGAAAGATCTCTGAACACTTTCTAACACTGCCATTGCGACCGCCTTGTAGGGTGATGTTAGAAAAGCAAGAATTAGTACCTTGAATAATAACATTACTGATTTTTCTTCCCTCGTCTTGAAGGTCCGCAGGATCCAGCCTACCATCCACCTGCATTAGGCAGCTGTTGTTATATAATGTTCACTGAAAGTTGGTTAGATATCATTACTCCATGGTCTTTCACATCATTCATCTGGTTTACGACAGCGTCTGCGTCTGTCCGGGTTTCTGTGTTTCTCTTCATAGCTTTATTTTCCTCCCACACCGGAGGAGGTGAAATCTACCTCAGTTGTCCTCAGTTGACCAGCTAAATACTTTGTTGATGTCTCTTTGTAGCCTCTGGGCATCATCTGTCGATGTGATTTTGGACTCTCTCTCTCTCTCTCTCTCTCTCTCTCTCTCTCTCTCTCTCTCTCTCTCTCTCTCTCTCTCTCTCTCTCTCTCAGGAGTCGCGGACGCGGGCACACTGTCTTGAAACCCTCTCGCGAAGTCTCGATGGCGTGTGTGTGTGCGTTGGGGCTGGGGTAGGGGGACGACTCCACTACGTGCAATGTGGGGGTCATCATCACCGTCTGAAGAAGTAATCCGACCCCAGTTATCTCCAGGGTCATCACTAGTCCACTGCACACCGAGTCATATCATTGCTTATCTGATCATTACACGTGTGTGTGTGTGTGTGTGTGTGTGTGTGTGTGTGTGTGTGTGTGTGTGTGTGGATCTATTATTGTCTTCTTATTAGCAGTCAATGGCACTTCAAACAGTATTAGATCCGACTAGAGCACATCATTCTTATCTTTATTTTTCTTTTGTTTTTTTTTTTGTTCTTATTTCTTCTGGTGCGAATAGGATGCCCAGACTCTACGGTCATCCTCCTCCACTTTTGATGACCTGGTCGGTCGTCGCTGCTGAGAACGGTGCGTTCCTCCTCCATGAAGGTTTCTTGAGCACTTCCCTTTTCGTACGTTACAAAAGACACTGACGATATTTAAGTCTGAGGCCTTATTCTTTTTTTTTTCCCCATTTTCTTTCTCTCTCTCATCAATACGCGTCTGGTACAAGTCTGAAGTGCTTCGATGGTCAATCTTTCCAGATGTTTTCGTGGTGTCTTCTTTTTTCCCCGGTTGCACTACTCCTCCCTCACGATGGACACCACTCTGGATCAGGAAGGCAAGTGATGACTTACTTAGTTGGTTCTTACCGTTGTACACATCGCGCGAGCTAGCCAACACGGAACAGACCCCCCAACACATCAGGCAAACACACACAGCTAGGCTCACTCAACAAGGCACGAACTGTGGACGTAAGGTGATCAAAGGGACTGAGAACGATGTGTGTGTGTGTGTGTGTGTGTGTGTGTGTGTGTGTCTAGTCTTCTCGTGAAGGTTTCAACACTAACTCCTTGTATCTTTTTCATCACACTGGCCAGAACAGAAGGAAAAAAGTCCCTCCATCTTCCAGGCTTGGCTCTCGATACTTTCTCTGTTCAGTGTCATTTTCAGATACACCGAGGGAATTCCTGTAGATCCAGTCACTGTTTCTCACACATTGTGGTATATTTGCGTCTTCGTAAGTTGATTGTGATTCTTGGGCTTCAGTATCTTCATCGAGTTCTCTTGTAACCCATTTAAATATCGAACCAATATTCAATGACATATACTATCTGATCCTCTTTATATTCCCTCTCTATCTCCTTCTGACCTCTGTCAAGTCACTACCTCCCTTCTCATCAGATGCCAAGTACTGTACTATATACATTCACCATCACAGACAGCTCTGATGCTCACATCGTCCCTTGGGGGGGGGGGAGAGAACAACCCCTTGATCGAACATGTTCATCAGACGTGGTTCCATTTGCCCTTGTTATGATAAATTTTTCTGTTCTTCTAATATTCCCTGATGTAACTTTCCCCAATTTTACCTTCCATGTTTCGGTCCGCTGCTTCATCAAAACCCAGTGTCCACTCAGAACCCCTTCCTCCTCCTCCTCCTCCTTCTTCTTCTTCTCCTCCTCCTCCTTCTCCTCCTCCTCCTCCTCCTCCGAGCTTCACATCTGTGAAGGTAGCAAGGCAACCACTGAGCCTGTGTAGACTTGCCAGGTCTTCCCTGGTGTAGTTCTGGTGAATCAGGGAGTCATGATGAATCGTTCTTGAATGACGTATTCAAAGACATTTCTTAAACGTCACGTTAAATCTACATGTCTGTCTGTCGTGTTTCTACAGGCTGAGCTTTGGCCTTTAGTTTGTGAACTGGTTGATAGCGCAAATGTAATTAAAAAAGAATCACAATTAGACAATTCTCTCCATAATAAGACGTCGGGGGGAAGGGAAAAATCAATTCGCTTCGTAATGTTACTTGCGCCAGTGACCACCAGAGGTCTCTCTCTAACATCAGTTTTAAACGTTTAGGTTTGAACGTATGAAGAAACCGAACGTGTGACGTGTACACGTTATGCACGATAATGTATCTCTTGCTGAGCCAAGACGAGCGACAATGGCGACTGAGGCGGAGGCGGAGGGGGGGCCACACCTACCCATTAGCTGGCCAGAGTGTTGGACAACTGTGGGCCGGACAATGGCCAGCAGTATTGGTCAGTCTGGGGCGATCTGCATTTTTGGACTGGTGGGGTGGAACCCGACACCCAGGCCCGCTGCGGCGCCTTCAACCGTGCTTAATGGTCGCCTGGGTGAGGAACCCCACCTGTGCCCTGACCTCCACTGGGCCTGGATTGCTCCCTCCTCTTCCTCCTCCTCCTCTTCCTTACCCTCCCAGAGCCTCCCTTCCTGGCCACGCACACCATCTGATGGAAGAGGCTGTATACATCTCGGTCGAGCCTCTTGCCAGTCCTGCCTGCCACACATCCTCGCCTCCAGGAGCCAAACACCATAAACAAGAGCCATCCATCGCCTTGTCCATAGCTCCTACACCACTCGCGCTCCACTTCGATGCCACTACAGCTCCTACTCCACTCGCGCTCCACCTCGATGCCCACTCCAGCACCAGCTGAGTCGCGCTCCACCTGCATCGTAACCAGTTGGCCCATCTGCCGCTCAGGGAAGTGCACCACCACCTGTTGGCACGGCCGCCGAGCAGGTAGGTAGTCGCCTAAATTATCGGCTTGCTCATCGCTCGCAACGTTGCCCAAGATATCTGCAGACTCGTGGGGCAGAAGACAGGCCGGTTGGTCTACCAGTCCACTGGTCCTCGAGCCCGTCCGGCCTATGGCCCAAGACACCGTACCACTGGTTACCTGCAGTGGGTCGTCCGGGCCTCCTCCTCCTCCTCCTGCTGCTGCTGCCTGCTGGTGATGGATCACACAACGAACCAGCCACATCCTCACTGACACAAGCCTTCAGTTTTCCCGTACGGTAGTCTCACTGCTGAGGCCACTATTTGAAGTCTCTCTCTCTCTCTCTCTCTCTCTCTCTCTCTCTCTCTCTCTCTCTCTCTCTCTCTCTCTCTCACGCGCATATGGTGGAAGACACCCCTGAGAGGAGGACGAGGAGTAGGAGGAGGAGGAGGAGGAGGAGGAGGTAGTGTCTCAGGCCATCGGCTGAGGGAGGTTGGCGAGGACGTCCTTTTACTCTGGGCTGTGTATAGCCAACGTGGTCACCCACCCTTCATGCACCTCGCTGGCCACACCTGCAGTTCCTCCCTTGCCTCCCGGAACACAAACGTGCCTCCAGCCTGGCGGGGTTATGGCCGATCTCGCTTGCTTGCCCTCAGCCACGTCCGTACTGTATCATCCATAAATCACAGTCTATTTCTAGTTCCCTTCCTTTTCCACACTGCTGTCTTCATATGACCCCGTTATATCTGCTGTCAGTTAGAAGAAAATATAATCGTATTCGTAAATCAATGTGGCAACAACAGAAGCTCCGTTCTATGACACACACACAGACACACACACACACACACACACACACACACTACACACACACATACACACACCCACCCACCCACACACACACACACACACACACAAGAAGTTAAGAGGATCTGTATATATTGACAAAACATTAAAATGACGGATGTTCAGTATTAACCTCAGACATGGAGACGTGTGTCAGCCAGCCACGAGATGTTTGAGGAGGCCAATCAACCAGCCGAAGAGGACATGGTCGAGAGAGAGAGAGAGAGAGAGAGAGAGAGAGAGAGAGAGAGAGAGAGAGAGAGAGAGAGAGAGAGATGGACAACACCCTCATGTCTAGCTCAGGGAGGCCCAAGTTGTATACAAACGCACACACACTGACCCGTGGTAAATGGACACTGACACCCCCCTCCCTCCACAATAGAGCGCAAGTCTTAGCCTCATCTGCCTGGAGGAGTGTACGATCACAAAGAAGGATCAGATACTGACCTTCTTTATGTAGGATATCAATCAAATTCCAAGAAATAGGATTGGACGAGATTCGGACTGCACATGGCGGCCAGAATTACTATAAGAGGCGCAGCGTATCGCACCCTCCAAGGCACTGCTTGCAGTGACTGCAGCGCAGTGATGCTGCGCAGGGATGTGTATATGGTAGCAGTGAGGGAAGAAGTAGCGAGACGATCACTCCTCGTAGATAAGTAAAGATCTGATAACGGATGTCGTAAAGGGGCGACTAAAAGGGGAGGGAGCAGGGGAGCTGCAAATCCTCCCCTCCCGTTTTCTAATTCTCCACAAGAAGGAACAGAGAAGGGGGCCAAGAGAGGATTTCCCCACAAAGGCTGAGTCCTCTGTTCTTAATGCTACCTCGCTAACGCGGGAAATGGCGAATAGTATGAAATATATATATATGTACACGAGACAGTAGTATACGAGGGGCCAGACTTCAGTCTTCACATGTAATAACATGATAACGTATCAAGATAGGATACACCACTTGGAAAAAACAAAGAAAATGTGTGACGGAAGCTGTTTGTGCAAAAAAAAAAAAAGCGCAATGCCACAGGGGCAACTGAAGAAAAAAAATATATATGAGATATTATCTGAGGCACCAGACGTGCTTAAGAGCGGTGACCTAAATTACCTCTCCCAAGAGGCCTGACCCACCACGGATCAAGTATCCCCTGTGTGTCCTGACAAACGACCCGGCCATTAATCATCTTCCCCTTCAGGAGGCAACCATGGTGTATTAGGAAGAAAAAAAATAATAATTGCCGAATATTAGAAAAAAAATGAAATAAATGCAGATGTTAGATGATGGGCAATATCATCATTAAACATCACTATCATCATTATTGTACTACCTGTACTACCAACGGCCATAGAGTAATTACCGTGATGCAGTAGCTTGCCAAGTATTGCTTGGGGTAGCTAATGGTGGGTAGGGGGGCACACAAGCAGCCAACTCTCGGGAGCAAAAAAACTAAAGTATTACATTGAGAAGTAGGAAAGTGGATCAACACTGCGGTGTAGGGCAAGTGGATCAAGTCGTGACAATGGACTGGCAGAATCGGTGAGTCGAACTGCTTTAGACTCAACTCTCTCTAGTAAGAATGCTGAGCTAAAACCACCCCAAATGCGAGAGCAGTACCCCACACAAAGGACGGTTCAATCCTTTATATAAACGGATGACACTGTTAAGAAGACACGTATGTGGCATCTAGAGCGAACTCCCGGTTAAATGGTGGAATTACTGATTCGTTAAAATAGACAGAAGAATTGTAATGGCTTGAGGTAGATAGATAGATGAATAGATAGATAGACAGACAGATAGATAGATAGATGAATAGATAGATCGATAGATAGATAGATAGATAGATAGATACATACTTAATGCGAGCACCATCAAGCTATCGTACTAAATACGACGCTGATAATGATGGTGGGCTGGGTCCTGTGAACCCTCATAAATGAGAGAGAGCCAAGATCGGTAATGATACAGCTTAACAGAAAAGAAAAAAAGGGGGCGCCTCGTCCGTCCTCACTTAATGTAGCATAATGTTGCTGACTGACACTCGCCTCTCAAGGCCAGTGAAGCTGGCCAAGCCTGAGGACACATACAGATCATCTGTAGCCTCGCACTGGTTTCATAATAAACATCAGAATTATTGGCAGACGTCTGAAAGTCCGGATTTCGATTCAGCTGAAATTTACGGGCGAGGGAGACGATATATACACATTATAGAAATTATAGGAGGTCAGATCCGCACTGTATATACTAAAAAAAAGGTTCCTTCTCGAGGTACAACGGTGCATTGTACCATAGGCAAATCAGACGTACCACAAACAGTCGTAGAAAACGGGGTTGATTTCCAGAGCCGACACTACTGCCGGCATCATCTGCCAACTGCAGCAACATGACGGACGAACAGGTTGATCAATTTGCCAGGTCCCTGCGCGGGGTCTCTCCCAGTCGTGTGTGTGTGTGTGTGTACCCCACTAGCTAGGACGTAGCGGACATTCCGGCCTCCGGGCTTCCTCCGCCAACAGCCTGGCTGATCAAACTAGGTCTCAGCCCGGGCTCCGTGTGTGTGTGTGTGTGTGTGTGTGGTGAGGGGGTGGAGGGATGGGTGATCGAGTCAGGGGCCCCGGGAGACGACAGCTGATAATGACGCCCAAAGTAGTTCATGATCATAGTGATAATGATGATTATACTACTACTTCTACTATTGCTATTACTACTACTACTACTACTACTACTACTACTACTACTACTACTACTACTACTCTACTACTACTACTACTACTACTACCGCTACTACTACCACCACCACCACTACTACTACTACTACTACTACTACTACTACCGCTACTACCACTACTACTACTACTACTACTACTTCTACTATTACTACTACCACTACTACTACTACTACTGCAACAACAACTACTACTACCGCTACTACCACTACTACCACTACCACTACTACTACTACTTCTACTACTACTACTACTACTACTATACCACCACTACTACTACTACTAATACTACTACAACTACTACCACTACTACTACCACCACCACCACCACTACTACTACTACTACTACTACTACTACTACTACTACTACTACCACTACTACTACTACTACTACAACGACGACAACTATTACTACAAACACTAGCGAGACGAAGTCCACATATTCAAGCCACCAGCTCCTCATGTCATCCACAGACACATAATGTGACCCGATATTGACGACATAAGAGGATGGTACGACCCCATCACGAGACTAGAAATTTCTCCTCTAGACAACAACAACAACACACACACACACACACACACACACACACACACACACACACACACACACACAACGTCATCATGAAAGGTTTAAGAGGAGTGGGGAGGGAAAAAACTTACTCGTTTAATCAATGTTTAATTAATCTGAATAGTTTCTCTCGCCCCCCGCCCCCCTTCTCCCCACCCACTCTCTCTCTCTCTCTCTCTCTCTCTCCGTTCTTACTTGCTTCTCCCATTAGCTGGGCTGCCACCCTGGGTGGCAAATCGACCATCCACCAGTGTGGTTGGGCGTCCCTCTGGGGTGGCAAGCCGACCATCCACCACCCTCCTCCACCCCTCACACACACACACACACACACACACACACACACAAACACAAACACAGGACCACTCCCACACCATAATAAACCCTACACCATACATCAGTATATTCTATATCTCTCTTCTGTAACAATTTACCTTTCCCACTCAACTTCTTTGCCTTTACATATATATATATATATATATATATATATATATATATATATATATATATATATATATATATATATATATAACAGTAAGGTCACAGCAACGCACGTGATCTAAGTATTTGCTGATAATCACGAGGCAAAGCGAAACACGACAATCCCCGGGTGCACTTTCCTGTAATCATCACATCTTCAGCACACATATACATATATATATATATATACGTGCACACGCATTGAAAGACCTCTCCTCAGAGGCCAAAAAGTAAGGTAATTGCGCTGGCGCGCGCGTGTGTGTGTGTAGGAGAGAGAGAGAGAGAGAGAGAGAGAGAGAGAGAGAGAGAGAGAGAGAGAGAGAGAGAGAGAGAGAGAGAGAGAGGTGCGTGATGAAGTGCGTGTGGAGCGAGGGGTGTGGCGCTGGCAGCGGTCCAGCAGCTACGGTACGCTGGGGGAAAGACCCCCTCCGGCCGGGCGGGCGGGCGGGCGGACCAGGCAGGCAGCGGGCCGGGTCCTCAACACCAGGCGGGTAATAATTAGTTCAGCAGGTGCTGCTGTCCACGGCCATTAGTCGGGTCAGCTGAGCACCAGGCCACAGCTGCACCACGACGCCCGCTCCTGGTGGCCCAACTGGTGAGGTACTGGTGCTGAGGAGGAGGCACCGGGAGTACTGAGCCAGGTAGCGGTACGGTGGTCACTGGTACTGGTGTTGGGGGAGTGGTGACCATCATACGGTGGCACTGGTGAGGGTCTGCCCAACCCTCATAAGATGGCACTGAGGGTGAGGTGGCACTGATGGCGACCTGGCACTGATGGTGAGGTGGCACTGATGGTGATCTGGCACTGATGGCGACTTGGCACTGATGGTGAGGTGGCACTGATTGTGACCTGGCACTGATGGTGAGTTGGCACTGATGGTGACCTGGCACTGATGGTGAGTTGGCACTGATGGTGAGTTGGCACTGGTGGTGAGGTGGCACTGATGGTGAGGTGGCACTGGTGAGGGGTCTGCCCAACCATCATATACCTGACGGTAGTGGATGGCGAGTACATGAAAGTGTTTGGCTATTGTTAAGAGTAGATAATCACTTGTTAGAGACGAATGGTGGTAAAGGTTAGTGCAACTGTTTATTGCTACCGCTGTTTGACGCTTGGCACTGATGAGGGAGGGACTAGAGTCTGTGAGGCTGGCACTGTTGGATGGCTGGCACTGGAGGGAAGCTGTCAGGTATTAGTGGTGGCATTGAGGGAGGAGGGGCTGTTGTCAGGAGGTTGCTGGCTTCCTCAAGTCGTACCATTTTGCTCAATGGTTCGAACCTACGTATTCACGGATCGGCCCGCCGTACTCACGGATCGAACCGTCGTACTCACGGATCGAGCTGTCGTACTTACAGATCGAACCGTCGTTTTCATGGATCGAACCTTCGTACTCACGGATCGAACCCTGGTACCCGAGTGGATCTGCACAACACACCTTAGGACAGCCAACGTAAACCCAGGAGCGCCCGTGTCGCACCAGACGAACCAGCCAACCCGAACCATTGATCGATCACATCACCTACAGCGATTACCACGCTGGGCTGGATACTGAGAACTTCAAAAGAAGAAAAAAAACGAGACAATGTCAATCAATGATGGCTTCCTCCCCCATATCCACCACAGGGCTACTGTTATGTATACTGGATCATTACTTTCTGCAGAGGTGAAGTCTCCGAGCCCAGGAGCACAGATCATGAACCTGATGTTATAGCTGCTTAAGGGATGGGTTTCTCCAGATGTCATGAGAGCAGTTTCTTCCCCCGCTGTGCTGGGGGCGTCGGTATGATACCAAAAGCTGCCGCCAGAGGACTACTTGAGGCAGCCAATAGGACCAGCTGAGGGGGTAGAGAGGAGCCCACGTGAACTGCCGGAGGCAAAGGATATATATATATATATATATATATATATATATATATATATATATATATATATATATATATATATATATATATATATATAATGAAAACACAACCTGTGTATAACATATTCACCAGAAAACGCCGAAACAATGAAAGGTAATTTGCGAGATCTTTTGCATATATATTCCACAGATCAAATCTGTCATCAATTTAATGACATCGAGAATGTCCATTGTCGGCTCTTATGTGTGTGTGTGTGTGTGTGTGTGTGTGTGTGTGTGTGTGTGTGTGTGTGTGTGTCCCAACAGGTGACACACAGCAAAGAATTTCTTGACTGATCACGACCCGAGATGCCACACTAGTGCTCGACCGTCATGAACACCAGGTTGATCAGTGTGAGTAGCTCTGTTATGTCGCGGGGTCCAACATCTTCCGCAATCCCGAGCTTGAGGGAGGGAGCGTCGTGGTCACCAGCTGTAAACAACGCCCACCACGTAGATACGTGGGCCGTGCACGTGGCTGTGGTCAAGGTGTGGGCAGGAGGGCCATGGCGGTGACCATTGGGGTCAACATGGGAAACTCTGGTTTACTCGAGGGGCTGACCTGCTCATGCCTCGTAAGCACTGACGCGCCCTCTGTGACGTCCAAATCAAAACTGGTGGACCTGCTTCACATAGCGAACCAGTGTGTTACATAGCGAACCACTATCTCTGGACCTATATCACATAGCGAACCACTGTGTTAAATAGCGAACCACTGTGTTACATAGCGAACCACTGTGCCTATTCTTCCAATGACGAACCACTGGACTTATTTCCTCATAGAGAACCACTGGCCTTGTTTCACATCGCCAATGCAAGGCACTCAACTACATACCCAGGCAGCTGCTACAACACAGGGTTAAGGGAGCGTGCGTGCTACACACAAGTGCACAGGTTCAGTTTAAGGTCTTACGCCTTTGAAACAGGTGTCGATGATTCATTTCAATCCCTCCAGCAGCAGCTGGGACAACACAGCCAAGCCATTCCCAGTTGTACACTTTAATGGTCTTGCTGTCTGTTTGTTGCCGCAGCCCCTGATGCCCGTGAGCTAGCCACGTAGATCCAAGGAGGGGGGAGGAACCAACATACCTAAGTAGAGTACACCAACATAAAGGGTACATCATGCTGGCTGGGGAGAAGACCACCACCTTCCCTCCTCCCCACCAACATCCCACGCCCCCCTGGGGAGATAAGGTGACACATACAAGTGGGATCCGTATGCAAATGGACACTGACAGAACCGGGCTCAGGTATGGGCAGCCACGGCCGTGAAACCCACGGGGAGGAGGGGGTAAGAAAGAGAAAGAGAGAGAGAGAGAGAGAGAGAGAGAGAGAGAGAGAGAGAGAGAGAGAGAGAGAGAGAGAGAGAGAGAGAGAGAGAGAGAGAGGAGGAAGGGAAGAAGAGGGGAGAGAGGGAGGGGAGGCATGAGCACCCATGACAATCGGCACAACCCCTACCTACTCTTCTCAACTCCTCCTCCACCTCCCTTCCAACCAGGCCTTCACATAACCCTCTTCATCTTGTCAACATCCCTAGAGAGAGAGAGAGAGAGAGAGAGAGAGAGAGAGAGAGAGAGAGAGAGAGAGAGAGAGAGAGAGAGAGAGAGAGAGACTATAACGCACCCGTCAGTTAACGTGTTGGCCTGACGTGGGCTGCCACGTGTAGTGCAGTGGTCCCCATGCCTGCCACCCACCCTCCTGCCCTTAGCCATCAATAACTGGGTCACAGGAGGTTTCTCCCGCCGCTGATCTGACACTGTGGTGATGATACCCCGTCATGCCCCGGCCGTGGGGCAATATGTGGGTGGGATTATGTCTTATCACCCCGCCCCGCCCCGCCCCGCCCACACATGAGTGGGCAGGATTATGTGTCATTTCCCGCCCCGCCCTCACGTGTGTGGGCGTGTTGTGGGTGACAATGAGGCTGTCAACTAGGAAGCCTCGCAGATGAATATAATGATAATAATGATAATAATAATGATAACAACAACAACAACAACAACAACAACAACAACAACAACAACAATAATAATAATAATGATAATAATAATAATAATAATAATAATAATAATAATGATAAATGCGTAACACAGCCCTCACACAAATACAAAATAACCTAATCAAAGATGACGTTCACAATGGCTGGGATGAAGCTGGTTTTCGCTATGGTCTGTACCATCTCAGATGGGTTCGATGCCGGTGTTTTACCCAACTGCAACTTGGGGTCGAGGGATCTCAGGTGGTGAGGAATGATGGTGGCGGGAATGGAGAGTAAGGTAGTTTCCTCTAGTGCTGTCGGATGGTGTCAGTGCCCAGGTGATGGTAAGTGTATTCAGCGCCTTCGAGCATGGGAATCGCATGACCTCTCCAGCACCTAATGGCCAGGTGAGGGAGGGATTAGGTGAGTTCAGGGAAGAATGGGAGTTTTGCAGATGACGACCAGTGGAGGCTCTGACGATGGTTCTGGCGCAGATGATCGCCCGAGGGCGACATTGGAAGCTTGATGGACTAAAGAACCTGGAGTGGTCTCTGGGACCTGGTGAGACACGGTAGAAGAAGGTGGGGGCAAGAGTAGGGTGTGAGGATGATGACCACAACTTTGGTCTGGGGTGACACATTTGACGGTATGGAGAGAGAGAGAGAGAGAGAGAGAGAGAGAGAGAGAGAGAGAGAGAGAGAGAGAGAGAGAGAGAGAGAGAGAGAGAGAGAGAGAGAGAGAGAGAGAGAGTACACACACGCTTTTCTACATGACTACAAAGTACACAAAGTACATGATAATCCTACGTACAGGACCAAGAGCGACAGTACTGTACCCACCAGACGTCCAGAGCAGTACTGTATCCAGTGTATTTCACGCAATGAATACAGAAAATACCACGGGGAAAAATATCTTAAATTCCCATTAAATATCACCGCCAACTTTGAAACTACTACTATTACTACTACTACTACTACTACTACTACTAATAATAATAATAATAATAACAATAATAATAATAATATGATGATGATGATGATGATAATGATAATATCAATAATGATAATACTAATAATAATGATAATAATAACAAAAATAATAACAATATAATGATAATACTAGTAATAATAATAACAATAATAATGATAATAATAATAATAATAATAATAACAATAAAATAATAATAATAATAATAATAATAATAATAATAATAATAATAATAATAATAATAATAATAATAATTATAATAATAATATCAACAAAGCAATTCGACCTGAGGTAGACAGTATGGTAGCGGGCAGCGTTCGTAGTTCCCCGTTAACTTAACGCTGGATTGCACAGTGTCATGAGAATGCTCTGGCCACATCAACATACAATATGGCGGCCTACAATCAGCCCCATATGTTGCTATCGGCTGTAGGTGGCGGGTGTCAGGACGCATAAATCATGAAGTGAGTCCGCTGCCACCACTGGCTCTGGTGCCCAGATGGTCGACTGATAACCAACCTACCATCCTCCCTCCTTCCCTCACTCCCTCACAACGTGTGGCCTCCACACACACACACACACGCCGTGCCTAGGTCTTCCTCATTATTGTCACCCTCCCTCCCTCACAATGAGTGGCCTCCACACACACACACACACACACACCTTGCCTAGATCTTCCTCATTATTCCCACCCTCCCTCACAACTTGTGGCCTCCTCCACACCTACCTTGCCCAGGTCTTCCTCATTCTCTTCTTTCTATTTCTAAGACACAAAGTTCATCAGTCGTACGTCGTCGTACTTTCCCCACCTGATTGATGTGGTGAGGAGGCTGATGACCCCCTCCTCCTCCGTCAGGTGGGGCTGGCCACCACCGTCGGAAGGCATCACATCTCGCTCTAAGGTCGTATCATGTGGCCATATGGTCATCATCACGCCACGAGGTGTTCCACTCTTTGCTTGATGAAGAAACGCGTCCAAATACCACCAGTCCGTCCGTCCGTGTGTGTATGTGTGTGCGTGTGTGTGTGGAGGAGCTGGAGTAGTAGGAAGAGGGAGGAGGGAGGAGGTCGGCTGGTCCTGTGTGGTGGTGTCTTCATGTATAACTAAGTAACACTCCATATGGCAGGAGCCATTATACAAACTACGGCAGCGTCTGCCTCGTCTGAATCTTTATTGTGGTCCATCTGCTGCGTCATGGTTTTCGCGCCCGGGTCTCGGCCGAAGGCGCCACCGGGCCGCTGAAGACGGTCTCGGAGGAGGAGGAGGAGGAGGAGGAGGAGGTGTGTGTGTGTGTGTGTGTGTGTGTGTGTGTGTGTGTGTGTGTAAGGCAGCGCCTCGCCTCTCGTCAAACCCTTCCCTCAACACACACCTGCGTGCGCACCGTCTCCCTCTCCTCGTTCATTTACCCGCACGTTCCTGTGAATGGGTCAGAGCGAGGACGGTTCGTGGTAGTTACGGCTCCTCCTCTCCCTCACCCCCCAACCAAGAGCCCAGCTGGCCCGGGCAAGGAGACTTGCCTTACCCACCTCCTTCGCCCACCGCGCCACCATCTCCCAGTTAATTGCTAATTATACGAGCGCCGTCACTGGTGCCGCCAGCATACAGATGAGACGCCGACCCACCCACCCACCCACCTCCCCTGTACACGGACACACCGATTTATCCCCTCGTATCGCAAGTCTTACACGAGCAACGGGTCGCTGAGTGGGAGGGGGAGGGAGAGGAGGAGGAGGAGGAGGAAGGGGCAGCAGCAGCAGCAGTAAGTTCGGGGTGGTTGTAGTGATGTTGGGGGAGGAGGAAGAGGAGGAGGGAGGGGAAGGGCAGCAATGGGAGCCTCCTGATTCCTCCACGTCCCCAGCACCCCACCTGTGGACCGTGGTGAGGCTCCTGTCCCCCGTCACGCACCGCGGCCGTAACACCCACACACGTCTGTGAGGACGGAGGGGTTTAAAACTCCTCCCGTGGTGGTGGTGTCTTGTGTACGGTCCTCACAAGGGCGCGTTGACCACTCCTGAGGGAGGCTGGTAAGGTGACATATACACTAGGGGAAGTGGTCACCTTGATTGCCTATCTGGTCACCTGGGTGTGTGTGTTTTTTTTTTTACCTATCTCGTCACCTGAAGTTACCCACCTGATCACCTACGTCACCCATCTGGTAACCTGAGTCGCTCACCTAATCGCTGAGTCCCTCACCTAATCCCGCAGTCACTCACCTAATCCCGGATCATCTAATCCCCTGTGTGACCCACCTGGTCACCTGGGTTCATCTACCTGGTCACCTGGACCGCCCAGCTGGTCAGCTGGGTCACCACACCTACTGGTCATCTGGGCCGCCTCGTTGGCCACCTAAGTCACCCACCTAGCCTCCCCCACCACCCACACTCCTTAGGTCACCCACCTGGTTACCTGGTCCACCTCACCTACCGCTTTTAGTCACCTCTACCATCACCTGCACAGAAGGTAGCTTTTGGGGATCTCTCTCTCTCTCTCTCTCTCTCTCTCTCTCTCTCTCTCTCCCCTTACACACACACACACACACACACACACACACACACACACACATGAAGGCGGCAGTCGGCCCACACCCAACCATGGTGTTCATCTTCCCCCTCAGGGTCCGTCGAGAAATGGAGTACTTGGGTCATAAGTTCTTGGATTGTGTGCAGAAAAAAAAAATATTCTATACCAGCATATTACTAAATATACAAGGATATGAGAGATTAAATGCACTATACCAATACTAGACTGCATTTTCCATTATACTAGCATGGGTGTTGAGAATATCATACATAGATACACCTATAGGAGAAAAGGGATCATGCAGTGCTGGAGTTTGGTTATCTGGCAAACAAGAACGGTAAAAAGAACAGCGATGAGACCTGATTTAAACGGTAGATAGACTCATGGATGTTATTTACACGATAGACAGACTCGTGGATGTTATTTACGTGGTAGATAGACCCGAGGATGTTATCTACACGATAGACAGACTCGTGGATGTTATCTACACGATAGATAAACTCGTGGATGTTATTCACACGGTAGATACACTCGTTTACGTTATTTACACGATAGATAGACTCGTCGAATGTTATTTACAGAACTCACCAGTTTTTTACAGGAACATAAATTGGAAAATGGAGTTTCAGTCGCCAGGAGGAAATGGGTACTGTGGTGAGAGGGTGTGTGACGCTGACGAGGGAGGTGGGGGAAAAGAGAAGGCTAGATGGACTATCTGTATGTGGATGGCCAGAAAGTATCTAACACTGTTCCACAGAGAACGCCGGTAAAGTATATGACTCTCTTAGGCATGAATGAAAATGGGAATGAAAAAAGGGGAATACTTCGATGGACAGACGATAGATAGATCTCTTAATGGAAGGGAATGAAGGACGCGTGTCTGAGGACCTTCAAAATTGGATTAAGGTCAGCAGTGGTGTGCTGCAGTGGGAGGGTCTTCTCCAGAACCATTGTATAGGACTGATCTCTTACCCGAACATGTTCACCAATGATGCCAAATTCACAAAAGGAATCAAAGAGTCAGGAGGATTGGATCAAGCTAGAAGGTGTTTGGGGATGATTTCAATCACATATCAAATAGGGTTGCAGGCCTAATGATCTTCCTCATAGGTCGATGCCCATAAAACCCAACAGACAATAAGAAACAACTTGGAAGAGTTCTAGAGATGGTCTGATTCAAAGCTACTGATATTCATCCCTAAGTCAAAAATATTACAAGACACTGAGGACGGAGCACAACGAAAGAAGAGCTCAGTTTGATACAGTAACCAGCAGGAATATGCTACGCTGCAGGCATCGGTGTGTGGGAGGGACTTCGGAGTAGACATCGTCCCAGGAGACGAACGTCTGCTGACAAATATCAAAAAAATACATTCTAGTATATGGGAAAAATAAATATTCAGCAAGTAAATATTCAAAAGTAAATATTCAGCCAGCTGTTCACATCCTACGTGAGACCAACACTAGAATATGTTTCGTTTAGGTCACTGATCTCGAAGAAACACAACAGAACTCACGAAAAAGATGCAGAGGAAGGCAAGAAAATAGATCGTACGAGAATTAAGAGAGATGAGTTATAGGGGAAGGTTAGAGAGGCCTTAAAGATTGCCAATCATTGAAGACAGAAGAGGTAATAGATGACCTAGTTAAAATCTTTAGATATCTAATCCAGTAGGAAGTCAACAGAGACTAGTTCTACGAACTATGCAAGAACAACTAGAGGTCATAGCACGAAAATAAGCAAGAAACTTGTTAGATCAAGCTTAAGGAACTGCTTCTACAGCATGAGTGTGGGAGGGATGAATGGCAGGGACTGAATGACGAAGTCGTGAATGCAGACAATGTATGGAAGTTGAAAAACTTATATTGCAGTGGATAAGGTTCAGGAGATGAGGGGAAGGGGGGGCTACGGGTGTAGAACTTCCTCATCGTACTGTACAAATAGGTAATTGCACACACACACACACACACACACACACACACACACACAGACCCGAAATCACTTGTGGCAAAGGCTTGAACCCACCTAAGTGGGTCAGTGAGTCCACCACAGCACGGTGGGTGGGTGAGTACACCAGCCAACAGGACATTATAAAGTCTGACTGTTGCCCCGTCTCCTCCTCCTTCTCCTCCTCCTCCTCTTTACTCCCGCCTCCCCAACATCTCTTGTCCCCTACGTCACTGCTCAAGCTGACGACACCTGTGGTGGGCGTGGCCCTGGGGGTTGGCAGGTAAAGGGTGGGGTTGAAGGCACCTGCACGACCAGTCTGTCCAGACAGCTGTCTCCCGGTAATCTTAAGACAGATGTTTGTACGTATCATGAGATAACGGTACCTGACGGTGGCAGTGTTTGTACGACACCTGAGAATCTTACGACACCTGTGTGTTCCATGACTTCTGAGTACCTTATGACACCTGGGTACCTTACGACACCTGAGGATTTTACGACACCTGGGTATTCCATGACTCCTGAGTACCTTACGACACCTAGAAATTTTGCGACACCTGAGAATCTTACGACAGCTGGGTATTCCATGACTCCTCAGTATCTTACGACACCTGTGGATCTTACGACACCTGAAAATTTTACGTATGAACGGTGAATCCGTGTGAGTCTGGCACAGCAGTGTCGTTACACATCTCAACAACTGTACCGCAGAGGTACGGAAGCAACCATTTCCTCCGACCATCCCACTGGACGTACGTACGACACCTGTACAGCACACCTGAACAGCTGTCATATGACAAGTGTCCAGCAGCACTTAGCCTTCCCCTTGCCACAGCTGCACGCCTCTATCCTCTCTATGGGACTTGTGAGGAACGACCTTCACCTCTGTTGACAAGAACACTATAGCTCTATAGTCTCCCTTACACACACACACACACACACACACACACACACACACACACACACACACACACACACAGGCTGCTGGAAAATAGCCACAACAGCATTCAGGTCCATGGATAAGGAAGGATTCGGCAACCAGTTCACATTATAAGGCCAAAAACTAGATCAAGCTTCCCATGTTTGGCCATCGAACCTAAATAAGCACGCTGTACTGCTGGAGAAAGTCCAGGGGAAGGACAAAAAAAAAAAAAAATTGATACTAAAATCAAGAACGCTGGTTTACAGAGAAAGGCTAGAGGCCTTAGCTTTATCCACCATGAAGAAAGAAGAGTAAGGGGTGACCTGATCAAAACCTTCACCTTCTTTTTTTTCTTTAACCAGTTTCATGTCAACAGTGACCAGCTCTTAGAACAACCAAAGGCCATGGCATGAAACTAAACAGGACACATACAGATGTCTACAAGGATATATGATAACAGAGAAAGTTTAAGAGATAAGGCTTTGTAAATGTAAAACCGCCTTTTCGTGCAACACAAGTAGGCAATTCAGATACACACACACACACACACACACACACACACACACACACACACACACACACACACACACACCTGTGCATCCTCCCTTTAAAAGACACATGGATACATACTTTCCCTATACACACAGGGCCCTATTATTCCTCTGCACTGTCTCTAGTGTTTCTAATGGCTTATGGCAATATAGCCAGTAACTCTGGGTAAGGATTAATACGTTGATATCAGTACAGTTATCTTCCTATCGTATCGACAACGTCCTTTGGCTTCGGGGAGAATATCTTACCACACTCGTCCATGCCTGTCGCGCCCAGAGGGAGCTATATTTTTCGATGCCGACTGGACATCACGCATCTTCCAGGACTTTCCAGGTGTACATGATGATGTATCTGTGTATCTGTCTCCCCTCGCACCCGAGATGGAGCAGCTTCGGGGATGATTCGAACCCACGACCTGAGGAAGACTCTCGTGCCATGATTTGTTAAGATCTGCTGAGATGTTCTCTTGTCGAAGTGGTGGATGACGGTCGTCTGTGGTGTTGACATGGGTCTGAGGTTCATACCGAGGCAGGGGAGAGAGAGAGAGGAGGAATGGTCTTCCTATGACGACGTTAATTTGAACTACACTCAAGTTTGGTCCGAAACCTGAGTCTGTGTTGTATTCTTTGCTCCTTTGAAGCCACGGACCGCAGACCACCATGAGGTCTTCTAGTTCATTTGTGTAAAGTTTATCATGTATTTCGCGGATGATGAGGTGTGAGAATACCTCGACTATGTACTTCCCTGGAGGTATGGTCCGCGCGATTCACACTCGCGGACCCACCGGGGTTCGAATCCTTTACAAGACATGGGGTTCAAAGCCAACTTCTGGGTGTTCAAACTTCCCTCGGGGTTGGTTGACAAACTGGTATCTGGGTTAGAATATATATATATATATATATATATATATATATATATATATATATATATATATATATATATATATATATCGAACCCAGATGGTCACGACTGGAGCCTACAACCACCACAACCGCCCTCTCTCCTCCTCCTCCTCCTACCATCTCAAGTACCATCGAAACACAAGACGACACAGAAGGCAGACCTTCCGTCGGTCTCGGGAGTTGACTTCGACCCCCTCAGCTCCGCCTTGTGGCTCTACTTCCTTGTTGAGAGCCGGCCAGCCAAGGCTGTTTGATGCTGCCGGTCTATATTTATTATATGTTGTGGAGTCTGCTGGCCGGGTCTGGCCAGGCTTGCAGGAAACGCTCCAGCTCCTCCCCTGACGAAACTAAGGCGGGTCTTCCTCGGGTTCATCCTCCGTGCTGGGCCGGTGGAGCTGGGTCAACACGAATGTGGCACCCCTGACTTCTGTTCTACATTCCCTGATATCTAACGCTATACACTCTCCGATACTCAATCCTGGAACTCCCTGAAACTTATGCTATGCTCCCTCATACTTTATACTACATACCCTGATATCTATACTAAACTCCCTGATATCTGTACTGCACTCTTTGATATCTATAATGCACTTCCTGATATCTATATTACACTTCCTGATATCTATGTTCTCTCTCTCTCTCTCCCTCCCTCCCCTCTCTCTCTCTCTCTCTCCCTCTCTCTCTCTCTCTCTCTCAGTAGTCCAGACAGCCTTCACTGAACCTAGCACGAGCATGGCGGTAAACGACCCCCTTCTTTTTAAGACACTCCCTCCAGTCTCTCTCTCTCTCTCTCTCTCTCTCTCTCTCTCTCTCTCTCTCTCTCTCTCTCTCTCTCTCTCTATTTTACGGCGGGCATATGGTTTTTTTCATTTTTCATTTCCTCTTTCCTTTCAAAGTGGCGTGGCAGATTATCATCTCCTTCCCTAACCTCCTTTCTCTTCCACCGTTCCTCATCATCACCTCGAGGTCCAGTTGAAAGATATACTGACTATTTCTCATTTGCAAGGTGATATATATTCCTGTCTTCTGGCCATTCATCGATGATTCTTTCACCCCCACGAAAGGAGGACGTCAGGTTCAGCGGCAGGAGGAGGACGTCAGGTTCAGCGGCAGGAGGAGGACGTCAGGTTCAGCAGGAGGTGGAGGAGGACGTCAGGTTCAGCGGCAGGAGGAGGATGACGTCAGGTTCAGCAGGAGGAGGAGGAGGACGTCAGGTTGAGCGGCAGGAAGAGGACGTCAGGTTCAGCGGCAGGAGGAGGACGTCAGGTTCAGCAGAAGGTGGAGGAGGACGTCAGGTTCAGCGGTAGGAGGAGGAAGACGCCACGTTCGGCAGGAGGAGGAGGAGGAGGACGTCAGGTTCAGCGGCAGGAGGAGGACATCAGGTTCAACGGCAGGAGGAGAGAGGCAAGAGGAAGAGGAGGTTGAGGGGCTGGGCTGAGGTAGCGGGCTCCTCTTACTCTCCGATATAAGCAGGGGGAGGGAGGGAAGAGGAGGAGGAGGAGGAAGGAACAACGCCAGACGTCGAGGGCTGTGAGGGAGAGGGAGAGAGAGACACTGTCTAGCGGACGGCCTCACCTTCGGCAGGCAGGCACGAGAGAGAGAGAGAGAGAGAGAGAGAGAGAGAGAGAGAGAGAGAGAGAGAGAGAGAGAGAGAGAGAGAGAGAGGGGTAGACACCGCTCTCCACTGCTGGAGATGATGGAGGGTTACATCCCACCGACGTTTAGACCCCAACACGCGAAACCAATCACGATACTGTACTGTTCCCGCCGCTGGGAGAGTCCCACCTACCCTCTCCTTCTTCCCCCACGAGGACACACACACACACACACACACACACACACTGTTGTGTGCTGACATCACCTTAAACAGCTGGGTGAACCCGTCCGGCTGCGAAAATGCGCGGTGAATATCTAGTTCTCGGTACTGATTCAGTCGGGGACAACTCGGACTACCCGAGAGAGAGAGAGAGAGAGAGAGAGAGAGAGAGAGAGAGAGAGAGAGAGAGAGAGAGAGAGAGAGAGAGAGGGAAGGGTGAGGGCTGGTGGGAGGGTTGCCTGTGTTACCAAAGGACACAACACAACTTCACAGGTGTCGTGAGGGATCGGAGATTTTCACCGTCCATGTGACATTGAAGGAAATGATACCCATAGAGATACGAGAGAGAGAGAGAGAGAGAGAGAGAGAGAGAGAGAGAGAGAGAGAGAGAGAGAGAGAGAGAGAGAGAGAGAGAGAGAGAGAGAGCTCACCTCGGGCAACCTACTACACTGGTCTGCCTGACACGCGAGATGGGAAGAAATATATCTTGATGTAGACGCAGGAAATTCCGGAAAGGTCTGGCCTCCAGTGGGCACAGAAGATGAAACAGGGAATCCAATCACAGAGTCAGAGAGACACATGGTAGAATGTGTTAGCTACGCAAAGAAAGAAGAGGAAGGAGGAGGAGGAGGAGGAGGAGGAGGAGGAGGAGGAGGAGGAGGAGGAGAAGAAGAAGAAGAAGAAGAAGAAGAAGAAGAAGAAGAAGAAGAAGAAGAAGGGAGAGAAGGGGAGAGTACGTACGTCCAGACCTGAGTGTGGACACCTGACTCGGGCCACAACATCCCTCAGCCAGCTATGTGCTGACCAGTAGACGATGCCTCACGGAAAGACCAGCTCGTGTTTTCACAACAGGATGAAAGATGCTTTCACTCATCTCTCTCTCTCTCTCTCTCTCTCTCTCTCTCTCTCTCTCTCTCTCTCTCTCTCTCTCTCTCGTATCTCTGTGGGTATCATTTCCTTTAATGTCACATGGACGGTAAAAATCTCCGATCCCTTACGACACCTGTGGAGTTGTGTTGTGTCCTTGGTAACACAGGCAACCCTCCCACCAACCCTCACCCTTCCCTCTCTCTCTCTCTCTCTCTCTCTCTCTCTCTCTCTCTCTCTCTCTCTCTCTCTCTCTCTCTCACGACACCTAAACAGCTGTCGTCCCTCAGCTCGGGGGGGGGGGGGTCTTCGGAGGTTCATGGGGGTGGAGGGGGTGGGGGGGGGCAAGTAGATGTTGGTTTGGGGTGTGGGAGAAGGGGGGGAGAAAGGAGGGAGGGGGGAGTTGATGATGAGGTCATGATCTAGTTCTCATTTTCTATTCATGACGGTCATGAGTACGTGCGCCTTCCTGGCTCTGTGACCCTTCGGCCTCCTGGTCACTGCAGTTCCCCACAGACATGACCTGGCTCTGTGACCCTCGTCCTACTGGTCACTGTACCTCTCCTCAGTCATGACCTGGCTCTGTGACCCTCGTCCTACTGGTCGTCACTGTACCTCTCCTCAGACATGACCTGGCTCTGTGACCCTCGTCCTACTGGTCGTCACTGTACCTCTCCTCAGACATGACCTGGCTCTGTGACCCCCGTCCTACTGGTCGTCACTGTACCTCTCCTCAGTCATGACTTGGCTCTGTGACCCTCCTCCTACTGGTCGTCACTGTACCTCTCCTCAGTCATGACCTGGCACCACTGTGGTCAACAACAACAGTGTCCTCTCTCTCGCGGCACCGTACCCCTGACCCTGATATGGCAGAGGCCATCCACACTATCCCACAATCCCCCACACTACCACTTGACACCACTTTTTCTTTTTTGCCACAGTGACGACAACCAGCACTACCACCACCACTACCACTAACCATTCCCAGCAACCACCCACCACCACCATCCTCACCAATCAACCACGATCCTCACTACCACTAACCATCAAACCACCAAAAAGAATCCCCCACCACCAACACCGACCACACACACCACCATCTCTTCCTCTCCTCCACTACCGACAGACCTTGAAGACTCACTCACACTGGGGGACTCCGGCGGAGAGGCTCTGGCTCCCTGCCAGGCCAAGGAACCAACTTTCTAGCCGTTCTGGTCAAGTTCAAGACTGCGGACGAGAAAAAGTAACGGACTATTAGCCGGGCTGCGCTCCTCCTTTTTAGGCGCCGGCGACCACTTATCTGGTTGTGGGGCGGCGACTGATGTATGCACACGGCCGCCCCAGGAGCTGAGACGCGGATGTCAGGACTCTCACTCCTCCTTCCTCCTCCTCCTCTCCTCTCCCCCAGCCTCCTGCAGGCCTGGGGGAGGAGGGCGCTCACTGCTTGTGTCCTGAGCAGGTGCAAGTTGGACGACTCCCGCCGCCACCGCTGCCTGCCGCCGCCCACCTCGAGGAGCCCGCCCGCCCGTCACACTCTCCTCCTGTGGTCGTGGGCGGCCTGGAACCCACCCAAACTGCCCGCCCACCTGTACTGTTCCCCTTACTTCTGATGTAGTCGTGGGCGATGATCGGACCCTCCATACTGCACGATGTGTGCCCACGTCACTGGTCACCAGCAGTCACATAACACTGCTTTATGGCAAGTTTGAGAGGCGGAATATCTTTCCCAAAACCAGATGTGAGACGGAAAAGGGAGATTTTGGACTTACATAGGATCTATAAACGAGGTTAAAATAGAGAATTGGATGAACCTAAAGTTTACAATCTCCCGAAAGTCTGAAACGAGAATCGTATTGAGGCCGATTGGATTCATACATCTTCTAATCCTCACTGTGAACAAAGCAATCGTTTGTCTCCACATTTCAGCATATAACTCACGAGCAGATGACTCCACGGTACTAAAAGCTGGTACAGCGACTGAAATCGTCGTATCTAAACCTTACAATGAGTTTCAGGTCAAGAGGACAAAGGTCAGAGGTCTACAGTGCTAATCAAAAATAGGTCGAGTATGCAAACCTGCTGAGGGCATCTTTTTGTTTCAAGTACATTTTTTTTGGTACACTCTTTTTTTTTTTTCTCAGGATTCTTCTCATCTTCTGCAATCAGAACGCAAAATGTATTGTGGAATCTATATACTCTTACCACTAGAGCCAAAATGTGTATTAAATACTGTGAAGCAAAAGAAAGTGTTTACATTACTTTTAACGCATTGCCAGCAACCATTAGAGACACTATAGACACTAAATGATCTGCACAGAGGAGAAATCTAAAAGGACTCAGCAGCTTGGATTCAACCCGAGCTGTGTGGGGGTGATGAGGGAGGGGTGAGATGACCTCGGAAGTCAACGCCAGGTCAACGCCAGACCTGAACATGTACCGGCAGAGTGTACCAGGCCCATGCATGATGTAATGGTCACGTAGGCCTACGAGTTGCGGCCTCCAACAACATGACTGAGCAGAGGAACAGCAAGACGGTAGTTTGGCCCCAGTTTTATCTGTGGGAGTGGTAGATCTTCATACACATCGTAAGGTATACGTAAGGTAAGGTAAGGTCCCAGACCCAGCTGTGGGGGTAGAAGACCTCCCAAACCATCGTAAGGTATACGTAAGGTAAGGTAAGGTCACAGACCCAGCTGTGGGGGTAGAAGACCTCCCAAACCATCGTAAGGTATACGTAAGGTAAGGTAAGGTCACAGATCCAGCTGTGGGGGTAGAAGACCTCCCAAACCATCGTAAGGTATACGTAAGGTAAGGTAAGGTCACAGACCCAGCTGTGGGGGTAGAAGACCTCCCAAACCATCATAAGGTATACGTAAGGTAAGGTAAGATCCCATAACAAGCTGTGGGGGTAGAAACCCTTCGAAAGCATCATTCAGTACACGTGAGGTGCGACACAAACACTTGGTTTTTAGAAAATACAGAATAAACATAATTTGGCCAGTGTGTATGTGTGTGTCCGAAATCAATTAACGTTCACAGTTTCTGAGACAAGAACCTTACGTGTGAACTAACGCAATAAACAATCTATACATAAACAAGTGACTGAAGCACCTTAATATTTACTATCACGGGGTAAGAGAGTTATTCTTAATACTGTTTAGGGAAATCTGAAAGAATAAATTATCGTGATTTCTTAGGGGTCAAGAAATGGTTCATAGTGTATCTTTGGGATGTTAAATACATCTTTAACAGTTTCAGAAGAGACGTAACTTTCTTAATATCTTTACGTTCAACTTGATATTTTCTTTGAAAAAAAAAATGTTATGTAGATGTGACGCCTTCATGCAATCGTCAGGAGACTTGATGATTCTCTGTTTTTCCTCGTAAAGTTCGTCCAGAGATTCTGACGACTCTTGCTACTCCAGGCGAGCAGGGGCGAGTTCTTAGACACCTTCAGTACATCTGACGATTCTTACAACCCTTGGCCAATAAGGGCGGATTCTTAGACATCTTCAGTACATCTGACGATTCTTACAACCTTTGGTCAATAAGGGCGGATTCTAAGCCATCTTCAGTACAACTGAGGATTCTTACAACCTTTGGTCAATAAGGGCGGATTCTTAGACATCTTCAGTACAACTGAGGATTCTTACAACCCCTGGTCAATAAGGGCGGATTCTAAGCCATCTTCAGTACAACTGAGGATTCTTACAACCCTTGGCCAATAAGGGCGGATTCTAAGCCATCTTCAGTACAACTGAGGATTCTTACAACCCCTGGTCAATAAGGGCGGATTCTAAGCCATCTTCAGTACATCTGACGATTCTTACAACCCTTGGCCAATAAGGGCGGATTCTTAGACATCTTCAGTACAACTGAGGATTCTTACAACCCTTGGCCAATAAGGGCGGATTCTTAGACACCTTCAGTACATCTGACGATTCTTACAACCCTTGGCCAATAAGGGCGGATTCTTAGACACCTTCAGTACATCTGACGATTCTTACAACCCTTGGCCAATAAGGGCGGATTCTTAGACATCTTCAGTACATCTGACGATTCTTACAACCTTTGGCCAATAAGGGCGGATTCTTAGACATCTTCAGTACAACTGAGGATTCTTACAACCTTTGGTCAATAAGGGCGGATTCTAAGCCATCTTCAGTACAACTGAGGATTCTTACAACCTTTGGCCAATAAGGGCGAGTTCTTAGACACCTTCAGTACATCTGACGATTCTTACAACCCTTGGCCAATAAGGGCGGATTCTTAGACATCTTCAGTACAACTGAGGATTCTTACAACCTTTGGCCAATAAGGGCGGATTCTTAGACATCTTCAGTACAACTGAGGATTCTTACAACCCCTGGTCAATAAGGGCGGATTCTTAGACATCTTCAGTACAACTGAGGATTCTTACAACCTTTGGCCAATAAGGGCGGATTCTTAGACATCTTCAGTACAACTGAGGATTCTTACAACCCCTGGTCAATAAGGGCGTGTTCTCAAGCACCTTCAGCAGATCTGACGATCCTTACCAACCCTGGAGCCAGAGTCTAATCAAACTACCTTCAGGGTGATTTCCATGATTCTTGCCAGTCTGTAGAACAACGACAGATTCTTAACCCTCGTCAGAGGGGAGGATTCTAGCCATCACTTATGACCATCATAACCTCACCTTTTCCGATGCAAGGCCCCGAACTCCCCTCGGTATGATCTTCGTAGGTCTACACACACACACACACACACACCCTGCCTGACCCTGGTGCATGGGGATCTGAAATACCAGTCGCATGACTTGATAAGAGGCTTGGGGGGCGGCGGGGCGCCAGTGTGAGAGACCCAGCCAGCGCACGATGAAGCAATCTTGCAGCGAAGAATCGTCTTAACGATCATCATCACCAGGGCTTCCCGGGGCCAATTATCTCTCGTCCTTAGCGTCGAATTACGTGTGTCATTACCAGAGAGGTAGAAAAAGAGGTTTCGTCTTGCCTCGCTTGCTGTTTTGCATGTACGAGAACAGTGACAATTAGAGAGCGCTGGATGGTTTAAGTGGAGAGTATTGTGAGGGTGTGTGTACATCACGCCCACGGGGGTGGCAAGGCTTGGAAGCCCCTGGGAGTGTTAGCCCACGAAGG
>NC_092227.1:6786420-6968920 GCF_036320965.1 Panulirus ornatus
TTAGTACTACAAGCCATTTGGAGGAGGAGGAGGAGGAGGAGGAGGAGAGAGGAAGGGAGGGATCATTCGTGGGAGCATAAGACCATCACTTCAGTATTTGACTCGTTTTTGGGCTGGATGTGTGATCAATGAGATGGAGATCAAATCCCAATACATCATTTGGGAGCATATATCAACAGTTGGTTATAACTATGTATGAAAATATGTTTTTTTTATGCGTGTGTCCCATGTACAGTATGTATCACACTATGTATCTTTCATGCATGTGTCCCGTGTACTGTACGTATCACACTATGTGTTCTCATTATGCATGTGTCTCGTGTGAACTGTGGGAAAGTAAGGGAAGTGGGGGGGTTTAGGGGTGAGTCAGGGGTCAGATATCGCCGTGTTCAGGGCCAAGGTTACTGCTCCTGACGGGGTAAGGTCGCTGCAGGGTCGTTCGTACGATCCCGTGTTCAGGGCCAAGGTTACTCCTCCTGACGGGGTAAGGTCGCTGCAGGGTCGTACGATCCCGTGTTCATGGCCAAGGTTACTGCTCCTGACGGGGTAAGGTCGCTATAGGGTCTTACGATCCCGTGTTCAGGGCCAAGGTTACTGCTCCTGACGGGGTAAGGTCGCTGCAGGGTCTTACGATCCCGTGTTCAGGGCCAAGGTTACTGCTCCTGACGAAGGGGGGATAATGGTCCTGGAGGTCTACAAATCTCCCTGGCAGATCCTTGGGCGGGCCGACGTCCTCCTGACCCCCCCACCCACAGTCCTCACGTCTTCATCCCCTTGACTTCTTTCTCTTCATCTGTCACTATATCTCCCCTCCTCCTCCTCAATTCTTTCTATCTCTCCCTCTCTTTCCCTCACTTTTTCCCTCACGCAATGTGACCATCCACCACCCCAGTTTCTCTCTCTCTCTCTCTCTCTCTCTCTCTCTCTCTCTCTCTCTCTCTCTCTCTCTCTCTCTCTCCAAGGCGTAGTCAATGAAGCGCAGTGAAAGCAGAGGATGAGAGACATTTCTATGAGAATGAGGCTTGTGTGATGGGGTCATTAATGGTATATACCCCAGTGTCTTAAGCTCCCTTCCTCCCCTTCCCCAAGGATGATTCCCCCATAAAAAAGGATGTCTGGTGACAGCTCTAGTGCCCAGGCCTCAAGAACCCCACACCTAAGAAGGGGTAAGGGAGAAGGGGTGGTTGGTGGGGGTGTCTGCAGTATTCAGTTCATGACACTGAGCTTTGGGTCATGAATAGTGCATGTTCTTCTCGGTAGTCGCTGGCTCGCTCTGAGTGCTTCCGGCAAAGTTCTCTTGATTCTGCTTGTACACCTGTTCTGCGCATGTACACTTGTTCTGTGCATGTACACTTGTTGTGGGCATGTACACTTGTTCTGTGCATGTACACTTGTTGTGGGCATGTACACTTGTTCTGTGTATGTACACTTGTTGTGGGCATGTACACTTGTTCTGTGCATGTACACTTGTTGTGGGCATGTACACTTGTTCTGTGCATGTACACTTGTTGTGGGCATGTACACTTGTTGTGGGCATGTACACTTGTTCTGTGCATGTACACTTGTTGTGGGCATGTACACTTGTTCTGTGCATGTACACTTGTTGTGGGCATGTACACTTGTTCTGTGTATGTACACTTGTTCTGTGCATGTACACTTGTTCTGTGCATGTACACTTGTTGTGGGCATGTACACTTGTTGTGGGCATGTACACTTGTTGTGTGCATGTACACTTATTCCCCGCATGTACGTTTGTTCTGTGCATATTGTTCTGTGCATGTACACTTCTTCTGTGCATTGTACACCTGTTCTGTACATGTACACCTTGTTCTGTGCATGTACACTTACTCCACGCATGTTGGTTTGTTCTGTGCATGTGCACTTGCTCTGCGCATGTAGGACTGTTCCGCACATGCAGACATTTAACCCCTGTATGCAAATCTTGTCCTGCTCAAGTACATTTTGTTTTCCTCATGTAAATGCGTCTCGTAGATGTAAAAAAAAAAAAAAAAGGAAAAAAGAAATCCTCAAGCGTGTAAACTTACCCAGCACATGACCGTGTTTTTTTCCCTGCTCATGTAAACAACTTCGTCCCGTTTACGTTACCACATAAATGGCAGCAGGTTATGAACTTACACCGACCTGGGAGAGGAGAGAGAGGCGTCCAACACACTGGTTTCCTCACCTCAGCCACCACCCCAGCTGCTTCCACTCCCTTCCCTGCCACCGTCACAACTCCTACCACCTGAGATCCCTCTTCCCCTAGTTGTAGTTTGACACCACGACCGCATCGAACCCATACATAAAGACCGCCACAAGAACATCATGGTGAAGATTATACACATCACTACTTGGGTTTATCTACATCACTGCCTGTTTAATTCCCTTTCCCTTCCCCTTTTAAACCCTCACTCTTTTAGACTGTATAAACAGGTTACAGTTTAAGTGAATAAACCGCCAACCATCATCGTGACCTGAGGTTGTTGAGTTAAACAGACGTGGGTTGAATTGCCCCCGTGTGTTATCAAAACCCCAAGCGTTGTTAAATTATCCCAGTGCGTGTTAATCTATCCCAGCGTGGGAATTTAACTTTTGAGCGGGCTAACTTCACTGAGGAACACTGACTTCCTGACCTACTTGAGTACGAGGGTTCGATCCTAAAGCAGGAGTTTTCGACACCGCGGGCACGACTTGAAGAACTCCTAAGCACGACGGGACGGCCCTTGAGCACGACTGGACGGCCCTTGAGCACGACGGGACGTCCATTGAGCACAACGGTGTGGCCCTTGAGCACGACGGGACGGCTCTTAAGCACAACGGTGTAGCCCTTGAACACGACGGTGCGGCTTTTAAACAATACGGTGCGGCCCTTGAGCATTAAGGTACAGCCCTTGAGCACGACGGGACGGCCCTTGAGCATTAAGGTACAGCCCTTGAGCACGACGGTGTGGCCCTTGAGCATTAAGGTACGGCCCTTGAGCATGACGGTACAGCAGGTTCTCAACCACTACGGTACGACCCTTGAACACGACAGTACGGCCCTTGAGTACCGGCCTCGTCTTTCTCAACTCCTCCTTCAGTCTCGAACCGAAGACCAAGGTCATTGTACTCCAGGTGCCGTACCGTCGTCCTCAGGGGTTCGAGGAGACCCCCACGCAACCCCCCCTTCTCTCTCTCTCTCTCTCTCTCTCTCTCTCTCTCTCTCTCTCTCTCTCACTCCACGTTGACCTTGGAGGGTCGTGCCGCCACCCACCCACCCTCCCCGCCACCCGCCCCCCGCGTTCCCCAACCCCCACTAGACCAATCAGCGTCCGGCGTCATGACTCGCTTATCAATTATTGGTTAATGTACGTCTAATGGTTAGCTAATCACCCTTCAGTTTCCTGGTGCTGGGCTTGTGGTTCGGACCACTTCTGGTCGCGAGGCCAGGCAGAATAGAAATGAACCTTCGTGGGTCAAGGTTCGTAACATTAGCTAGGGGGACGGTGGGGGGTGTTTGTGGGGGTGTGGGGGAAGTTGTTGTTGTTGTTGTTGTTGTTGTTGTTGTTCAGGCTGATGACCTCTGAGACTGAACCTGTAATCAAAAGAAATCAGGTTTTTCCCTTTTTTTCTTTTTCTGATCACTCTTATCATCAGAGGTTGCCTCATATCCCTGGTGGGGGCGGAGGAGGAGCAGCGGCGTTAGACCCCACCTATGGGGACGTTCACACACATCCAGAGGAAGGAACCCAACCCCACCTGTGAGGTGTCACACTTCTTCCCCTCCCTGGGGGAACCAGACTATTACACCTGTGGGACTTACACATCCCCCAGGAAGAGACCAGGCTTCACCTGTGGGACCCACGACCCATACAGACCTGGTGGGCCCTACGTCCTTCCTCACCCCTACAACAATGTCCCAGCCCCTTCGCAGCCACTAGTCCCTACACACACACACACACACACACACACACACACACACACACACATACATCTCGGGCCACTACATCATGAGCCACTACCACAAGACATACAGTATCCTCGACCACAGAGACTCAAGTGTGGAACAAATCATATAAGCCAAGATGGTAACTTCCTGGCTATCATTATACGTGGCGTCTGTGAGGAGGATGACACAGCCCAGGGCTGTTGGAGAGCGCGGGGGGTTGGTTTGTGAAGTCCACCACGACAGCGTCTGTGTGTAGGTCCGTCTGGGTTAGCCAGGAGGGGGCGGCTTGTGTGGTGGAGTGGTGGATGTGGGGAGGAGACTCTGTTACCATTCCAACCACGACCACACCATCACCCATCACCACCACCATCATCATCATCCATCACCATCACCATCACTCTTACGTTATATATATATATATATATATATATATATATATATATATATATATATATATATATATATATATATATATATATATATATATTCTTTCTTTCATACTATTCGCCATTTCCCGCGTCAGCGAGGTAGCGTTAAGTGGGCGAACGTCTCTGTCTGTCTGTCAGTCTGTCTGTCTGTCTGTCTATCTCTCTCTCTCTCTCTCTCTCTCTCTCTCTCTCTCTCTCTCTCTCTCTCTGGGTGTCTTCCTTGTACACAGCTACATCGTTACAGCCTAGACGCGTGGCACAGACACATCTTTCCATGGGAAGTAAAATGAGCTACGTAACCCATGCCTCTGAGGCCGTTTTGAAAGCACCAAACGCTGTTTTTTTCGAAAGTCAGTTTGCGTTTGGGGTGAGACGCGGGTTGATAATATCGTAGATTTTTATTCTCACTCCCTCCCAACATGACGTTTAAAACGTGCCTTGACGAAAAGGTGTGGTGGAGAGGAGGAGGGGAGGGCTGGGGGAGCAGAACCTGGGGAGGACCTGCGAGGCATATGCTAGAGGACCTGAGGAAAACCTGAGGAGGATTTGGAGAGACCTGGGAAGGATCTGACTTGAGGAAGACCTGGGGAAGACTTCAAGAAGACCGGATAAGGAAGTGAGGAAGATTTGAGGAGGATCTTGAAGAAGATTTGAGGAAGACCTTGAGAAGACCTGTTTGTGTCCCCAGAGTATGGATGGGGCGTAGGTATCCCACAACCTGGGCAAGGATTTGCGCTACGGCACGTTGGCCTTGATGGCTCTTTGAGGCCACCAAATACCGCTTTGGAAAAAGAAAAAACCTAGCCTTAGTTCACTACACTCGGTTAAAATAGTCGACCTACCACGCAGCCTTAAACCTTTATGAAGGTGATTCAGAATCAAAGGCAAAAGGACCAACGATACCAGAGCTTGACCTTAAAGGCTGAAAAAAAGGCCATCTTTATAGTTGATATATAACCTTTTTTATGCAAGTTTTTTCTCTCTCGTGCAGCGCGGGGTGCCCCAGTTAGTTATATATAGATCGATAGATAGGTAGGTAGATAGATAGATAGATAGATAGATAGATAGATGGATAGATAGGTGTTAGCGAAGACCTCCTCCATGAGTTACCACAAAACTGTGAGTCAACTTCGTGGAGGGTGGATCACCATCATCGTCAGGTGATGGGGGTAGAGAGCAAGGGCGTCGTAAAGCCTCGATATGATCATATCTCCTGGCACGACACAGCTGCAGGAGGTGACATGGTCCTTAGCCTGTCCCACCTCAGGAGGATATAGTTAAGGAGGCCAACTGTCTGCTGTCAAATATCACAACTACATTTACTTTCCTTGGATACGGAAATACCCAGCAAGATCTCCACGTCCGACACGAGGCTAAAACTAGAAGATGCTTCTCAAGTTTGGTCAGAGCAGCCAAAGAAGCACAAAAGAGTTCACAGAGAAGGTCCAGAGGAGGACATCAAAGACAGTACCAGAATCAAATGATCAGAATGGCTTAGAAGGCCTCAATCAAGTCTGCCCATCATTTTGGAAGAAAGAAGAGCGAGGGGGTAATCTAATCACGACCTTTGAAGTTTTCAAAACCAGATGGATGAGGAAAACAGACAAGTTCTTCGGAAGAGGAAGGTTTAGAATATGACCAGAGTCCATTAACATGATCCTTATCTCCCCACAACACACGAGTAGTGGATGGATGGCACGAAGAGAATGATGGAATTGTAAATGTGGACAACATACAGAAGTCTAGTAAGACGTGGGGGAGTATGGAACGCTTCGAGTGATGGGGCCCCCGAGAGTGTATAACTCCCTCCCACTTAGTGCAAATAGGTAAATACAAATAGATAATGATAAACACACACACACACACACACACACACACACACACACACACACACACGAATGGGGGGGGGGGGTGCATTGACTTCAAGTTTGTGAAATACTCCTTTCTGAATTTCGTAATACAAAGACAATTCATCTCCTCCACCCTCTCTCTCTTTCTATCTCTCCATCCAGAGAGCAGTTTAATCTACAGATGAGCCGATAAACAGCCTCGCTAAGCTGTCTCTCGGACAGAGAGAGAGAGAGAGAGAGAGAGAGAGAGAGAGAGAGAGAGAGAGAGAGAGAGAGAGAGAGAGAGAGAGAGAGAGAGAGAGAGAGAGAGAGAGAGGGAGAGAGAGAGAGAGAGCTAAGGTGTGTGTGTGTGTGTGTGTGTGTGTGAGGGATGAACAAAGTACAGTGGGATACAAAAAGGAAATTGGCTGGGTACACTCGGTCGGCTTTCTCTTGTCTCTTGTTGATGGCTGGGCCGGTACTGGTACAGAGGTGGGTGTGTGTGTGTGTGTGTGTGTGTGTTGGGGGGGCGGCTTCTTCCTTAACCCCCCACCCCCCAATTCTCCAAGGGAGGTGGGGAAGGAGTGGGGCAACTTTATTCAGGGGGAGGGTGAGCTGGAGAGGGTCGATGCTCTTATTGTTTTTGTTTTCTTCTTTTGTTTTGCTGGATTTGTTGTTCTTTAAGCAATTCCATTTTGCATAATGATCGAGTTTTTGTTTATGTTGTTGTTTATGCTGCTGTTGTTGCTGTGTGTTATTGTTACTACTGTTCTTGTTCTAACATAATTCATGTCGTAGGGTTCCGGTCCCGTGCGGACAACACGCCTCACGGACGCCTGGTTTGAAATATATCATAAAAAAAAATGGCCAAGAATATGGAGAATTGGAAAAAGGGGGGAAATAACAATTATAATTCAATCGTTTTGGAGGAAGGCGAGTCATAGCTGTTAGGAGAGAGACATGGTAGGGCACGAGTTCCAAAGTTTAGCCGTGTATGGAAAGAAATAAAAGAAAGAGCAACGGTTCGTCCTTGGGTTGCCAACGGCTACACAGTAACCAAGTGAGTCCGTAGCTCGATGAGTGGTTGTGATCTAGCTGATGGCGAGGGGGGGGGGGGGTGAACAGCAGTAGCAGCAGCAGCCATTTCTTGGGAGCAGAAACCGAAGTAATAGCTGCAGAAGAGGGGAAGAGATCAGTGGGTACTCCTCTTTCCATTATCGATAACAAAAGCTTCCTCTTCTTTCATGGAAGTTTCATCCATTGTCTTCTGTTCTCCACTGTTGTTACGCCCACCTGGTGGTAGAGTGTAAAAGCCTCGACCTGCATTTGTTTTCTCTGATGTTACGTTTTCCTTTTCTTTAGCTGCCGTGTTTCCTGGCCAGGCACTACTGCTACTACATCTACTGCTTTCATAAGGCTACAATTACTACTACTACTACTACTACTACTACTACTACTACTACTACTACTACTGCTGCTGAGCCTCTTGCCAATCATCTCTCTCTCTCTCTCTCTCTCTCTCTCTCTCTCTCTCTCTCTCTCTCTCTCTCTCTCTCTCTCTCTCTCTCTCCCTCTCTTACTTTCCCAAGAGAAGGCATATTCACCTCTCTCTCTCTCCAGGTCGTATCCCACAATCCACACTCATACCTGACCAACATCTTACACTATCCTGTCCCTCCCCTTCGTCTCATCAGTTCCTATCCTCATCCTACTTCACCTCACTATACCGTCTATCCCTTTCTCCTCACCTATATAAGGGAACCCTTCCTGCCTGACTAGCCCTCATCCTACCTCCCTTCACTATATTGTCTATCCCTTTCTCCTCACCTAGATGAGCGTACCCTTCCTGCCTCACTATCCCTCTACCGTGTCATTTACCCATCCTCTATCCTCGTCCCCATCTCTATCCTTGGCTACGACGCTCTGTAAAACTCTCCAGCGAGGTCAGGCATTAAGTAAAATAAATCAATCTAAATCAAAATAAAGAAAAACATATCTATCAATTTCCTATCCTTCACTATCCACTCACACTATATCCACCACCTTACCCTACACTATCCTTATCCTCACCCTCTCTCGCAGGCATCATCCATCCCTGGCCCATCCATCCCCCTCTCCCAAACCCCCCTCACCAACAAACCCCCTCCCGCCACCCACCCCAGAGAAGCCGGGTCGTCCAGAGCATAATAACAAACCCATACAAGGGCAACAGCTCCTCCTCCTCCTCCTCCTCCTCCTCCTGTTCCTCCTCCTTCTCCTCCTGCTGCAGCTTCAATGATGAAGGCGGCGGAGGGGACCGGCCTGTTATCGGCTAACGGTTGATCGGTCAACACCTGTTAACGGCCTTGGCAACGGGCGACCCAGACTCGCGTTGCCAACTGTTCGTCCCTCACACACACACACACACACACACACACACACACACACACACACACACACAATTATATATATATATATATATATATATATATATATATATATATATATATATATATATATATATATATATATATATATATATATTTATTCCTTTAATTCTATGATATTCCTTATATCCTTTGTTATAATCTCCCTTGTAGTTAAGGTAGACGGTACATACACTTTGGGTAGGTAGAAATGTCCTGAAGACTTTACAAAGGTTTTGAATCTTTTTAAATGTATCTAAAAACGGTGGGAAACTGGGGAGGTTTGAGGCATGTGGCAACCCCAGGGCAGAGCTAGCCTGGCTATGAGGGCGACCAGCCAATCACCTCTCCCTCCACGAGGCTCTGGTGATAGTGATGATGGTGATAATAACGATAATGAGGAGGTGATAGTGATGGTGGTGGTGGTGGTGTTGGCGACGATAGTGATGGGGATGATAGTGATGATAATGGTCATAGTGATGATGGCTATGACGATATTGAAGGTGAGGGGAGTGGTGGTGATAGTGATGATGGTGATAATAACGATAATGAGGGGGTGATAGTGAGGGTGGTGGTGGTGGTGTTGGCGACGATAGTGATGGCGTCGATAGTGATGATAATGGTCATAGTGATGATGGCTATGACGATAGTGAGGGTGAGGGGAGTGATGGTGATAGTGATGATGGTGATAATAACGATTATGAGGGGGTGATAGTGTGGGTGGTGGTGGTGATGGTGGTGGTGGCGACGATAGTGATGGCGATGATAGTGATGATAATGGTCATAGTGATGGTGGCTATGACGATATTGAAGGTGAGGGGAGTGGTGGTGATAGTGATGATGGTGATAATACAAACGGGTCATGAGTATGGGAATGGTGCTAAGGATCAATACAATGATAACAGGTAAGGCACGACCCCTCTAGCACGACAATACGATCCTTGTGCACGACTATATGACCCTTGTTGACGACGTGATCTCTAATGACCATAATGGTAATGATACACAATAACCCACGATAGACCACACTTACACTTCAGTAGCACTGTCTACTTACAATCCAAGTAACACTTCAGTCTGCTTCAGTGACAGGACTCATATGTACATGTAAAAAACATTAAAGGGTTACACCGACAACACATTAAAACGCTGTATCTATAATTCAGGTCCTATCACTTTCTCATTCCCTGTACCTATAATTCAGGCATGACTGTCCCTATAATTCAGTATGACTCAATAGCGTTAACGAGTGGGGTAAAGATGCAGTTCGTAAGTCAGACAAGAGTGAGCCCATGGTTAGAACAGCACTCCATCTGTACCTACTGTGTGTATACCTTATGATGGTTTGGGAGGTCTTCTACCCCCACAGCTGGGTCTGATGGGAGCTTACCTTACGTATACCTTACGAAGGTTTGGGAGATCTTCTACCCCCACCCCCCAGCTGGGTCTGGGATCTTACCTTACCTTACGTATATCATACGATGGTTTGGGAGGTCTTCTACCCCTCCCAACCCCCATCTGGGTCTGATGGAACCTTACGTATACCTAACGATGGTTTGGGAGATCTTCTACCCCCACCCCCGAGCTGGGTCTGGGATCTTACCTTACCTTACGTATACCTTACGATGGTTTGGGAGGTCTTCTACTCCCACCCCACAGCTGGGTCTGATGGGACCTTACCTTACCTTACGTACACCTTACGATGGTTTGTGAGGTCTTCTACCCCCCCCCCCCCCACAGCTGGGTCTGGGACCTTACCTTACCTTACGTATACCATACGATGGTTTGGGAGGTCTTCTATCCCCCCACAGCTGGGTCTTCTGGGACCTTACCTTACCTTACGTATACCTTACGATGGTTTGGGAGGTCTTCTACCCCCACCCCACAGCTGGGTCTGATGGGACCTTACCTTACCTTACGTATACCATACGATGGTTTGGGAGGTCTTCTATCCCCCCACAGCTGGGTCTTCTGGGACCTTACCTTACCTTACGTATACCTTACGATTGTTTGTGAGGTCTTCTACCCCCCCCCCCCCACAGCTGGGTCTGGGACCTTACCTTACCTTACGTATACCATACGATGGTTTGGGAGGTCTTCTACCCCCACAGAAAGCATTCCATTCATAATTTTGGTAAAACTGTATCTATAATTTTGACAACACTGTATCTAATATACTGGCAGTATCTTATCTATAATTTCGGCAGGTAGCCATGGTCACTGTATCTACAATCCTAGCAGCACTGTATCTGTAATTCAGTTGGTACAACAAATACAGTTCAGGTGGCGCTACAAGTGGTACTGTATCATAAAGTTCAGCTGTCACTGCATCTATAAATAATTCAGCTGTCACTGTATCTACAATTCAGCTGTCACTGTATCTACAATTCAGCTGTCACTGCATCTATAATTCAGCTGTCACTGTATCTACAATTCAGCTTGTCACTGCATGTAATATTCAGGTGTCACTATATCTATAATTCAAGTGTTACTGTATCTACAATCAGGTGTCACTGCATCTATAATTCAGCTGTCACTGCATCTTATAATTCAGCCTGTCACTGTATCTACAATTCAGGTGTTACTGTATCTCCATCACCAGGTTGACGGGTGGGTAGATCAGAAGTAGACAGTGGCCTACTGGCGTCTACACGAGGCTGGAAAGATGTCTGTCTAAATCCCCAAGATAAATCCCCCAGTAATCCCCAACAGACACTTCCTCCACCAAAGGTGAAATGGGGCGTCGAAAATCCCTCCTCCTCCTCCTCCTCCTCCTCGCCTCCTTCTCCCCCGTGAAATTCTCTTTAAAATTCCGTTTAACACGATTATATTCAGCCATCCGGAACTCTTGAGAGGATTTCCATTTTCCGCGAACCATTCAGTTATCCGGAACACCATACTTTGAAGGGATTCCGTTTTCTAGAATCATTTCAGTTATCCGGAACTCCTCCTGTCTGAAGGGATTCCGTTTTCTTCCGAACACTGTAGTCAACCGAACCTGTATATTCAAGGGTCACTATCATATCTTTTAGAATGCATAGAACTCCGTTGAAATACTTGAGAACCTTGTTCTATATTACCATTATCATTATCTTACCAAATTCCTTTACTTAATAATGCTAATGTGTCTTCCTTAGATTATATTGAGCAGTCCCTTATCTCCACAGATCAATATTACTTCCTCTCTGATCCAGGTTGTATGAAGCCTCGGTCTAGAGGAATATCTTAATGATATTCATCTAAATAGTCCTTTGAATATTCCTGTTAAATGGTTTATCATTTTCTTTTTCTAAATATCTGGTTTCTAAATATCTGGTTTCTAAATATCTGGTTTCTAAATATCTGGGCCAGTCGGGCCCACATGTCACACTCCTATGACAATGTGTATTGTACCCAATATACACACTCTATATCCCCTTCACACCCACATCCTCTACCTGGTGAAGTCTTCGAGGTGGGGTCTTCCACCCCCATAACCCTAGCTGAACCCAGGCTGTTGGGTTGGGTCGTTGGTCAAGCAAGCTGTTGAGAGACGCAGCCTTCAAGACCCACAGAGAACCCCCCAAACCCCCCCCAAAAATAAGAAAAAAAAAAAAACGGTTTGTCTCTCTCCATTTAGAACAAGCGTCGCCACTGGGTACAATGAATTACCCTTAATCTGATTAATATTTTCAGGCACAACGCTTGAAGAGAGTCTGGCAACCAAGATGTTTATATTATCACTATGCTATTACAGTCCCATTCTCTCCTTGTGTGTACACAGTTGCTCCTCCCGTCTCGGCGAGGCGGCGTCAGTAACTGGCGAACAATGGTTTCATGTGTACACATCCCACGCTCTACCTGTCACGTATAATGCACTCTAAACTGATGCTATATTTCTCAATCTCTACAGTTACAACAGGAGGCGATTCTTCTGTGTAGAGGTGAGGACCTTCCTATGTTTTCCTCTCGTTTGATAAGGTCTACATCCAGAGCTTATGATCTAAAGAATGAGTTGAGATGTATTCGTTCCTCATACTCCTCATTTCGAACAGAGTTCCTCACAGTTGTGAAGGTTCTTGTCACCCTCATAAACTCTGTAGTATTCTCATTCACTCTGTGTGTGTGTGTGTGTGTGTGTGTGTGTGTGTGTGTGTGTGTGTGTGAGAGAGAGAGAGAGGTCATGCCAGAGGGAGTTGTGTGGAGTGGTGTGGTGCAGGTGGAGATGTGGTGTGGTATAGAAAGAAGAGGGTGGTTGAGGGTGTGGTGAGGGGGTGGTGAGCAGGGAGCAACACTCTCGAGGTTTAAGGGTGGTAAAAGGTAGGTTGTGAAGTGGTATGGTCGAAGGGTTGGTTGACTTATGGTGTGAGGTGATATATTAATTAGGTTAATAATAAGTTATGGCAAGGTGGAGGTACAGCAAGATAATGGTGAGTAATTAACTATTTGTACTGAATAGTGAGGGAGTTCCACACTCGTGAGGGGCCCCATCTCTTGATCTCTCTTTAATACTCATACATTTTTCTATGTATGTTCTCTACATTCACCAGATCACATCCTTATTTCCATTCATCCACTACTCTTCTACTTTAAAAGTATTTCTTTACATCTTTTCTAACAAGTTTCCTGCTTAATTTCACGCTATATTCTCTGATTCTTCCGTCCCTACATCTTTCGAAAAACTATGGACTAGTGACTTCTTCAAACTGGTTTAAAATCTCAAAAAATTTTGAAAATGTCGCCCCTTACTCTTCTATCTTCCATAGTGGACAAATCTACAGCCTCTAACCTTTCAACGTAGCTCAGCTCCCTTGATTCTGGTACCATCTTTGTTGCCCTCCTCTGGACCTTCTCTATTAGTTCTTCGTGCTTCATAAGTTCAATGACCAGACTTTTGAGGGGGAGGTTGGCCCTCTGACCATAGATTAGGTACAACGTCGACTCCTAACATCCTTCTCGCACAATTTCCTACTACATATTTGCCCTTATATAATATTCGTATCTAGGACCCCTTTTCATTGCGTCCTGTCCTCATTACTTTTAAAGTTTACTCGGGTTCAATTTCTCATCATCAACGTATCGGACCAACTTTGGAGTCTGTCTAGGTCCCCTTGTAAGCTGATGCAATCCTCCGCGCATTTCACTTTCTTCATCTTGTGTTATCTTCATTCCTCTTCCCCCTACATCCTCCTACGACCTCCCTCATTCTCCCTTCCGTCTTCTCCCCTCCCTGGATTGCTAGGACCATTCCTGTCTCTGTCCGTCTGTCTGTTTGTCTGTCTGTCCGTCTGTCAATCAAGATTCTTGTCAACAGATCCCTTCTTTGTGATACCTCATGTCTCAGTCCTCTTTGTATATCCGTCAGTCTGTCACTCAGCCTCCTGTCTCTCCCCACTTGTGTTTCTGTCTCTCAATCAGTCTCTGTCTCTCAGACTGTCTCCTGCTGCCTCAGTGTTAACCATTGTTGACCACGATTGTGTCTCTATCTTGACCATGATAATATCGGCTCCTGCAGTACCTACTCCGTCACCTTTCCTCTCCCACCACACTGGAGCCCTTCACCTTGTATCACACACTCCTCCCTCCCTCCCTTCCTCCGTGTCATTATTCGTCACAAGGTCATACAAAATACTACCGTAGTCATTTCGTTTCAGTCATTTTCAAAATTGATCATCTTCTATCGCTCAGAAAACTTGTCTCCACATTTTCGTATTGTATAATCGTCCCTTTACGGTATTGCTCTCTCTCTCTCTCTCTCTCTCTCTCTCTCTCTCTCTCTCTCTCTCTCTCTCTCTCTCTCTCTCGTCGGTGACAGGCGGCTGGCCTGGGTATCGGGAAGGTCAGTGACACGGGTAAGGCAGTGAACTAGCGCTTCAGCGTGTTGTTAAGTGTCACTTCCTTACCTAATCAGCCATCTCTTCTTTCTGCTTCACCCGCATCTAGGCGCAGTGCTGGCTTTTGAGTCCACAAACATACAACCTCAGACCTAACGCCTGACTATACTCTTAACTCACACGACTCGTTTTTCGTAACTCTCCCATCATCGTTCACCAACCTCTGGAATTTCTGGAGTCTGCCACCACAGCCGCGTCATCTGCAAACAGAAAACGGTTCACCTACGAACTTACCCACCCACCTCCTCAGGTAGCACACCTCACCACTCGCACACCCAGACCTTCGTCTCTCAACACCCCTCACCTTCTCCCAGTCCACGGACCGATTAAACAGCCACGACCCGTCGTCACACATCATAATAATGATAATAAAGATAACCATACGGATAACAATTGTAACACGGCCGTTACTGTAATGCATATGGCTCATCTTGAGTTCCTCTATAAGTTTAAGTAAGTGTACATACAAAAGCCTTTGATGTTTACTGTTCATGCCACCCTGAGCACCAGCGCAGAGACGCGGACAGACAGACGCAAACATCCTGATTACAGAATGTATTCCTCCCAAATGCCTAATGGTGATTAATGATAATATTAATCCCTAGAATTCCCCCGTAGTAACGCCGTACACTCACACGGAAGCGACATGTCGCTCCGAAGGGACAATGAATCGGCAACTACGATTACGTGAAGACTGAAGCAGTTACCCAAAATATGTGTAATATCTAGATAAGCTGAGGTAACTTAAAATACACAAGGAAATAGGTGAGCCTCATGCTTTCTCCCCCTTATCCCCAAGAATACCATACATACAGAAAACGGTACACAAATATATGAAAGAAGTCTTGGTGAATTACACACAGAAAACGGGACAAGTTTCGCCTTCCGCTTTAATCCCTCTTAATCCACGGCGCTGCTGGTGTCGCGTGACACACGAGGGAGGTGTCGGTGACACGTCCTGCCCCTACGTAGCTCACACGGGAAGCACCACTAACAGTGTCAACCTTCCCCAGGGAGGAGTATTGTGGTGCTAGGGTTGTAGTGGGGATTTGAGGTGAGTAGGGTTGTAGTGGGGATTTGAGGTGAGTAGGGTTGTAGTGGGGATTTGAGGTGAGTAGGGTTGTAGTAGGGATTTGAAGTGAGTAGGGTTGTAGTAGGGATTTGAGGTGAGTAGGGTTGTAGGAGGGATTTGAAGTGAGTAGGGTTGTAGTGGGGATTTGAGGTGAGTAGGGTTGTAGTAGGGATTTGGGGTGAGTAGGGTTGTAGTAGGGATTTGAGGTGAGTAGGGTTGTTGTAGGGATTTGAAGTGAGTAGGGTTGTAGTAGGGATTTGAAGTGAGTTGGGTTGTAGTGGGGATTTGAGGTGAGTAGGGTTGTAGTAGGGATTTGAGGTGAGTAGGGTTGTAGTGGGGATTTGAGGTGAGTAGGGTTGTAGTGGGGATTTGAAGTGAGGGCGAGAGGACATGCATGTGATGGTGGTGAGGGAGTATGCGAGTTCATGGGGAAAAGAGAGAGATGACAAGAAGACCTTGATGGTCTATGGAGAGGTTATCCACTAGAAGACAATGATACTATCCTACATTCTTAATGTATGGAGACAGGATAGTGAGGCAGAAGGCTCCTCCTCCCCACCCACCACTTCACTGGGAGACAGGATGATACAGCAGAAGGCTATTCCTTACCTACCACTACAGATAGAGACAGCATAGTGAAAACAGATCTCAAAAGCCTTTCTCCATATGGTATACTTCAGGGCGAAGGAATTAGCTTCGTTGCTCTTCTTTGTATTCGCTCAAGTTTTCCTCAACACTTCCATAAAGTCAGGTGACCAGAATTCAATAGCGTGTTCGAGATGAGGTCTAACTATCAAGACGCTGTAGAGAACCAAGTCATTCGTTTAATAGCATAGAATCCTATGAGACCTACCCAATCTCTCTCATTTCTTTCAACGTAGCTAAGAGCAGCTTTGCATAATTTAGGTTAACAGTAATTTCGCACTCTAAGGTCTTTTTGTTGACATTTTTTTTCCTAGTAATGGCTTATCAAACACTCTCTCGGTAAGTCCAGTGTAGCTCCAGATCGATATAGGATAAAAGAAAAACATGGGTCCCGGGAGTGAACCTTGTGGTACCCCACGAGTCATACTGAGCCAGTTTAACAGCTGATGCTCCCTCTTGTTTACTCCCCCCTCAATGTTTTCTGTATGTACGTCAGTTCGCTGTCCACCAGCATACTCGATCTTTTATGTGAGGTGATTTAATTTCATTTGGTCACTTTAATGGGGTAACTTGCCAATATTCATTGGCAAGGTGCCTTAGCGATATTTTGTATGGTACCTTATCAATATTCTGTATGGTATTTCATCGATGTGTTGTATGATAAATGATCAGTTATTTAATATAAATGGTAGCTTATTGAAATTATTCTAATTATATATGATCTAAGGGTATTATTCTTGAGTCTCAGTTATTACAGATATGTCTAAGGAATTTGATTACATTCATCTTTCCTTCCTTTCATATTTATTCGCTGTTTCCCGCATTAGCGAGGTGGCGCCGGGAGCACACGATGGAAAGGCCCCGTTCGCTCACATCCAGTCTTTACGTGTCATGTGTAATGTACTGAAACCATGGATGATTATTACCAAATGCATGTCAACTGTCAGTGTCAGTTTATTAACGAAAAAAAATTATGAGTTGTATACCAAATTTCCCACCTTTTTTTCCGCAACAAAAACATTAACAGTTTTATACCAAATCTCCTACATTTTTTTTCGTAACAAAAAAATTGTTTTATACCAAATTTCCCACATTATTCGTAACAAAAAAAAGATTAAATTTTATACCAAGTTTCACACATTTTTTTTCGTAACAAAAAAAAAAAAATTGTTTTATACCAAATTTCCCCACATTTTTCCCCCCCCGTAAAACCGAAGTCGAACAAGTCCATACTGCTAAGCAAATTATTTACCACCATCTATTTTTTTTCTCTCGTAGTAAACTGGCTGGCGTTATATTCGCGAGCCACTGGACACTCTCCCTTCTGCAGGTGGTGAGTCGCTGAATATTCCAGTGGATCGGAAATGCTACCTGCCGGGCTAATTCTTTAAAATATTCTGTGAGAGAGAGAGAGAGAGAGAGAGAGAGAGAGAGAGAGAGAGAGAGAGAGAGAGAGAGAGAGAGAGAGAGAGAGAGAGAGAGAGAGAGAGAGAGAGAGAGCGTCAGGACTAAACGAATCTCTGAAGTGTGAATCTTTCTCTAAATAAGTCTATTTCTTTCCCCCCATAAGCTTTGAATATCACGTAACTTTAAGTATTTGAATATTACGTAACTTTCAAGTATTTGAATATCACGTAACTTTAAGTATTTGAATATCCCTATAAATATATATGGTGCTTGTGGTATTTATTTAAGAAAAATTTGGGTTTGTTAAAATGCTATTTTCGTTAGATATAAAACCTCTAGTATGGTTTCTATACGATTCATCTATATATTTGTAAAGGAAATAAAAAAACTCATTTTTGCGTTCCCCTTCATCAACGATGCGAGGGAAAGAAAACGGATAGCCAGAGAGAAGATCAAGAAGCCATGGGTTGGCGATGTAGTATGAGTGTGAGAGCGGGTAGGAGGAGGAGAAGGGTAGGGAAGAGCAGGAGGAGGAGGAGGAGGAGGAGGAGGGCAGAACCGCTATGAGGCGAAGGTACGAAGTTAGAAAGCATTATGAGTACACGTCAGGGTCCCGTCCCATTCTCCAGCCCCGGGAGATGACCCCACCTCCCCACCGACCACCACAACCTCCCCCATCCCCAACACTTAACAAAAACCCGCCCGACCCCGGCGGCAGGCGGTGAGCGGACCATCAGCTGATCGCTCGGGCTGCCTGAGCCCCTGCGGTGTTGCCGTCTACGCTATCACTTGATTATTCTTCACCTGGTAATTCATCATTCGAAATATATATATATATATATATATATATATATATATATATATATATATATATATATATATATATATATATATATATATATATATATATCACCCTTACCTCTAGAGAATCACGAGTGTTACTGTATTATCAATAAGTCTATTATACATAACGTAACTACATGTATTTCAAATTAAAACACTGACTGGTTTATTCCGTGTAGTTATTTTGCTTCAATGGTTCGTTGGTTTATTGGGAACATATCGTTGTTTACCTCATGTTTGGGGGGACTGACGGGTTCTGGTGTCTGTCCCGACACATGACGGAGAGATTAGATACGGGGCTTGGGGGTAATGCAGTCTCGAAGGGGGACAGAGCTGTTTGTGATCCAGGGAACACTTTTCCTACTACTACTACTACTACTACTACTACTACTATAATGGTAATAATAATGATGATAATAATAATAATAATTATTATAATAATAACAATTGTCCCTGGGGATAGGGGAGAAAGAATGCTTCCCACGTATTCCCTGCGTGTCGTAGAAGGCGACTAAAAGGGAAGGGAGCAGGAAGGGGGCTGGAAATCCTCCCCTCTCGTTTTTTTTTTTTAATTTTCCAAAGGGAGGAACAGAGGAGAGGGCCGGGTGAGGATATTCCCTCAAAGGCCCAGTCCTCTGTTCTTAACGCTACCTCGCTATCGCGGGAAATGGCGAATAGTATGAAATATATATATATATATATATATATATATATATATATATATATATATATATATATATATATATATATATATATATATGTGTGTGTGTGTGTGTGTGTGTATGTCCGTGTGTGGACGTGTATGTATATACATGAATATGTGGGTGGGTTGGGCCATCTTTCGTCTGTTTCCTTGCGCCACCTCGCTAACACGGGAGACAGGGATCAAGTATAATACATAGAAATATAATATATCAACAAGGCTAAAGACTTGAGCGGATCCTGAAACTCTATCTATCGCTTTGCGAGTGTCAGTTACAACCCTTGGCTACGAAGTTATAACCTTTCATCCCAACATTACAACCATGAATACAAACATTACAATCCTTGGCTTTCGTTGTGGCCTGGTCTATTTCACTTGACCCACAAGGGGTCAGGTCAGGTCAAAAGGCCAAGGAAGCCATCACACAATAACCCAAAGGTCACACAGTCGTGTGTCCGTCCACAGTGAACCACATCACAGAATAAACTCCCAGGTGGACACAACCCCCCCAGGTGAACACAACCCCTCCCAGGTGAACACAACCCTCCCAGGTGAACACAACCCCCTCCCAGGTGAACACAACCCTCCCAGGTGAACACAACCCTCTCAGGTGAACACAACCCCCTCCCAGGTGAACACAACCCTCCCAGGTGAACACAACCCTCCCAGGTGAACACAACCCTCTCAGGTGAACACAACCCTCCCAGGTGAATAAAACCCTCCCAGGTGAACACAACCCCCTCCCAGGTGAACACAACCCTCCCAGGTGAACAAAACCCTCCCAGGTGAACACAACCCCCTCCCAGGTGAACACAACCCTCCCAGGTGAACAAAACCCTCCCAGGTGAACACAACCCCCTCCCAGGTGAACACAACCCTCCCAGGTGAACAAAACCCTCCCAGGTGAACACAACCCTCCCAGGTGATTTAGTCTGGTCCCAGGCACGTACCAAGATGAATGAGGAGGGACAGCCTAGCACGTGGACACCTTTAATTACTCACATAAATGAAACTGTCTACAAAATGAATACTACAGATACAGTTTATATATATATATATATATATATATATATATATATATATATATATATATATATATATAAATATTCTTCTTCTTCATACTATTCGCCTTTTCCCGCATTAGCGAGGTAGGGTTAAGAACAGAGGACTGGGCCTTTGAGGGAATATCCTGGTTCCTATATGATTTGTGTGTGTGTGTGTGTGTGTGTGTGTATACATATATATATATATATATATATATATATATATATATATATATATATATATATATATATATATATATATATACTCGTCGAATTATAACAAAAAAACCCAATCTATTAAGTACTGAATAGATTAATATGATACACATTCAGAGTTACAGCCCTCTCCTCACCCCCCCCCCCCCACAATACCTTTTACGATACAGTAATTAGCGCCTGTATCACCCCGAGAATAATTAGCCTATCTCGAGTTAATGAGAAGTAATAATCATCTCTCCATGATCGAGTCCGATAACTGAAGGAGGAAGGGTGGAGGGTGTGTGGGTGTGTGGGTGTGTGGGTGTAGGGGGTGATATCTGGGTGTCGACACACAGGGGCGGAGGACGGACGATAGACAACCCAGGGGAAGGTTCTTCTCTCCCCCGTGCGATGTCTGCGAAGCCCTTAGGAAGGTCATGCACCCTTCGCAAGGTGTAACGCCCTCTTATACTTACTCGCCTTCCCCGCCTGAGCCAGGTAGCGTCCCCTGTGCATTTTGTTGGGAAGTAATACAGGATGGGAGGGTTGGTTTCCAGCCACCAGCTCTCATATAGTCAACAATGGTTGGCTACTCATCGCCTATCCTTCTGCCACATCAGTAACTTCTCAAACACTCCAAAAAAGAAAAAAAAAAAATGGATTGGACTTGCACAAACACAAAATACAGAACACCGTAAAATAAGGAAAGAAGACAACAACAATGAAAAAGAGATGGGCACTAGGGGTCGAACACACACACACACACACACACACACACACACACACACACAGACACACACACACACACGAGAGACTTTAACCAGTGTTCTCCTACGTTTGTTGTCATAACTTCTCAGTTAGTGTTGCCATGTTATGGTCTTCGATTGCATTTAGATAAGTCGTTCCTGGCCGCAGGATCTGCCTGTGGAAAGTGAAATTCTCTCCCTCTCTCTCCCTCTCTCTCTCTCTCTCTCTCTCTCTCTCTCTCTCTCTCTCTCTCTGTCCGTGCAGGGGGTTGTGGTGGGGTGGCCCTCACCTCTGACCTATCCACCTCAAATTCACGGTGGGTTCTCGGCGAGGGAAGAGGAGGAGGAGGAGGAGGGAGGGAAGAGGAGGATGAGGATGATGATGATGAGGAGGAGGAGGAGGAAAAAGAGGGAGAGGCAGGAGGAAGAGGAGGAAGAGAAGGAGGAGGGGGAGGAGGAGGAGGAGGAGGAGGAGAGCGCTTCCTGTAGATGAAGACGTCAGAACCTCCTGTAGAAGGCGTGGTCGTATACCCCATGACGGACTAGGAGATATCTGCGCACCTCTCACAAGATAACCCAACACTGATTCCATAGGGGGAGCGACGGAGCGACCATCTGATCCCCGACGGTCCAAAATGCCTCCGAGAAGGTTCGCGAGTCCGGGTCAAAGATTTCGCGAGGGAGAGACACAACTTTAAACTCAATACGAATATTTATGGTCGCTAATTCATCCAGGGCAGCCAGTTCGGGGGGGAGAGGGGTATGGGTGCACTTGGAACAGTACGTGAGGGGCATTGCCTAGCGACCACCCACACGCCTGTGGCCAGCAGAACCAACACACACACACACACACACACACACACACACACACACACACACACACACACACACACAAGAGTAAAGGGGAGGATAGTAGGACCCCGAGTGAATGGGGAGGGTAGCATGACCATCAGGTGAAGGGGAGGGAGGCACGATCCCCGGGTGAAGATGGGGGCAGCACGACCTCTTGGTGAAGGGGAGGGTAGCACGATCCCCAGGTGAAGGGGAAGGCAGGCAGCACGACCCCCGGGTGAAGGGGAGGATAACACATCCCCCGGGTGAAGGAGAGGGCAGCAGATCCCCCGGATGAAGGGGAGGGTAACACGATCCCAAGGTGTAGGGGAGAATAGTATGACCCTGGGTGAAGGGGAGGGTAGCACGACCCCCAGGTGAAGGGGAGGGCAGGCAGCACGACCCCTGGGTAAAGGGGAGGGCAGCACGATCCCCAGGTGAAGGGGAGGGCAGGCAGCACGACCCCTGGGTAAGGGGGAGGGCAGCACGACCCCTGGGGGTTGACCGACGACTTTTCATGGGAGGTCTGGCTGGACTGCATGACTCTGCTGCTTCATTCATGGTTCCCCCACACCACCTCACCCCAACCAAACCCCTCCCTCCCTCACCTCCCACTTCACCTCCCCACTACCACCACCACCACCACCTCATCCTCCTCCTCCTCCTCCACTTGCCCTCCCCACTCCTTCCTCCCCCACTTGCCCCCTCTCAGACCTCCTTCCTCCAACAATGCTTCCTCCAACAATGCTCCAGCATTGTCAACAAATGTCTCCCCGCTGTTCCCTCGTATCTCGATAAGTTTTTCTTTTATTTTTCATTCATTTTACAGATACGATAAGATGGCCTGACGAGAGATAAGAGTTATCAGCGTACCGTAAACCTACGAATTAAAATGGCTCGCCTCACCATCTCTCGACCCAAAAGGAGATGAAATTATCTGGAGGGGATTTCACTGGGTTATCTCTGAGAGCAAGCAGTGGAGTGGGAAAACACGAGGGGGGGTGTGTGGTGCTGGGCAGTCCTAGATTCGGGGAGATGCTACAGGTATAAACAGGTGCTTACAGAGGACGGGCGTAGTAAACACTGGTCCTCCTTCAGGAGGGAAGAATAAGACGAGGTGATAAAGACAACTACGGCAGGAGTGTCAACGAGGATAGGGCGGTGTGGAGCATTATCTTGCTGCGGATATCAAGGTCATTTCGCTCACAGCGCGTTGAAACCGTCTTATAGCACGTTCGACCATGCTAACACGCTTATTAAAACGTTTATCTATCATAGCACGTTCAACTGTCTTCGAACGTTTTACTTATTTTGACACGTTTAATCATCTAGGTCAGATAAAGAAGTAGTACGTCCGTTAAAGAAAAGGTGCGTCAGTTAAAGAAAAGGTGCGTCAGTTAAAGAAAAGGTGCGTCAGATAAAGAAGTGGTTGGTCAGATAAAGTCTTAAGTGGTGCGTCAGATAAAGAAGTGGTACGTCGGATAAAGAAGTGGTGCGTCAGATAAAGAAGTGGTTGGTCATATAAAGAAGTGGTTGGTCAGATAAAGAAGTGGTTGGTCAGATAAAGAAGTGGTTGGTCAGATAAAGAAGTGGTTGGTCAGATAAAGAAGTGGTTGGTCAGATAAAGAAGTGGTTGGTCAGATAAAGAAGTGGTGCGTCAGATAAAGAAGTGGTTCGTCAGATAAGGAAGTGGTGCGTCAGATAAAGAAGTGCTTGGTCAGATAAAGAAAATCACGAAAAATCTAAGGCTATAGCCTTGCAATTTTTTTGCTCAGATTTTCCACTTCCTCAGATTTTAATGAAAATCTGTGTATAGATGTTATTTTATATGGTATTTAAGTATTATGAGTCAAAAGAATGTAATTCATGATATTAACCTTTTAATTAGCACCTCGACTAATTATGATGAAATTTAAATGCTAATTACTCGAGTAATTATACGAATTTTATGATTTTGACCAAAGATTCGTATTCAGCATACATAAAATTATCTATACTGAAAATTTCGAGAAAATCTATTTTTTAAAAAGAAATCATGATAAATCCAAGGCTTTTTTTTTTTTCTCAGATTTTCAACTTCCTCAGATTTTAATGAAAATCTTTGTATAGATGTTATCTTATATGGAATTTAAGTATTTGGAGTCAAAAGACTGTAATTGATTATATTAACCGGTTTATTAATTAACACCTGGACTAATCATGATAAAATTCAAATGCTAATTACTCGATTAATTATACGAATTTTTAGATTTTGACCACAGATTCGTATTCACCATACATAAAGGTATCTATTCTCAACATTTCAAGAAAATCTATTTTTTAAAAAAAATCGCGAAATATCCAAAGCTATAGCCTGGCATTTTTTTTGCTCAGATTTTCAATTTCCTCAGATTTTAATGAAAATCTGTGTATAGATGTTATCTTATATGGAATTTAAGTATTTGGAGTCAAAAGACTGTAATTCATTATATTAACCGGTTTATTAATTAGCACCTGGACTAATCATGATAAAATTCAAATGCTAATTACTCGATTAATTATACGAATTTTTAGATTTTGACCACAGATTCGTATTCAGCATACATAAAGGTATCTATTCTGAAAATTTCAAGAAAATCTATTTTTTAAAAAAAATCGCGAAATATCCAAAGCTATAGCCTGGCATTTTTTTTGCTCAGATTTTCAACTTCCTCAGATTTTAATGAAAATCTGTGTATAGATGTTATTCTATATGGTATTTAAGTATTATGAGTCAAAAGAATGTAATTCATGATATTAACCGTTTAATTAGCACCTGGACTAATGATGAATTTCAAATGCTAATTATTCGAGTAATTATACGAATTTTTAGATTTTGACCACAGATTCGTATTCAGCATACATAAAGTTATCTATGCCGAAAATTTCGAGAAAATCTATTTTTTCAAAAAAATCATGAAAAATCCAAGGCTATAGCCTTGCATTTTTTTTTGCTCAGATTTTCAACTTCCTCAGATTTTAATGAAAATCTGTGTATAGATGTTATTTTATATGGTATTTAAGTATTTGGAGTCAAAAGACTGTAATTCATGATATTAACCGGTTTATTAATTAGCACCTGGACTAATATGATAAAATTAAATGCTAATTACTCGATTAATTATACGAATTTTTAGATTTTGACCACAGATTCGTATTCAGCATACATAAAGTATCTATTCTGAAAATTTCAAGAAAATCTATTTTTTCAAAAAAATCATGAAAAATCCAAGGCTATAGCCTTGCATTTTTTTTTGCTCAGATTTTCAACTTCCTCAGATTTTAATGAAAATCTGTGTATAGATGTTATTTTATATGGTATTTAAGTATTTGGAGTCAAAAGACAGCAATTGATTATATTAACCGGTTTATTAATTAGCACCTGGACTAATTATGATAAAATTTAAATGCTAATTACTCGATTAATTATACGAATTTTTAGATTTTGACCACAGATTCGTATTCACCATACATAAAGGTATCTATTCTCAAAATTTCAAGAAAATCTATTTTTTCAAAAAAATCATGAAAAATCCAAGGCAATAGCCTTGCATTTTTTTTTGCTCAAATTTTCAACTTCCTCAGATTTTAATGAAAATCTGTGTATAGATGTTATTCTATATGGTATTTAAGTATTATTAGTCAAAAGAATGTAATTCTTTAATTCAACCTTTTAATTAGCCCCTGGACTAATGATGAATTTCAAATGCTAATTATTCGAGTAATTATACGAATTTTTAGATTTTGACCACAGATTCGTATTCAGCATACATAAATTTATCTATGCCGAAGATTCCGAGAAAATCTATTTTTCAAAAAAAATCATGAAAAATCTGAGGCTGTAGCCTTACATTTTTTTTGCTCAGATTTTCAACTTCCTCAGATTTTAATGAAAATCTGTGTATAGATGTTACTTTATATGGTATTTAAGTATTTGGAGTCAAAAGAATGTAATTCATGATATTAACAGGTTTATTAATTAGCCACCTGGACTAATTATGATAAATTCAAATGCTAATTACTCGATTAATTATACGAATTTTTAGATTTTGACCACAGATTCGTATTCAGCATACATAAAATTATCTATACTGAAAATTTCGAGAAAATCTATTTTTTCAAAAAAATCATGAAAAATCCAAGGCTATAGCCTAGCATTTTTTTTTGCTCAGATTTTCAACTTCCTCAGATTTTAATGAAAATCTGTGTATAGATGTTACTTTATATGGTATTTAAGTATTTGGAGTCAAAAGACTGTAATTCATGATATTAACCGGTTAATTAATTAGCACCTGGACTAATGTTAAAATTAAAATGCTAATTACTCGATTAATTATACGAATTTTTAGATTTTGACCACAGATTCGTATTCAGCATACATAAAATTATCTATACTGAAAATTTCGAGAAAATCTATTTTTTCAAAAAAATCAAGCATTTTTTTTGCTCAGATTTTCAACTTCCTCAGATTTTAATGAAAATCTGTGTATAGATGTTATTTCATATGGTATTTAAGTATTTGGAGTAAAAAGACTGTAATTCATGATATTAACCGGTTAATTAATTAGCACCTGGACTAATGATAAAATTCAAATGCTAATTACTCGATTAATTATACGAATTTTTAGATTTTGACCACAGATTCGTATTCAGCATACATAAAGTTATCTATGCCGAAAATTCCGAGAAAAATCTATTTTTCAAAAAAATCATCGAAAAATCCTAGGCTATAGCCTAGCATTTTTTTTGCTCAGATTTTCAACTTCCTCAGATTTTAATGAAAATCTGTGTATAGATGTTATTTTATATGGTATTTAAGTATTTGGAGTCAAAAGACTGTAATTCATGATATTAACCGGTTAATTAATTAGCACCTGGACTAATGATAAAATTCAAATGCTAATTACTCGATTAATTATACGAATTTTTAGATTTTGACCACAAATTCGTATTCAGCATTCATAAAGATATCTATGCTGATAATTTCAAAAAAATCTATTTTTCAAAAAAATCACGAAAAATCCAGATTTTTAACTTCCTCAGATTTTAATGAAAATCTGTGTATAGATGTTACTTTATATGGTATTTAAGTATTTGGAGTCAAAAGACTGTAATTCATGATATTAAGCGGTTAATTAATTATCACCTTGAGTAATGAGAAAATTCAAATGCTAATTACTCGATTAATTATACGAATTTTTAGATTTTGACCACAGATTCGTATTCAGCATACATAAAATTATCTATAATGAAAATTTCGAAAAAATCTATTTTTTCAAAAATAAATGTTTTTTTTGTTCAAATTTTCAACTTCCTCAGATTTTAATGAAAATCTGTGTATAGATGTTATTTTATATGGTATTTAAGTATTTGGAGTCAAAAGACAGTAATTGATTATATTAACCGGTTTATTAATTAGCACCTGGACTAATTATGATAAAATCTAAATGCTAATTACTCGATTAATTATACGAATTTTTACATTTTGAACCACAGATTCGTATTCACTATACATAAAGGTATCTATTCTCAAAATTTCAAGAAAATCTATTTTTTCAAAAAAATCATGAAAAATCCTTGCATTTTTTTTTGCTCAGATTTTCAACTTCCTCAGATTTTAATGAAAATCTGTCTATAGATGTTATTCTATATGGTATTTAAGTATTATTAGTCAAAAGAATGTAATTCATAAATTTAACCTTTTAATTAGCCCCTGGACTAATGATGAATTTCAAATGCTAATTATTCGAGTAATTATACGAATTTTTAGATTTTGACCACAGATTCCTATTCAGCATACATAAAGGTATCTATGCCGAAAATTCCGAGAAAATCTATTTCTCAAAAAAATCATAAAAAATCTTAGGCTATAGCCTTACATTTTTTTTGCTCAGATTTTCAACTTCCTCAGATTTTAATGAAAATCTATGTATAGATGTTATTTTATGTTGTATTTAAGTATTTGGAGTCAAAAGAATGTAATTCATGATATTAACCGGTTTATTAATTGCCACCTGGACTAATTATGATAAAATTCAAATGCTAATTACTCGATTAATTATACGAATTTTTAGATTTTGACCACAGATTTGTATTCAGCATTCATAAAGATATCTATGCTGAAAATTTCAAAAAAATATATTTTTTCAAAAAATCATGAAAAATCCAAGTCTGGCATTTTTTTTGCTCAGATTTTCAACTTCCTCAGATTTTAATGAAAATCTATGTATAAATGCTATTTTATATGGTATTTAAGTATTTGGAGTCAAAAGACTGTAATTCATGATATTAACCGGTTAATTAATTAGCACCTGGACTAATGATAAAATTCAAATGCTAATTGCTCGAGTAATTATACGCATTTTTTAGATTTTGACCACCGATTCGTATTCAGCATACATAAAATTATCTATACTGAAAATTTCGAGAAAATCTATTTTTTCAAAAAAATCATGAAAAATCCAAGGCTATAGCCTGGCATTTTTTTTGCTCAGATTTTCAACTTCCTCAGATTTTAATGAAAATCTGTGTATAAATGTTATTTTATATGGTATTTAAGTATTTGATGTCAAAAGAATGTAATTCATGATATCAATCGGTTTATTAATTGCCACCTCGACTAATTATGATAAAATTCAAATGCTAATTACTCGATTAATTATACGAATTTTTAGATTTTGACCACAGATTCGTATTCACCATTCATAAAGATATCTATGCTGATAATTTCAAAAAATCTATTTTTTCAAAAAAAAACACGAAAAATCCAAGGCTATAGCCTAGCATTTTTTTTTTGCTCAGATTTTCAACTTCCTCAGATTTTAATGAAAATCTGTGTATAGATGTTACTTTATATGGTATTTAAGTATTTGGAGTCAAAAGACTGTAATTCACGATATTAACCGGTTAATTAATTAGCACCTGGACTAATGATGAAATTCAAATGCTAATTACTCGATTAATTATACGAATATTCAGATTTTGTCCACAGATTCGTATTCACCATACATAAAGGTATCTATTCTGAAAATTTCAAGAAAATCTATTTTTTCAAAAAAATCATGAAAAATCGAAGGCTATAGCCTTGCATTTTTTTTTTTGCTCAGATTTTCAACTTCCTCAGATTTTAATGAAAATCTGTCTATAGATGTTATTCTATATGATATTTAAGTATTATTAGTCAAAAGAATGTAATTCATAAATTTAATCTTTTAATTAGACCCTGGACTAATGATGAATTTCAAATGCTAATTATTTGAGTAATTATATGAATTTTTAGATTTTGACCACAGATTCGTATTCAGCATACATAAAGTTATCTATGCCGAGAATTCCAAGAAAATCTATTTTTCAAAAAATTCATGAAAAATCTAAGGCTATAGCCTTACATTTTTTTTTTACTCAGATTTTCAACATCCTCAGATTTTAATGAAAATCTGTGTATAGATGTTACTTTATATGGTATTTAAGTATTTGGAGTCAAAAGACTGTAATTCATGATATTAACCGGTTAATTAATTAGCACCTGGACTAATGATAAAATTCAAATGCTAATTACTTGAGTAATTATAGGAATTTTTAGATTTTGACCACAGATTCGTATTCAGCATACATAAAATTATCTTACTGAAAATTTCGAGAAAATCTATTTTTTCAAAAAAATCATGAAAAATCCAAGGCTATATAGGGTGGCATTTTTTTTGCTCAGATTTTCAACTTCCTCAGATTTTAATGAAAATCTGTGTATAAATGTTATTATATATGGTATTTAAGTATTTGGTGTCAAAAGAATGTAATTCATGATATTAACCGGTTTATTGATTGCCACCTTGAATAATTATGATAAAATTCAAATGCTAATTACTCGATTAATTATATGAATTTTTAGATTTTGACCACAGATTCGTATTCAGCATACATAAAATTATCTATACTGAAAATTTCGAGAAAATCTATTTTTTAAAAAAATCATGAAAAATCCCAGGTTATAGCCTATCATTTTTTTTTGCTCAGATTTTTAACTTCCTCAGATTTTAATGAAAATCTGTGTATAGATGCTATTCTATATGGTATTTAAGTATTATGAGTCAAAAGAATGTAATTCATAAATTTAACCTTTTAGTTAGCACCTGGACTAATGATGAATTTCAAATGCTAATTATTCGAGTAATTATACGAATTTTTAGATTTTGACCACAGATTCCTATTCAGCATACATAAAGTTATCTATGCCGAAAATTCCGAGAAAATCTATTTTTTCAAAAAAATCATGAGAAATCTAAGGCTATAGCCTTGCATTTTTTTTACTCAGATTTTCAACTTCCTCAGATTTTAATGAAAATCTGTGTATAAATGTTATTTTATATGGTATTTAAGTATTTGGAGTCAAAAGAATGTAATTCATGATATTAACCGGTTTATTAATTGCCACCTCGACTAATTATGATAAAATTCATTTTTTTTTGCTCAGATTTTCAACTTCCTCAGATTTTAATGAAAATCTGTGTATAGATGTTATTTTATATGGTATTTAAGTATTTGGAGTCAAAAGACTGTAATTCATGATATCAACCGGTTAATTAATTAGCACCTGGACTAATGATAAAATTGAAATGCTAATTACTCGATTAATTATACGAATTTTTAGATTTTGACCACAGATTCGTATTAAGCATACATAAAGGTATCTATTCTGAAAATTTCAGAAAATCTATTTTTCAGAAAAAAAAAATCACGAAAAATCCCAGGCTATAGCCTGGCATTTTTTTTTGCTCAAATTTTCAACTTCCTCAGATTTTAATGAAAATCTGTGTATAGATGTTATTTTATATGGTATTTAAGTATTATGAGTCAAAAGAATGTAATTCATAAATTTAACCTTTTAATTAGCACCTGGACTAATTATGATAAAATTTGAATGCTAATTACTCGAGTAATTATACGAATTTTTAGATTTTGACCACAGATTCGTATTCAGCATACATAAAGGTATCTATTCTGAATATTTCAAGAAAATCTATTTTTTAAAAAAAAAATCATGAAAAATCCAAGGCTTGCATTTTTTTTTTGCTCAGATTTTCAACTTCCTCAGATTTTAATGAAAATCTTTGTATAGAAGTTATTCTATATGGTATTTAAGCATTTGGAGTCAAAAGACTGTAATTCATGATATTAACCGGTTTATTAATCATCACCTTGACTAATTATGATAAAATTCAAATGCTAATTACCCGATTAATTATACGAATTTTTAGATTTTGACCACAGATTCGTATTCAGCATTCATAAAGATATCTATGTTGAAAATTTCAAGAAAATTTTATTTTTTCAAAAAAATCACGAAAAATTCAAGGCTATAGCCTTGCATTTTTTTTTGCTCAGATTTTCAACTTCCTCAGATTTTAATGAAAATCTGTGTATAGATGTTATTTTATATGGTATTTAAGTATTTGGAGTCAAAAGACTGTAATTCATGATATTAACCGGTTAATCAATTAGCACCTGGACTAATTATGATAAAATTCAAATGCTAATTACTCGAGTAATTACACGAATTTTTAGATTTTGACCACAGATTCGTGTTCAGCATACATAAAGGTATCTATTCTGAAAATTTCAAGAAAATCTATTTTTCCAAAAAAATCACGAAATATCCTAGGCTATAGCCTTGCATTTTTTTCTGCTCAGATTTTTACCTTCCTCAGATTTTAATGGTGCGTCAGATGAAATACGCATTCCACTTATCCTTTAAAGATATATTCATTGTGGGAATATCTTATTCACTTTATCACCTCAGGTTATTCATTTTTCTCCTATGTTCATTCACTAATTACCTATTCAATATCTATTCATGAACTACCTTGAATACTTATCATTATTCATTTTTTTTGTCTCTTCCTCAACTCTCTATATTGCCTGTGGTGTGGTGGTGGAGAGTTAGATAGATAGATAGATAGATAGATAGATAGAGAGAGAGAGAGAGAGAGAGAGAGAGAGAGAGAGAGAGAGAGAGAGAGAGAGAGAGAGAGAGAGAGAGAGAGAGAGAGAAACTCCCTTACCGTTATGTAGTTCGCTCTGATAATGTAGATATCTGACACCTCGTTCTGTTCCCCTCCCATTTGAAACCCCCATATGACACCTCACCCTGCCTCCCCTCCCCCCAATATTTATATCACACGTTTCGTTTACGTAATGTTCAGTTTTGATTTAATTCTCTGCACTTTGACTATATTTGATTTTGTACCACAGAAATCCATCTCAAGATATCACATGAATATACTTAAAAAGATATACTTCTATTGATACAATTTATACATATATCTAGATGTGTGTGTGTGTGTGTGTGTGTGTGTGTGTGTGTGTGTGTGTGTGTGTGTGTGTGTGTGTGTGTGTCACTGCCTAAATGTACATAATGGAAGGTAAGCTTTTCACTCGTGGGGCGTCGCCTTTTATCCTTCCATTTCTAATATATAATTTTTCTTTCTGGCCGACACTACTCGCATGTACTCCTTTCTTGACTTAGGTTCTTGCATGTGACTGACGAGTCTGTAGCTGAAGAAATGGCTCCTCACGTCCCTCAGTGCACTCCTCTTGTCTGTCTTCCACTTGCGTCCTCTTCGATTTCAATTCTCTTGCGACTTAAAGGATCACATCCCATGCTAACGCTGTCGCAATCTCCATGGCCTTTACTTATATCTGGTTGACATGTCTCCCTTATCCTCCCTGGTTCTAGACTGGTCACAGATCAATGGTTTCCCTTCTCTCTTATCAATCTATTCCTTTGCATCCTTCCCAGAAGTTCTGTGTGACTCCACAGCTGAAGAGACCCAGTAAGTTGCTCCATAATTCAGCTCCGGTCAGTCAGTCTTCGGTCCAAGTTCCTCGCCAATCCTCACCAAGTCCGTCAGAGCTTGAACACAGACGATCCTGAACACCTGCTTCATTTTTCTCTCCCTCCGGTTCCGCCAGTGATGGTGAGGGGAAGCCGCAGAGAGATCTGGTCGACGTACATACATCTGTATCACCAGAGACACACACACATACCTGTATGACGCAGGCACACTGGCATCAATGAGGCACGAGGCATAGACCTTTCCAGCGATGAGGGTATGGTACAGTGGGCCGTGCTACCCAGAAGGTCTTGTGGTTGGGGTTACTACCACGGGGCTGTACCGATAGCTGAAGAATGAGTTCTGAGGGCAAAGCACAATCCATATCTCTCCCAGTTGCCTTAACTACTCCACGCTTCCTCCACATCCTCCTCATTCAAACCCACACTCAAACCATATATCGAGCGAACGTCGGTCTAACTCCTACCTTTTCCTTACCACTTGGTTACCTATAGTGGGCAAAGCTTCCGTAAACATGGAACGCATAACACCTACACACTGTGGGTGCACAGACCACACAGACACATCTACATAATACACACAGACACACCTGTTACACCTCGACCATACGCCTGTCTCTCCCAAGGTACACCTGTGTTGGCCTGACACCTGTAAGACCAGCATAACCGGGATATTCCGGTCTGGATAGGCAGGCCCCAGCCGACTGGTCTGCGACACCCTGGTCTCTGGTTACCTGCCCGACCGCCTGGCACCTGCAGGGTAGGGGGGCTGAACGAAGGAGGGAGGAGAAGAGGGTGACGGACGACTAAATTCCTTAGGTGGGCGTAGATGGGAGAAGACGAAGCTCCCTAAGTGGACATAAGATGGCCAACTTGGCCCTTCCGTTGGAATAGAGCGGGCCGACTTGGCCCTTCTGTTGATTTAAAAGGGACCGACTTAGCTCTCCTGTCAAACAGGAACTTTTCTATGCACCACACTCCCATAAACAGTGTATCCATCTTGCACCACACAAGTAAAACTCATCATGAAACCCTTTATACTACTTTTCGCCATAAGTGGCGAGGAGGTTGAGACCCCACCACACTAACACGACTGTCAAATGATGTATAATGTGGTCCGAACAATAGAAGTGGCTGTAGGTGGTTAACGGTAATGACCAAATGGTCTGGAGTTGGAATGAGGGTCATTCCACGAACAGCGACGGGCGCAGACTAACAACCAGGTGTGATTTAGTGAGTTGAGAACCATTCTAATGGCTGTCAACGGTTCATGGCAGGTGTCAGATGGTGCAGAGTGCAAGATGGTGATTCATAGTGTAGTGTAGTGAAGTACAGGCCACGACCATGCTGGCTGTGGCCGGACGCGTGAAAGCCATTGGTCGTCGACGCCCCCTGGGACGTGTCGCCACACAGGCAACGACAAAGATACAGGTAACCTACGTCTTCACGTACCACTCCTTACCCCTTATGAGCACGACCAACATCGTCCTAAGGGAGGAGGGGATGGAAACGATACACTTCGAAGCGTTTCGAAGCCTCGGGTTCACAAGAACGATCCCCGGAGAGGTAAGTAGCGTAAAGTCTTAACACTTACTGTCGAATACTGACGATATCTACGTGTGTCCGTGTGTCGAATGCAGGCGTTCTGTCGATCACCCTCCACTGTCTAGGACCTTGTGATATCCTCACAGTATTTCCCCTCACGCTGAACACTAATCAGTGTTCATGGCTCGACCTTACAATCGCATACGTCCATAATTGCTTCGACCTTAACGTGTCGATCCCTAGCGGTATCAGCGAGTCCAGTGCTGTTTTTACCCTACATAAGATCATTCTTCACGTCGCTGCTTCTATATCTAAATGTCTATTACTCCCAGCTGTAGTTCTTGACTCTCAGTCCTTAAATTCCGAACCTTAATTTCCGGTTACGAAACAGTTAAATTCTTTTCTAAGTGCATGTTCAATTGTCCTCTACCAACACACTACTGTACACTGTGAGTGTTAAACACTATGTAATGTTATTGGGTTAAATCTATGTCTGAGGTCACAAGAAACATTGTAACTAGAGTAGCAACAATGTTTTAGTTTGTAACAGTGATAACGCCACGTTACAACAGTGACTGAGTCACGTAACTGCTGTGACTGAAGGGAGTAACAACACACTTAGCAGCAGTGACTGAGGTATTTAAGAACAATAACGAAGGAGCGTAACAGCAGTGACAGAGGCATGTCACAGCAGTAAGAGAGGCATGTAACAAGCAGTGACTAAGGCATTTAAAAACAGTAACGAAGGAACGTAACTGCAGCGACAGAGGCATGTAACAGCAGTGAGTGAGTCACGCAACAGAAGTGACCGTAGCTCGTAACAGGCAGTGACCAAGGAAGAAACAGACAAAATAACTCTCCCCGTAACAGAGGCGGTGGGTGGGTGACGGGCGTCACAGGACCAACAACAAAGGAGGCTCGATCTCCCAGGTAATAAGAGGTGGGCGTGGCTAATGAGAGGTGGGCGTGGTTCACCTTGACGAGCTGTCAGCTGGTGTCACGGATCAGCTGACTGACTGATGGCCTAGCTACTTCGCCTCTTTGTCTGGTCAGGAACACATGGGATGCTTGCTGGCTTGTCTCTGTGATTGTATGACGGGGGGGCGATTCGGGTGCCCGAGTGAGCAAAGCAAATTGGAAATGTACCCATGTATATATATATATATATATATATATATATATATATATATATATATATATATATATATATATGAGCACCTACCGACCTTCAAGTACCTCTCATGTGGTTATGCCAGTAGGCTGGCAGAGAGTGAGGCAATCACCACACATCTTGCTTGGTGAACAACGCTGCTTCAGTCTCCCCGCCATACACACACACACACACACACACGCGCGCGCGCATTGGCTGTCGTCAGCCCTGAGCTCACCAAAGAATATTATTTTCTTTTCTTAACCAATTTACTTGCATTTTTTTCCCCAATGTCCCCTCTGCAAGTTTCTTATTTCTCTTGGGAGTTCGCAGAGATCAATTCCTCTATCTTTCTTAATAAGCTTTATCGTATATTTTGGACTGATAGATCTTTTTTCTCCTAGTATAACCCATGGCATAATTAGAGGGTTGATTAGAGATAATCCTAGGGTTAACAGTTTCCTCCCAAGGACCTCATCATCATACTGTGTTCCATTCTCTCTCTAAATGAGCTTTGTAAGATATTTCTGAATCATGTCTAATTTCTTTCTTTCTACCTGTGTTCACCGCAGCAGTATTTACATTTTGCTTCGCATGGTGAAACCGATGAAGACAGAACGGGTGCTCACAGCCTCCTCATCATGAAGGCAAAGGGGGAAGCAAGGATATGGCCTTGTTGAATCCCCCCCTTCCCTAACTTTGCTCCCACACACGTACTATAACACCACCACACACCAGCGACTGACTGTGCAGCAAGCCACGCAGCCAGCGACTGACTGTCCAGCAAGCCACGCAGCCAGCGACTGACTGTGAAGCAAGGAGCGCAACCAGCGACTGACTGCAGCAAGCCACGCAACCAGCGACTGACTGTGCAGCAAGCCACGCAACCAGCGACTGACTGTGCAGCACGCCACGCAACCAGCGACTGACTGTGCAACAAGCCACGCAACCAGCGACTGACTGCAGCAAGCCACGCGACCAGCGACTGACTGTGCAGCAAGCCACGCAACCAGCGACTGACTATGAAGTAAGGAACGCAACCAGCGACTGACTGTGCAGCAAGCCACGCAACCAGCGACTGACTGTGCAGCAAGGCACGCAACCATCCCAGCACGGGAGTCCAGATTACCCCACACTTCTGTGTAACCTCCCGTCCCAACTCTACCCCGATCACTTACCGTTCCATACAGACTACCATCCCAACTTCAGATCCTCAGAAGCCATCAAAGATGAACTCCCTTGGGGTGTGGACAGTGTATCTCTCACATTCCAGTCCTCACTTCCTGAATCCTCACCTCCCGCAACTCACCTGGAAAAAGAAGAGAAAAAAAAGGGAGATATGAGTCATGGAAAAGACGACGACGGAAAAGGAAGTGCATAAATGCTGACCCCAGACCTCGACCATGGACGACCCGTTGTCTGGTTCCTGCTACAGACGCGTCCGCCGTGAGGGACGTCTTGTAAACATGATCTGGCAGGAGAGTCATTGTGCTCGTGCCTTGCCCGCCTCAACCTGGGCTTTGTTTATGATCGGGTGCACGTGGTGATCGGCACGCAGCACGCGGGCGGGTGTGTGTGTGTGTAAACGTGATTATAATTTGTGATTACTATTTCTGTGTTGTGGGGAGAGAGTTTTACATTCGCGTTGCTCCGTCGCTTTGCCATGTTATATGAACCGTCTTTATTCCTACGGATCTACACACACACACACACACACACACACACACACACACACACACACACACATACGCACCAGCCCATTTAATGACCAGCTCTGGCGGGAGGATGAACACAATGGGTTGGGTGTAGGCCAAACTGTTGTGCCCAGGATTCGAACCCATGTAGCCCCGACTCATGACGGGCCCGTGGTGACTCATGGTCAGTAACGCTGACCACTACATCAAGGAGGCCTGCGGTGTGTGTGTCTGTGTGTGTGTGTGGGGAGGGTTGGGAGGAAAGACAGTTTCACGGAACCATATAGACCCAAGCGTGGCGGTACGGCCTTTACAGTACTGTAGAAGATACCCTCCATGGCTTACAAGCAGTGGAAGAAAACGATAAGAAAACAAAGTCTCTGCCTCTCTTTCCACAGTCAACCCAGCTGTCCATCCTCCCACAGGGGTTGGTCGATTAAGTGGGTACCTGTCTTTACCACGAGTGTGTGTGTGTGTGTGTATGTCTGAGAGAGAGAGAGAGAGAGAGAGAGAGAGAGAGAGAGAGAGAGAGAGAGAGAGAGAGAGAGAGAGAGAGAGAGAGAGAGAGAGAGAGTTTTTGGGGGCGTTCAGGAGGCGCCAGGCGAGTGTGTGTGTGGCGACACAAACTCTGGGAACTTAACGGTGGGGGTGGTCGGGTCAGGCCCACAAGGAGGGGGCGTCTCAAGGTGTTGTATGGCAGGAGGGAACAGGTCCGCCTGGGACAACCCTCCACAATAACTGGCTCTGACGAACGCAGGAAACACCAACACTGTGAGCGTGTGAGTGAGGGGGAGGGCAACCGTAACTGTGTCACGAAAACAAGTTTTAAACATTACGTTTAAAACGTCTTAGATCTGTAGTAAATTCCCCCTTTCCAGAACTCAAGTTCTCCTCTTCTAGAACTCAAGTTCTCCTCTTCCACGACTCAAGTTCTCCTCTTCCAGGACTCAAGTTCTTCTGTAGAGATAGCAATGCTTCGTTCTGATAGCCATGTTGACTGTGAGGCGAAAGAAGCATCGCTATAATCCTCTCCGATCAGAACTACTGAGATTAACAGTACCTTCATCAAAGGGATCGAATAGCAAGTCACATATTGTCAGTTTAAGAAGGGTAAAACATCAGAGTTGATGCATTCAGAAACATCGCCACATCACAGGGTATAACAGACCGTCCAGGTATATCCTCCAAAATCTCTGTTGGGATGATAGAAGGGATCTGGGACTCTTTGAGGAAGATCCAAGACTCAGAACACTGGGCAGACGAAGCTACAGTGGTCGTCGTCCTGGCAGACTGTGGGGAGAACCTCCCACCACACAGCGCTTGATATGAGGGTGGGTGTGGAACGCGCACCAACACATACACACACACAGGGGGAACGTTTGGTTCGCCCCGACCGCCAGCGTGAGGGAGGGAGGTCTTGAGGTGGACCTCCACCAGGGGGGAACAACCCGGAAGCCACTAAATGCATGTGTGGCACAGACCTCAACACACACACACACACACACACACACACACACACACACACACACACAAACCTTCATACATAAACAGTGCAATACGTACAGACATTAATACATGAACACCATAATACATTATACATTATACATAATACATTAACACGGCAATACATAAAGACCTTCATCCATTAAAACCGTAATACATAAAGACCTTAATATACAAAGACTTTAATACATAGACACCTTAATACTTAAACAACGTTATATCTAAATACCTTAAGACATATGCACTATAATCTATATACGAATTAATACATATACATATACATATACATGCAGTACACATAACTTAAGCTTTTATATTCAGTTTTCTCTACTGTGAGTAAGACATATAAAAGCATCAGTGTTAAGGGGATGATGGTGAGGAACAGCAGACTACGTAACCAAAAACTTTGCACACTTCAGGTACCTGAGGAGGGACCTGCTACCATCACAGGTCTGGTACCTGAGGGAGGGACCTGACACCACAGGTCAGAACCCTGAGAGAGATGGGCGGGACCTACCACCACAGATCAGTTACCTGAAGGGGGGACCTGCTACCACCACAGGTCTGGTACTCGAGGGGACCTGACACCACAGGTCAGAACCCTGAGAGAGATGGGCGGGACCTACCACCACAGATCAGTTACCTGAAGGGAGGACCTGCTGCCACTACAGATCTGGTACTCGAGGGGACCTGCCACCACAGGTCTGGTACTCGAGGGAGGGACCTGCCACCACAGGTCATGAATCTGAGGGGGGGACACCTGCCCGTCACAAGTCACCAGCGACCACAAGGAAGTGGTCGTCGGACCCGACGTCGCTCGCCGTGGCACTCGCTCGCTCGAGGTCCGCCAACTACCTGACAAGAACTACGTCTGCCTGACGAGGTAGGCAACGACCTGACCGTCAGTCCAAGCGGGGAGAGAGAGAGAGAGAGAGAGAGAGAGAGAGAGAGAGAGAGAGAGAGAGAGAGAGAGAGAGAGAGAGAGAGAGAGACTCGCTCAAATGAGCGTGACTGAGACAACACAAAAATGGCTCAGCAAAACACCTGGACGAACCAAGCCTAAAAAGAGGCCTTTCAGTACTGTGTCGGGGAATGCATCAGAACCAGTGTTAGTTTACCACACAGTGCACACACCTCCCGTTACTTCCTTCCTGTGGCACCTGGAGTATACCTCGTGAGTATACCTGAGTTTACCATACTTCAGTCACAGTTAACAGCTGAACGGGGGCTAGTTAGGGCAATATATATATATATATATATATATATATATATATATATATATATATATATATATATATATATATATATATATATATATATATATATATATATGAGTGGCGTCTGGAGGAAGTACATCACATGATCATGAAGTGTTCCACACACACACACACGTCTGTGTGTATACAGGTTGCAGGTGGCGTGAACACGGCCTGCAGCAAGCGTGGGCGGGAGGGCGTGGAAGGAGGGAGGGAGGGGCACGGGCGCGCGTGATGGTGCGCAGGTGGGGGGCTCCAGACGTGAGCGTGTGTGTGTGTGTGTGTGTGTGTAATTCCCTACTTGTACGGTAAAGGGGGCTGAGTACTACATGACTGGGGGGGTCCCCTCAGCCACAGTGGATAAAAATCTTTTACGAAGTTGTAGTCACGTAGAAAATGGGTTGAGGGGAGAGGGGTCGAAGGGGTGTCTTAGCAGGGTCAGCAGGGCTGACGAAGGGGGGTCTTTTGGAGTCCCATCACTGCAAGCTACAAGGACCTAAGGGCCTTTCGGAATGAGGGGGAGGAAAGGGAAGGGGGAAGAGAAACGTAACCCTAAAGGGCGTTTGATATACAAGGACTGGCATTTTAGAAGTAAGGTCATTCTCACCCTTATACAGAGGGTCTACAAGGATGAGAGTCAGCCTGTAAGTGCCCCAGGGTGTCTCCCTCGTCACCTGCGCCCTTTTGGCTGACGTCCCCCCCCCCCCTAACAAGCGCTGTAAATATGTCTTCCATAGAAAGAAGAAGAAAAAAAGAAAGTAGTAGACAGTTCTTAATGCGTTTCTAAGAACAGCTTGATTTATTTACACGTGGGTAAAATAACGTAAATGGTGTCGTAAGTGGACCAGCGGGGGGGGGGGGGGGATATCTTTTCTGTTTTTTCCGTAACCAGAACTACGAACGATGGTTTTTCTTTTCTTTAATAATACTGGGGAATTCATTATGTAGAAGACGTCTAGATGGATGGTTTACCTTTCATCATTAAGAAAAAAAAGGCGACCACTCTTGTCTTCCTCCTTGATCTTAAGACAAGGATGGTGTTCGTGCGGGTGTAGGGTGTGTGTGTGTGGGGGTGTGTGTCTCTCCGTCGTTAACAAGGCGTGCGGGTGTGGGTGTAGAGTGTGTAATTACCTATTTGTGCTGTACGGGGAAGGGAGGTCCAGACTCGTGCCGCCACCCCGCGTCACTTGGACCCTCTCAACTATCATACAGGTTCTTAAACTTTTGAATGATGTCCATAGTCGTATTCTCATTACTCCATCGCTTACTATGAAAATGTATATATTTACATTTTCTCTTAACAAGTGTCTTGCTTGTGTTATGGACTCTGGTTGTTCTGTTCCTACATCTGTCGAAGATCTGTTCATCTCTGACATCACCAAACTAGTTCAAAAATTCTTGGTGACTGATCAATTCACGCCTTTAGCGACTTAAAGTGTGGTATAGCGTCAAATGCTTTCCGTAGTTCAAAGAATAACAGTCCATGAAAGCCTTCCTTTCATCTAAAACGGAGCTCACTTTCTCGTAGAAGTCTACACACATAGTCAGTTACACATGGCCTCCTTTTCCTGAATCCACTTTGTCTCTCGCTTATGTGGTATATCCTTTGCAAGTAGTCATCCTCTTCCTATCTAATTATCCTTTCTTGTAACTCCTTTTCTTTTTTCCCCTCCACACCCCACTCGTCTGAGAGACTAGTCTACTGTAGTTAAGCACAAATTCTCAGTCTACTTTCCTGAAAGATAGGTACGACGCTTGCCCTCTCCATCTCCCTAGGCATTCTTACCTCCCTCCAGAGACATTATGAACAACATATTAAGCTGCGTCTCAAGCTCATCAGCACAAATTATCAGCACATATGGAGAAACTTCATCAAATCCATGAGCTTTATATGGGTCAAAGGTCATTAATAGTGTGTATACGCCTTTTCTACGTATCTCGATGTTTTCTAAGACCTGTCCATTCCATTTCACTTGTGTCGGAGACACGGTATCTGCCACAGTGAAAACATTTTGGGAACTGGTTAGTTACCTCTTCCTCATCGCTCACCATCCTCTACAATCCTTCCCCTCACTGGCCCTTAACCTGATCAGCTACTCTCTGACTAACAATTAATTACTGATGAATTAATGGAAACCATTTAGATTAGATTTAGCCTTGTTCATAATATTCTTTTTGAAGTTTTCCTGCTCTTCTCTTCCTATCCGGCTATGTTTGCTCACTGCTCTGTTGCATCTTTAAGATGCTGGCTGGCTGCAGTATCACCTATATATCCTGCTCAGCATATCCCTTAACTCATTTTTGCCTATACCTTCTCCAAAGCACATCCCTCAACTAATTTTCTTTCTGACATCCTTACTGAGACACATTCCTGACTTTTCTAACCATCACTCTATATATGTAGGAAACTATGGAATACGAGTTGATCCTCTAACGTAAATCTCACATATCCTGTCATAATAATGATCTATACTGACCTATCATAACTCTAATCTATACTGACCTACCATAACTCTAATCTATACTGACCTATCATAACTCTAATCTATACTGACCTATCATAACCCTAACCTATACTGACCTACTATAACTCTAATCTATACTGACCTATCATAACTCTAATCTATACTGACCTACCATAACTCTAATCTATACTGACCTATCATAACTCTAATCTATACTGACCTACCATAACTCTAATCTATACTGACCTACTATAACTCTAATCTATACTGACCTACCATAACTCTAATCTATACTGACCTACTATAACTCTAATCTATACTGACCTACCATAACTCTAATCTATACTGACCTATCATAACTCTAATCTATACTGACCTACCATAACTCTAATCTATACTGACCTACCATAACTCTAATCTATACTGACCTACCATAACTCTAATCTATACTGACCTATCATAACTCTAATCTATACTGACCTATCATAACTCTAATCTATACTGACCTATCATAACTCTAATCTATACTGACCTACCATAACTCTAATCTATACTGACCTACCATAACTCTAATCTATACTGACCTATCATAACAATAATCTATATCATGGCTATACAAAACTCCATTTTCTATGTTCCCACCGAGGTTCTTTCTTATCACAGTGTAGTTTCAAATCATCTTCTTGGAGTATGATCTTCCAGCGCCCCCATTTATCACATGATCAAACTCAAGTGTCAACAGGATCACATTTTCGCCAGTGGTGTCTATCAAATGTGATACGTTCACTGTCCATGATAACATATATGTGTGTGTGTGTGTGTGTGTGTGTGTGTGTGTGTGTGTGTGTGTGTGTGTGTGTGTGTGTGGCAAGCACACCAACTAAGAACTGTGAGCATCTGAAGCCACAAAAAGGGGTCTGAGTGCCAACCCACTCCAGACAATCTTTCGTCGAACAGAGAAATGTTCACAGTGGCGATTGATTAACATGTAGACCACTGGAGGCAACTTATTAGCGTGGCGACATCCACTTCAGCCGAGCAATTGACATTATCACGTCCACTTAAAAGGAGGTGATTAGCGTGAAAACATTCCCTTTAAGTTACACTCACGTAGTTCGTGAGAATATCCGAAAGAATATGAGACACGTCGATGATTAATAACGTAATCTCTTTCCTTGTATTGATTTTTTTCTGACTCAGTTTTCCAGAGATCTTCCCTGGCACCAGCTGGTGCTGCTGCTGGTGTTCCCTGGCACTAGCTGGTGCTGCTGCTGTTCCTTGGCACTAGCTGGTGTGCTGCTGGTGTTCCCTGGCACTAGCTGGTGCTGCTGGGATTCCCTGGCACCAGCTGGTGTGCTGCTGCTGTTCCTTGGCACTAGCTGGTGTGCTGCTGGCGTTCCCTGGCACCAGCTGGCGCTGGTATCACCACAATTGTGGTTCCTCGATCCAAGACGGAAGGAGCGCCACACGTGCTCACCAGCCCCTGCAGAGGTGCGTCACACACACACACACACACACACACGGGGTTCAACAGCCTAAGCGTTAGGCAGACTCTTCCGGGCACATTAACAATTTCAAACGAGGAAGTGAAATGTAATGGAAATAAACTTGACAACATATAAAACAAATCCCTTAAGTTTGTGAATATATATATATATATATATTTATATCCCTGGGGATAGGGGAGAAAGAATACTTCCCACGTATTCCCTGCGTGTCGTAGAAGGTGACTAAAAGGGGAGGGAGCGGGAGGCTGGAAATCCTCCCCTCTCGTTTTTTTTTTTTAATTTTCCAAAAGACGGGACAGAGAAGGGGGCCAGGTGAGGATATTCCCTCAAAGGCCCAGTCCTCTGTTCTTAACGCTACCTCGCTGATGCGGGAAATGGGGAATAGTATGAAAGAAAGATATATATATATATATATATATATATATATATATATATATATATATATATCCCCAGGGCGATACACTCGCTACCCTTCTGTTTTCTCAGACTCACAACACACACAGTCACCAGAACCTGGGCAGACCCACCGTTTTCCGACTTGTAGATGCTAACCTTAGCGCGGCCGGCTACCTCCTCCACTGGGGACAACAGACGCCAGCCAAACACCGGAGGTGGGTTGGTCATTCGGTATAACATGACAAGGGGAAATGCTCACACCTCCGCTACGTGAGAGATGTGAGAAACTACGCAGGAAGGCGGAGACGCGACTGATCATAACACGAGAAGAGATTTCTTAAAGAGAGCTTTGGTGTGACGATGGCTAATAAACTCTTATATGAAAAACAAAAGAAGAAAGATGACAAAGAGGATTTATGTGTCAGAAGTGGAGGGCACATGGAGAACCGTGTAGCTAAATTGAAGATGGAAGGATGGAGTGAAAAAAAAATTGAGCAGGAGGGTGAAAGGCGTGCACGGGATAAAGTAAATCGGAACGATGTGGTATACCGGGGTCGACGTGCTGTCAGCGGACGGAACCAGGTCATGTGAAGCATCTGAGGTAAACCATGGAACATACTATGGGGCTTGGCTATGGAGAAGGAGCTGTGGCTTCACTGCATCGTACATGACAGCTAGAGAATGGATGTGAGCGGATGCGGTCAATTTGTATCCGTTCCTGGCACTCCTTCGCTAACTCAGGAAACAGCGATCAGGAATGATAATAATAATAATGATAATGATAATAATAATAATAATAATAATAATAATAATAATGATAATAATAATAATAATAATGATAATAATAATAATGATAATAACAATGATAATAATGATATCAATAATACTAATGATGATGATGATGATAATAATAATAATACTAATAATAATAATAATAATAATAATAATAATAATAATAATAATAATAATAATAATATTAATAACAGAATCTTAAAAGATTATGAACTGGACACGGGGAACTCTGAAATCCTGGAGAGAGAGAGAGAGAGAGAGAGAGAGAGAGAGAGAGAGAGAGAGAGAGAGAGAGAGAGAGAGAGAGAGAGAGAGAGAGAGAAGATGAATGATGACAGCATTCAAAAGCATTTCCTCTATCTCCTGTCTCGGGTGCTGTCGTCTGCTGATGTAACGATTCACACCAGAGACGGAGAAATTGTTGTTGACCTCAGAAACAACCACAGGCCATTATATGTTCCTTATCTGACTTGCTGAGAGAGGCTTAACCCTCTGGCTCCTCACCTCATTAGAGCAGACGTGAGAGATAAATCATCCATTTCTTTTTTTTTGTTCACCTGGTTATATTGTTGTCCTACGCCCTAGCAAGGAAGCGTCAGGAGCAGACGATTGGGCCTTGGAGGAAAGACCCTCTCTTAGCTCCCTTTTCTATTTGGACCATAATAATATAGGAGGGGAAGGAGGATTTCCAGCCCCTTCCCTCCCTAACCTTCTAGTCCCTCTTACTTGCCTTCTACGACACGCTGGAGATACCTGAGGAACATTCTTTCCCCCAACCCACCTATCCCTCGAGATAACATTCAAAGGTACACAGGGAAAATTACAAGAGGATCCAGACCCATACTGGAACTGGAAGATAAATCCCTTGCTGGCATGACAGAGTAGAAAGAATGTGTGAAATACATCCATCAAAGGTGGAATACATCCATCAAGTGGCCTCAGAAGCTGTTGAGTTATTGGGATGAACAGAATGGATGGAGTAGACACTCGTCTGTTGAGCCAAATAACCATCAGCTATAGGAAACGTCATTATGACCCCAGGAATTCATCAGGATGGAACTGAAAACCAAGCCAGAAAGCTGAGCCAAGAGTGCCAAGCCAGAGCACTACGTCAGAGAGCCACGTAAGAGTGCCAAGCCAGAGCACTACGTCAGAGAGCCACGCAAGAGGGCCAAGCCAGAGCACTGCATCAGAGAGCCACGCAAAAGTGCCAAGCCAGAGCACTAGGTCAGAAAGCCACGCAAGAGGGCCAAGCCAGAGCACTGCGTCAGAGAGCCACGCAAAAGTGCCAAGCCAGAGCACTACGTCAAAGAGCCACACAAGAGTAGGACTGTTAATTCAGCATCATACCAGAGTTCCAAGCCAAAGACCTACGTCAGGGAGTACGTCATAGCCACGCCAGACAGCCAGGCCAGCCATCCATCCATCCAGCCAGCCAGCCATACAGTTCTGCCCTTATGTACAATATGGACAGCATGCTGACTATTTCCTCATCCATGTACTTGGAAGATATTCCATATTCCATACCTCCCAAAAGACAAATTTGTCTCCTTGACTACTCCAATGGGAGACTCTGGCGACTAGGGACCATGTCGACTCTCACACACACAGAATCCTTAAGTTCATTTCAGCTCAATAATAGCCATACTGAGTCCTTCTTTCGCTTTGTCTGATCCTCATCACTATACATTGACTCGGCGTTGGATTCCATCAAACATCTATCACACCTATTTGGATCCGAGCCTGTTTAGATCCTGTTGTAAGGACGTGCAATCCTCTTCGCTTTTCAATTCCCTCTTGCCCATGGCACCATCCGTAAACAAATCCACACAAAACTCCACTCCTTCTGGCAAAGTTATTTAAACAGATAACAAAAGAAAGCAGAATTATCCACAACATACACAAGATAAAAACGTCGCTGGTGACAATCCTATTATACATACGCCAATGTACATCTTATCGTTGAAATGGATATATTCGTAGAGAGACATAAGCCTTGGGAGGATAGTGTGCATGAGTATCAGTCATATAAAAGATTCTTTTCCAGGTTTCAAGTCTTGGAAATATACCTTGATAAGCTAAGAACCATGAAAGGATCCCACAACCAAAACTACGAAGAAGAAGGAAGATTCAACACATAGTTGTAGGTTGTGGAGAGAGGCTTGTGCAACGGGTACAAGCTCTGGGAACAATGTACAAAGCTAAGAACATCATGGAAAGAAGCTGTACAACTCTGTAGAGCCATGAAGAGATACTTTATAGAGCCACAAGCCAAGAGAAAATATATCATACCTAAGCATGAATTAATCATACGTGTCATACAATGTAATACACACCAACCAAACTTAATGTATAAACCTCTAAACCAAGAAATGAAATTGTAAGGGAGTTGAAAGCCAACACCACGACCGGTTGCTTGTTCCTGTAGTTTCTGTGTTTGGACGGCAGCCACGCGAGGATTGGTCGTTCATTCCTCTTACAGCTAAGTAGTGGAGTTCTCTTTCTCCTCTCAATTTTCCCTCCACATATAACCTCTCCATGTGAGACGATCAGGTCAATCCCCATTCTACTTTACATGGTAAAACTCAAAGGTATATCAGATTCATCTCTGCAAAGGACATGGCCACGACCAGGGCATAGATTAACCCATACCTTGTCGACTACTGAAGCAAAATGAAGCTATAAAACACGGAAGTTAGCTCTAAAAAGCTAACACGTCAGGCTGGGTTGATGAATGAGACGAAGGGAACATCTTGTAGGGTCAACGAGGCGGTCCTGAAGGGACAGACGAGGAAGAGCTGCAGTAGTAGCAGCAGGGAGCACCACAGTCCTGCAGAAGGAGGTGGGAGGCCTTCCGTGCACACACACCACCTTGAGGCACACACCAGGTACTGACGGCAAGCAAGCAGGTCAGGAACGTCTCGTCCCGCTTGTGAGGCGATGCCGCTACGTGTTTACTCATCGCTACCAAAATAAAAAAATTAATAAAAAAAAAGAAAAGCGTATGTGATCAACAAGTCATGTTATTTACGAAAATTTACAACAACAACAACAAAAAACATTTACGGTAAATGAGGAGACCGGAAATCTGGAAAGCCGTGAGGTTAGGAGGATGAGACGTGAGTGGAAATGTCAACAAACTTTACCGGCGGAAAAAAGCAAAAAAAACGGTGTCTGGCAATGAATGGCACGGCGGAGGTGGCTCGGACAAAAACAAATGAGGATCGCTGGTGAGGTGAGGAGGAGGAGGAGGAGGAGGAGGGTGAGGGAGGAAGTTATTCCAGGAAGGAGAACGGGAGGAAGAGGGAGGTGGGAAGATATTCCAGAGGGTGGTAGGAGGCATGGGAAATAGGGAGGTGTAGACGGAGGCAGGTGTATTCAGAAGCACTACTAACAGCAGCAGGATGAGGTGGGTGGGGGCGATCTCATACCCGAACACACGAGTTGAACGGACCGCTAACACCGCACGGTCAGAAGGGGGCGCCTGCGTGCCGCTTGACCCTCCACGCGTCCCAACATGCGATTCCAATGTTGGGTTGGGGCAAATACAGCGACGCGATGGTACATACAGTACGTTCCACTTCTGTAATTTGTCCGGTTGCAACACCACTCCGGACGCCCGTATCTCTGGATTCCCTCCTTTGTTGATCTGGCTCACAAACAAATGCTCGGAGGAATGGCTTGAAACAGTAGTTTACAGTGAGGGAAGAGGTAGCAGCCTGCATGAAGAAGGTGTCAATCCCAAGACCATCTTCAATGCTTAATACGAAGCTTCGTAGACTCCCTACTCGAATCCCATCGTTGTATGATTTGGGGAATCAAGAGAACCCACAGGACAAAGAATCTTGGTCTATTGGAGAGATCTGAGGGGCCAGTAAAGACGCTAATGACGATATGGTTCAAGGCACAAGGGAACGAAACAGATTGGGGTACTAAGAAGAGAGACATACAGACACATGCAGTGAGAGAGCCGTTGAGGACAGTGAGGCAAGGGCATTTCAGGCGAGGACGTCAGGTGCTCTGAGTTCGAAGATGGAGGCGTGAATGGAGGAGACATTAGTCTTGCCTGACGGTGGCATCGCAGTGTGGAAAGTGGATAACTTACGAGACGCTGATTTATGTGGAAGCCTTCAACACACGAGCTGATAGAATTCGGAGGACAACAATGATGGAGATGAGAGCTGATGTGCATTTTGGTCCATCTCGAATCCTGTGAGTGAGAATATCACGACCCTGAAGCAAGAACGGACGACCCTCGGGTATGATAACCCGGCAGGGTCGGGCTCCCATCCGACACCAAAGGGTCGTATATCGCCGTCGTTCAAAAGGATCGTACCGTCGCGTTCAAAGGGATCGTACCGTCGCGTTCAAAAGGATCGTACCGTCGCGTTCAAGGGTCGTACTTCCGTAAGTTCATCATGGATCGCATCCTCGCGCTTAGGGGGATACTTTCAAAATGATCCAGAACCAGAGATGTTCATCCGCAAGTAGAGAAGGTTAAGACGATTTCATTTTTTTTTTTCTTTACAGCAAGACTGAAGTCGAGAGAGAGAGAGAGAGAGAGAGAGAGAGAGAGAGAGAGAGAGAGAGAGAGAGAGAGAGAGAGAGAGAGAGAGAGAGAAGGGAAAGGGGAGGAAAGAGGTGAAGGAACCTCCGCGAGTCATACCACTATGAGTGTGGCGGCGGGCCACAGTACACACCCTTCTCGCTGGCGAGGCCGAGTGAGGGGTGGCAGAGACTCTGGGGCGCCCCTAGAGCGGGCGGTATGGGTGAGTGCCTTGCACAAGCCCGCTCGTCCGTGCCCTTAACTGACGCCCCTGACGATACTGACGGGGACGGCCAATTGCTCTGAGGCGGAGGGAAGGAGAGAGGAGAAGGAAGAGGAGGAGGAGGGTGGTTTTGTTTGCACGATATGCACGGGAGGGTGGGCTGCAGGGTATGTTGGGCAGTACGCAAAAACGAGGCACACTACGAGTCAAGAACTGGAGCAGAACGGCGTGGCCACCACTTGGGGACGTTGGGTATATCTTCCTCTAAGTGCTATACACCTGTCCCTTCTCCATATACGCCCGCCGGAGATGTAATCTCGGCTGTCCAATATGGCCAGCCAGAATTAGTATTGGCTTCGTCTCAAACTCGCGAGCGATCACGAAAACTCAATAAATTATGTAAATAGAAGCAAGAGGATAACGGATCGCATGGGGGCCCTGGACCCGTCGTGTCGCCTCGGCAACGGGAGGAGGGAACGACAAATTCCACGTCGTCTTTGTTGTCGTGTTGGCCAGGAGACCCCGCCATGGCCTCCCCAGGTTCCATATGCATAAGGCTGGACAACAATGAGGCGCTGGAATCCACCAGCTCGCCTCGCTGGAAACTCAAGTCTAAAGCTGTTCTCACAGCTCTGGGAACGGCACCTATCATGAGCTCTCTCTCTCTCTCTCTCTCTCTCTCTCTCTCTCTCTCTCTCTCTCTCTCTCTCTCTCTCTCTCTCTCTCTCCATACGAAAGCCTGTGCCACCTTTCTGAACAACCAATCCTCCTCGGAACTGCATCGTGAGCATCACCACCTGCCACAATCTCGCAGATTAACATCGGGCCCGCGTCTCCAGACCTCCCTAGTGAGCAATGTGACCACATACTTTACTAAGCCACATCCCACGACGTAGGCGACACATTGAAAGCACTCGACTTCCCTGTGTCTCCAGACTCATACGAATGTACGTGGGTAATCAGTGGCCACTGGAGGAGTACATGGGTTAGGTTACAGAGGTGGGCTGGGGGTCTCATGTATTCAGTACATAGACACACACATATTACTGGTCGGGTCAGTTCTCACATATAAGGTCATCAGTAGAGTGATATACGAGTGGCGGGCGCTGAGGGCCCTATGTATTCTATACATACGTACGCACACATCACAGGTTCTGTCAGTATATATATAAATATATATATATATATATATATATATATATATATATATATATATATATATATATATATATATATATATATATATATATATATGCTAAAAAACACATGGAAAAGGAAACATGAGATCCTGAGCGTTTTCGTATATTAACACATCGTGTCTGTTGTGATTTTGTGCATATACATATATATATATATATATATATATATATATATATATATATATATATATATATATATATATATATATATATATATGAACGGCTGAAAAGTACACGTGCAAGCTACAGAGTAGGGCTGAGACCCGTATATATTCAAATCATGGACGCACACATCATAAGTAAGGTCAGCAAACATTTATATAGGGAGGTGAGTGGGACTCCTAGCCAGCCACAGAAGCCTTGGGTATCACATATGTACACAGACAACCGAGCAGTACATTAGGCAAGTTACATATCATGATGGAGGACAATATATTACATTAGTGAGGATCAGGGAGCTTACAAGACCGGGTACAGGGGATCGAATATCCTCAAGCGCGACGCTGATGTACTTCGTGATTCACTTGTTTGATGAAGTGTTCACGAAGTTCATAAACCCTGAGACCAGGAGGCTTAAATCTGGTGATAGAGGACATTCTTTCATGCACTGCTGCAGTATATGGTACATAGCATCACTTACTCCGGGTTATATCCGCACTTGGATCAAATTTTGCCTGTTCTGTCTGCTGTAATATCCATCTGAATCGCATTCTAATCCTGTCTGGTACGGTATCACAGCGCTTGTGAGGAGGAAGTGTGCACTGGACAAGTAACTACAAAGTGTACCAGACCAGCCAGGCTGTCGGAGGCTATGTGGGCCTGAGGGTTAAAGCTTCCAACAGCTTGGTTCGACCAACGAAAACAAATCCAACAGCTTGGGCCCAACCCGGGAACTTCACCAGGTATGCACCAGGTAAAGATCTGGTCTTACGTTGACCATAGGAATGTTTGATAATACCCGTCGTAACACTTGACGCTGGGGCTCCCTGATCGCTCATTAATCTCTCGAGTCGATCTAATTCAACGGAGCCATCACGAATCAGGTCCGGACTTAACATTATTTATCATTCATGGGTTCAGGTCCTACGTTAAGACACTGGGCCGGTCTGGCCATGTTATCTTTTAAGTAAGAGTCGTCCACTCAAACATCCTGACAAGCCTCTTACGTCGCTAGTTCAACGGTTGCTAACCTCCGACTCGATCAGTAACTTAAAAGAGTCTCTCTGCCAAATACGTTCACATCACAGGTCGTCTCCTGTCCACAGTCTTTGAAAGCTGACATTATTAAGGACGCCTCTGTACGTATTTGGGGGGGAGAGGGTTGGGGGTTGTGTTGTTACTCCAAGCGTCCTTAAACCGTCACATACTTTGAGTGGCGGGTCTTGAAGGTTCATCTGATGTCCTTCATCCTTCTACTTTACATTAGTGAGGCGTCCTTGTTCTGGCTAGACACCGTGTCTCCAGGGTGGGTCACCTCCGCTCTTGCTGAGGTTCTTTCACGTTCAACCCGACGAGTCTCAGGTTCTCCTCCGTATGTAAGGACACAGACGGAGATGACACAGACTGAGATGACATCAGACTGTTAGCCTTCACTGACTGGAGGTGTCTTCGATATCTCGGCCCTTCGAAGGTGGAAGAGTTTGGTATCCAGTTGTTGTCCCACGAGGGAGAGGCTCCTGGCATCCTGCCCTGCTGACACCCTCAGGTCTGTGGGCGTGGAAGAGGAGGAGGAGGAGGAGAAAGTAGGGAGTGGGAGGCTAACGCCCCCAGGACGCGGGTGTCATCGTCTGCGGCACCTACCCATCCCGGAAACCATTTCTAAAGATCGCTAGAACAACAAGTTATAATCGTCCATCACTGCACACTGCCGGTACGTCATCCTATAAAGCTATGATCAAACTTACAGATAGCTTATTCCTAAATGTGTCTATATCATACTAGGTATTCTCAGTTCCCCTTCAGGAGCACCTCGCTCTACGCCAGCGGTCAGGTCCCAGCGGCGGGAGGCACCCCCACAGCAGCAGATCTACCATGGATGGTTTATGCAAGTTCTGCGTTTCAGGGTTATCTCTCTCTCTCTCTCTCTCTCTCTCTCTCTCTCTCTCTCTCTCTCTCTCTCTCTCCGGCTGGCCTCGAACCTGGCTTGGAAGCTTCGATCACTTTGAGCGCCTCTCTCGTCTCCCCTAGTACTACTATCCCCTCCCCAAGCTCCCCACCCGCTGCACAACTCTCCCCATCCCTAGACTCCCTAGACATTACATGGCCCTCCCTCGTCAGATCCTCCCAACCTCTGCATGGCCCTCCACTACCCAGACCCCCAAGCCTATCTTAGCCCTATCTCCCACCTCCTTCGTCCCTTTATACTGCCACCACCTCCTCGTCCCCTCCTGAACTACAGGCTATACAATGAAGAAACTTTTAAGAACTTTGAGTAGGTCTAACAGCCTGCCAGAGCAGGAGGGAAAACCGCGATAACTTGCCACTAGGCTGAGCTGTGGGGGTATACAAGTCCGCCTAAACCATCTTATGATAAAATCTCCAACTGTGTTGGAGGTCTCTTACCTCCCAACAGCTCAGTGTGAGGCCAAACTGTCACCTTGCTCCTCTGCTGGAGGCCACGGCTGTGTAGGTCAACTGTGTTGGAGGTCTCTTACCCTCCAGCAGCTCAGTCTGAGGCCAAGCTGTCACCTTGCTCCTCTGCTGGAGGCCACGGCTGTGTAGGTCAACTGTATTGGAGGTCTCTTACCTCCCAATAGCTCAGTCTTGAGGCGAAGCTGTCACCTTGCTCCTCTGCTGGAGGCCACGGCTGTGTAGGTTAACTGTGTTGGAGGTCTCTTACCTCCAACAGCTCAGCGTGAGGCCAAGCTGTCACCTTGCTCCTCTGCTGGAGGCCACGGCTGTGTAGGTCAACTGTATTGGAGGTCTCTTACCTCCCAACAGCTCAGTGTGAGGCCAAGCTGTCACCTTGCTCCTCTGCTGGAGGCCACGGCTGTGTAGGTCAACTGTGTTGGAGGTTTCTTACCTCCCAACAGCTCAGTGTGAGGCCAAGCTGTCACCTTGCTCCTCTGCTGGAGGCCACGGCTGTGTAGGTCAACTGTGTTGGAGGTCTCTTACCTCCCAACAGCTCAGTCTGAGGCCAAGCTGTCACCTTGCTCCTCTGCTGGAGGCCATGGCTGTATAGGTCAACGCAATCATCACAGCCTTACTGATCTGGCGTGTACTTTGTCTGCGCAAACTTGACAAATATTTTTTTTTCCCAATGTACAACACTTCATGATCATTCTAACAGCTGCTGGCAGAGAATTAGAGATTTCTGAGCCCCTTATGTTGACAGTGTTTCCTCATATTGAACTCAACGGATCTCTCCATTTTCAGTAGTCGTATTGTGTCTTTTGTGTCTGTCGTGTTATTAGGTAGGATTACGAGCTAGCTTTCAGGTACATTACCAGCCGGAAAGATTATCATTACTTTTAATTCTCTTGTCTTGAAGGTCTGCAGACTCCAGCCTGCCATCTTTTTTGGAATGGGTCAACTGTTGCTTTGTTATGTTCCGTGAAAGTGGGGTCATAAGGTCACGGGAGATCATCACTTTGAATCCTATTCCAAAAATTGTCCTTCCGAAATATGACGGTACTCTTATGTCTCGTTATTATGTACAGACAGAAAGACAGACAGGGAGATAGACAGTTATATAGACAGGGACGTCAGATGTCTGTCATTATGTACAGACAGAAAGACAGACAGGGGAATAGACAGTTACATAGACAGGGACGTGAGATGTGTAGTATTATGTACAGACAGAAAGACAGACAGATAGACAGGGGAATAGACAGTTACATAGAGAGGGACGTCAGATATGTAGTATTATGTACAGACAGAAAGACAGACAGATAGACAGGGGGATAGACAGTTACATAGACAGGGACGTCAGATGTGTAGTATTATGTACAGACAGAAAGACAGACAGATAGACAGACAGTTACATAGAGAGGGACGTCAGATATGTAGAATTATGTACAGACAGAAAGACAGACAGAGGGATAGACAGTTACATAGAGAGGGACGTCAGATATGTAGAATTATGTACAGACAGAAAGACAGACAGAGGGATAGACAGTTACATAGAGAGGGACGTCAGATATGTAGAATTATGTACAGACAGAAAGACAGACAGAGGGATAGACAGTTACACAGAGAGGGACGTCAGATATGTAGAATTATGTACAGACAGAAAGACAGACAGAGGGATAGACAGCTACATAGAGAGGGACGTCAGATATGTAAACACGGAAATACGTGAAAGATAAAGAAGTGACAGATGGAACAATAAGAAGACAGGCAAGCCGGACCTTCCAGGTATGTTTGTGGGACTGACCCACTTTAGGAAGTTGAGGTAAACACGTTGAATGGATTCCCTGAATGGACAAGACCCAGGGATGAATGACCACATCCAGGTGCCCCGGCTGTGTTTACACCTGTCCCCCCCCCCCCCCTCCACCCCCCCTATGACCACCTGGATGGCGTTTCCCGTGGAGCCCAGCTGTTCTGTCTTACGCCGCTGGTACGCGCAGAAGGCGTCGACGCAGGGAAATGTAAGTTACCGTAAGGCGAGGCTCACACGACGCATGCGTGCGTCCTCCTTATAACACGACGGAGGATCTTCAGTGGGACGATGAAGCGAGTGGCGGGAATTCCTATCGGAATGAGGTTAGAAGGCGTTTCGATCCTGAACTCTGGATCGGATCGCTCATGGCTAAAGGGAGACTTTGAAGCATCGGTAGAATACCCACTGCTCATGATAAGCTTAGACTCACGGGTTTACGACCCTCAGATATGATGCCGGGCAAATGAGGTCGTATCGGCATGCTCAAGGGTCGTACAGGTGTGTTCAAGAGTCGAAGCTCCGTGTTCAAGGGTCGTACCGGTGTGTTCCAGGGTCGTAGCTCCGTGCTCAAGGGTCGTACCGGTGTGTTCAAGGGTCGTAGCTCCATGCTCAAGGGTCGTACCGGTGTGTTCAAGGGTCGTAGCGCCGTGCTCAAGGGTCGCATTGTCGTGCTCAAGGGTCGTACTGATGCTTTCTAAGGTCGTAACGTCATGTTCAAGGGTCGTGCGGTGAGCTCAAAAGTCGTACCGTGGCGCCCAAGGTGGTCGTAAGAAGGGTCGTTCTCTCCGGCTCAAGGGTCGTACCGTCGTGTTCAAGGGGTTAAACAGAAAACCCAAAACAAATAAAAAAAATCCCATAACAGAGAGAGAGAGAGAGAGAGAGAGAGAGAGAGAGAGAGAGAGAGAGAGAGAGAGAGAGAGAGAGAGAGCAGGAGCAGGAGCACCTCCTTAAGCGCACCGACGAAGAACAAGTACGACAACAAGAACAGGAAAGAGAGCAAAGAGAAGAAGCGGAGCCGCAACAAACACACGCGGCCAGAACAAACACACCGGCAGCCAACACATCACAAGGCGCCGTAACAGGTTGAGAAGACGCGTTTAAAACAGCCAGGTAACGGTGCTTGAAGAAATATTGAGGAGGAGGCGGAGGAGGCGGAGGAGGAGGAGGAGGCGCAACCAACCCGGACCCGTGGAACCCACACCCTCCCTCCTTCCCTCCCTCCCTCCCTCCGTCCCTCCCTCCCTTACTACCTGCAACCACCACCCCTTTCCCTCCCTCCTTCACCCACCCCACTAACCCCTTCCCACTACCACACCTCCACTCCTCTCTACTATCTATCCATCCATCTCTCTCCCCCACACACACACCACTTCCCCATTCCACTAGCCAATCCCTCCTCCCCACCACTTATCTCCCTTGCCCCTTTCCCTCCCCACCCCACAGGGAATCACTGGACAAGCCACTGCTCCCCCCCCCCTCAAGCAACATCGTGGTAACTAATGCCCCCAGGTAACAATGGGCTTGCCACTTCCCCTATATAACACTGGGTTAGCCACTTCCCCCTTCCCTCGTAACACTGGGATATCCACCTCTCCCATGTAGCTCAGAGGCAGCCACTCCCCCCACCCCACATAACAATGGGCTAGCCACTTCACCTCCAAGTAACTCTGGAATAACCACCTCCCACCACGTAAAACTGGGCTTGCCACTGCCCCCCACGTACAACTGGGTTTGCCACTACCCAGTTAAGTACCACTGGGCTGGCTACACCTCCTCCCACCCTCAATGTAACAATGTGCTTGCCACTGCCCCCTCAAGTATTATCTATTTAATAGGCTGGTTAAACACATACGTAGAAGGCTCGGGCAAGGGCAGGTTATATGTGTATGTATATATATATATATATATATATATATATATATATATATATATATATATATATATATATATATATATATATATATATTCCTATGAGTCCACAGGGAATTGAAACACGATAAGTTCCTAAGTGCACTTTCATGTAATAATCACATCATCAGGGGAGATACAAGTAAGAAATATAACAGTCAATTGATAGATAGACAGACAGACAGAGAGATATATATAGAGAGAGACAGATGACATAGCTGTATGGTGTAAATCTTTTGATGTATAGAAAAGTTTTCTAAAAGTGAGGTATTGGTGTCTTATTCACGTATCCCCAGCAAACTCATGGGTGACTATTGTTTATTGTGTTCATCACTGGCTGGCTGGAGGCTCATTGTGTGCTGTGAGGCTCACTGGAAATGCAAGGGACGCCCCATGACCGCACTCTTGACCAGGTCTTGGACATGTCTATAGTCTATGTCACTGTTATCAAGGCACTGTTATCTCCCACCCTTGATTGCACTGTTGACCAGGTTTTGGATATGTGTATAGTCTATGTCACTGTCAACTCTCCTACCCTTTGCCACGCACACTTCCTCCACTGCTTTGTCTTTAACTACGTGCCAACTGGTTTGATTTCTAACCGCCCACCAACCTCGGGCGCGTAAGCCAACCCACTCTACATCTTCACACACCATGACCCCAGCCACCGACATCCACAGAGATAACCACCCGACCCCCCCACACACCCTGACACATGCTATTTAGCCTGCCATATATTTCTAACCTTTCGTCTATAACCAGTGGTCTCCTAACGTCTTGCTTGCTGCTTTCAGGGGAGTCTGTTCACTCAAGTGGCTTATGATGGCGTTGAGAGACAGGTATTACTTACTTGTTGTTACGTGGTTGTACATAAGGGAGGAAGGGGGGTAAGAGGTGAGGGTTGTAGAGGGGAAGGGGGGGAAGCTTTACACTGGTTGGGGTATGGGGTGGTTGGAGGAGGGGGGAAGAAGGTTTACACTCATGGGGCCTCTCTGCCTCTAGCCCTTATTTCACTGTCTGTCGTTCCTTGAATTTTCCAGAGGTGGTCGCACTCACTCTGTTGCTGGAGAAATACTTCCTCCCATCCCTCAGTAACCTACTCTTGCCTGGCCTCCACCTGTGCTCTCTCGTCCAGGAAGTTTGACTCAAAATATCGAAGACTTGTTCTGTGCTAACGCCATCATGACCTCTTAAAGTCTATATATATATAGATATAGTTAACCTGTCTTCACCCCTCACGGGCCTGTTTAGCCCTGGGGTGCTGGACTGGGTCGTTGGTCGACCAAGCTGTTGAAAGCCGCAGCCCTCAGGCCCAATTAGCCCCCACAGCCTGGCTGGTTTAGTTCACTTTGCAGGTACTACTTGTCCGGTGCACTCCTCAAGTGTGATGGGTCCAGACTGTTATGGAATTTTCCAAGAGACATGAAGGCAATTTTGACAATGACCAAAAAGAAAGTTTGATTTATTCTCTTCCCACCGACACACTACACACACAGCCTGATCCATTTGAACCCATTCCTCCATCTTCCAGACTTTACACTCTTCATGGTGAGATTTCATACACAATTTGCCCGACTATTGCTGTATCCTGCCTCGGTCCCTTTGTAGCATTTCGCAGTCCCCGCTCTTCTGCATTACCTTCATGATCTTAGGGTCAGCAGCAGTCCACCTCGCCTGACGAATCATTTACGTAAATCAGAAACAGTAGTGGTTCCAGTAGTGAGCCGTGGGCGACGCCATGTGTCACCCTCGTCATATTTGATGACAGGGTCTTCCTGACGGGTGTGTTCTCCGATCCCTCCCAGGTAAGTACTTATTAATCCGCCTAAGTAGCCCTGCCCTGACTCCACCCTCGACGTTTATATTCACCAACAATCGTCTGTCAAGGACAGTATCAAAGACCTTGTGGCAGGCCTGGAATATATATATAGAACCCATCCACTTGTCCCTTAATATCTTTTTTTCTAGGATGTTGTTTACTCGTTCCTGTTTCCAACTTAGTAAGTTCCTTCGTGACTTACAATCCTTTCCTTCTGAACCCATGTTGTCTCCCACGTAGATAGCACAGTCCAGATCCGTACTCCTCTGACTGCTTTATGATCTCCTCTTCAAACATCTTGCAGATTTAATCTATTTTCTGTCCCCCTTTTTTTTCAATAGTGGCGCAACGTTTGATCTTATTCACTTCGTCTCAACATCTCCATTGTTGAGGGAGATCCAAAGAACCACACTCACTCGACGAAGGTCTCCACGTACTCCCTGAGTACAGATGGTGAGATGGCATCAGAGAACCACGGGCTTCGGACGGGTCTGGCATCATCAGCAGTGACGGCACAATGATTACGAAAAACAACCCAGAAAAATATACAAAAATGACTTACGTATCTACACTGTTGAGCTCAGCTGCCGTATTAAGCAAGGACCAATACCGTACAGCTTACTAGTTCCACCGTCCGTGCCTTCCCTCCCATCCAGGTAAGGTCCGCTCCTCCCTGACGTACCTTCCCTCCTGCTAGGGAAAGGTCCACGTATCTCTTTGTCCCTTTACTATCTTCCCTCCTAGTGTGGCAAGGTCCGCTCCTCCCTTCCCTACCTTCCCTCCTAGCGGGGCAAAGTCCCCAGCTACTGCAGGGAAACAAAAGGGGCCAAGGAATGCCGGGAAAAGCCTAACATTACTGCCCTTACTTCTGAAGCCTAGAGCAGTGTTTACTACGTATATCTAAGCATGATGTATACTCGGCAGTATACAGGATACAGTAGGTATACTCAATCATCTAAAGTTGTAGTCCTGTGGGTACCAGAGGGGTGGTATACTTGTAGCAAGTCCTGGCCACTGAAAGGACCGTGATGGGGGTAAAGTACTGTACTGTCCTATGAAGCTGTGGTCCGTACTGTTGTAACTGGACGTACCCAGTGAGCCAGGGTTTACAGAATGAGGGGTCTGCTGTAGGTCGCCTGGGTGCAGGCCATCCCCAGCACTGTGGTAGGTGCTCAGGACGTCTTTAACAGGTAGCGTCCGTAAGCATTTGCAAGGTGTAGATGGTAATCTACAGTATCCTGTTCTATCCGGACCAGGATGCCGCTGCCGCTGCTCCTGCTGGTGGTGGCGGCTGCCCAGGTCTTCCTATGGGAACCTCCCAACACCAACCTGACCCCGCAGGCGTAGGATCAACAACGCTCGTCCGTTCGTACCTACATATTCAAAGGTGTGATGTGGTCCTGATGGATGTCCGTGTTTGTTTCACGTGTACTGTGAAGTTAACTGAGACTATACTGCTGGTCTCTCTCTCTCTCTCTCTCTCTCTCTCTCTCTCTCTCTCTCTCTCTCTCTCTCTCTCTCTCTCTCTCTCTCTCTCTCCTAATTCTTAAAGTTGTGTTAAGGCCAAACTACCTCGCTCGGACCTTGGGCTTGGGGTGGTCTGTGCATGTGTCATTCCTCTCTCTCTCTCTCTCTCTCTCTCTCTCTCTCTCTCTCTCTCTCTCTCTCTCTCTCTCTCTCTCTCTCTAACTTGCCCTTATTCCCCAGATCCCCTTCAATCCAACCCCTACATCCCACGTCTGCTCTAAACAATACCAAATCCCAAAGTTTTCCAATCCATTGCTTCCTTACATCTCACAAGTCTCTCAAGCTACCGCCAGTTCCCACCACCACCAACATACATAGAAGTTCCACTGATCTTAAGACACGATCGAACACCCTTCAAAAGAAAACCAGCAATCGACAGAGTAGTTATGATTGTATGCAAATCCTCCAACTTACATACGAACACCCTGACGTCACACATCAACATCTGCTGTGCATATGACCACGAAGGAAAACTATCAGCGAGCAACAGCGCCCATAGCGACCTTGTCCTCCGACATATGGACCCTAGATTGACCCTCGACCCAGAACAGCTAAACACCCCCTCCTCGAGGGGGCCCGTTTTCTTTGCTAGTATATATGGAACACGGATGTCTACTGTGTGTGTAAACCCCACCTGCGGCTCTGACGTTCATTAAGTGGTAATACACCAAAATAGCTGGTACTTTACATGTAAGTACGGACTGTACAAGGGTACCGTCCACATGTGAACTTGTGTACGAAGCACTGGGTTCGTTGTTTTATCTCCGTCTCGAATTACTCCTTAAATACGAATAAACAAAACGGCACCAACCAACCGGCTGGACGGGTCGAGGTGGCGGCCCACCACAGTGCATAAAAGCAGGTTGAGTAAGACTGATTATTTTCTCTCTCTCTCTCTCTCTCTCTCTCTCTCTCTCTCTCTCTCTCTCTCTCTCTCTCTCTCTCTCTCTCCGACGCATTCGTGTGTATGTATATATGTGTATAATTCGTGCGCGACGATACTTGTTCCCTATTTTCTGTCGTTGTTATGTTGTTTCGGGGAAATATAATGCATAAATGAGGAGAAATATGGCCCTCCCTCGTGAAGGCAGGTCTGGACGCAAGGTGCACAAAGCATAGACACACACACACACACACACACACACACACACACACACACACACACACAGAGCAACACGTGTCTTTCTCTGACCAGTGGAGACGATCAAGATATTGGTGGGAGACACTTAAAATACTAAAACAGCAGTTGTCTCACGTCCGTCCTAGACAGGAGGAACATACCGTCTAAAACATGTCGAGCCGAGACAAGTCATTCAAGACAATGAGGACAGGAAATGGGACAGACATACCCGACATAGACAGACAGACAGACAGACAGAACCCGACTCACCAAAACAGACAGACAAATGGGGTATAAGAAAGTCACAACTCGAGCCATCACGAACATGAAGATATGTGTCTTCCCTCTCCGTCTCAAGACTTGGGCGGTATACAGTAACGCCTCTTGGCAAACAAGAAGACATACAGGTAGGTGGGTAGGCAGCTAAGGAAGACAGGCAGCTAAACAGACATACAGGCAGGTAAGTAGGTAAGTAGACAGCAAGGAAAGCAAACAGCAGGCAGCTAAACAGGCAGGTGGGTGAGCCGGCAGATAGGTAAGTAGACAGCTACGAAAGCAAACAGCTAGGCAAAGAGGGAGGTAAGTCAGCAGCTAGGAAGGCAGGCAGATAGGTAAGTAGACAGCTAGGAAAGCACACAGCTAGGCAAAGAGGGAGGTAAGTCAGCAGGTAGGAAGGTGGCAGGCAGCTAAGCAAGCAGGCAGGCAAGGAGGTAGGTAGGTAGATAGGTAAGTAGGCAGCTAAGGCAAGCAGGGAAGGAGGCAAGTGGGCAAGCAGGAGGAGGAGGAGGCCACGACTGGAGCTTGAGAGGTTTCAAGATGAGTATCAGGCTAGGGACGGAGAGGTCGGCTACGAGCCACAATCTCTCCTCGTCAGGTCCACAACAACTGACCCTCTCCCTCCCAAAGGTGGCCATTGGCTCCAACCTCCTCCTCCTCCTCCTCTTCCTCCTCCTCCGCAAGCCCCCGCCTTCAGCGCCTGATGTACTTGATAGTTTGAGCCAGATGGCCCATGACGTCACTAGGGGGGCCTCTGACGTCGCAGTCGTGGCGTCATACTCCGTCGCGACGCCACTGCTTCTCGGAGGGACGCGATCACAACCCTGGCGCAAAACACAGAGATCTCGCAGTCCCTCCGACGACGTCGCGCCTCGTTGATGAAGTCACTCTCATCCATGACGTCAATCTGTCATGACGCCACCGTGACATCATACTTGGTCCGACGTGACACGTACCCTGACGTCACACTCGGGAGATGATAATGACCGAAATTACATTTTTTTGGTCAGTGGAGCCTAACCCTCCCTCCCAGTGGGGTAACACAGGGTCACGGGACACTACCACATCGCTGTCCCGTCCACGTCGCAGGACGGCCAGCGCTGGACGGCCAGGGACAGAAATGATTTCTCACTCTCTGTTAACCCGAGAGCTTGAGAAGGGCGACTCCGGCGGTGCCCTTGAGGTCGACTTCCCTGAGGCCGACTCCCCTTGAGGCCGACTTCCCTGAGGCGGACTCCCCTGAGGCCGACTCCCATTTTGAGTACAAGAAAGCAGCCAACTGGGGGTCAAGCCCCAGACGGCTCTTCACTTCCCTGTCACTATAATGCCAGTTACCTCGCTACCTTTTCTCTTGGTTTCCCCCTAAACTCCTTGCTGTTCCTCCCACTTCATTTGTCACGAGAAGAAAAGGACGGATGAGTAGAGAGGATGAGGGACACGCTGTCAACGAGCAAGAGCGTCCTTAATATATATATATATATATATATATATATATATATATATATATATATATATATATATATATATATATATATATATATATATATATATATATATATATATATATATATATATATATATATATATATATTCCTCTCCCTCAAACTCACTACTCACACTTCTGCTGGGTTGGTCTCTCCCACGCACGCTGACGGGCCTACATGGGGATCTCGTCCGCTTGGAACTCCACTACATCAAAACTGGTGGATTATGATGGCCTTGAAGCTCCATATAATGGCACAGGCGGCGAGGAAGAATAGGAAAAAAAAAGAAAAAGAAAAATATACGGTCGTGAGCGTACAGGTATACACAGATCTCTGACCCCTCCAAGTAACCAGCTCTCTCAGGCCCCGGGAGATATACACAACCACCCGTTATCTCTGCCCGTGACCTTCCCTCGGAAGCTTCAAGGTCGAGGACCCTCTCGCTCAGCCCAGCCAGGCCAGGCCAGGCCAGACCAGGCCACCGAGCACCACCCTCACACACACACGACTCTCCCGTGAGCCCAGCCAGGCCAGACCAGACCAGGCCACCGAGCACCACCCTCACACACACACACACGACTCTCCCGTGAGCCCAGCCAGGCCAGACCAGACCAGGCCACCGAGCACCACCCTCACACACACACACACGACTCTCCCGTGAGGACGATCCTTTCTTTAGATTTACTAGAGAGGTGAGTGAGGCGTAAAAAAATAACACAATCCCTCTCCCTGCCTAGCCTCATAGCTTAGACACTCACACACACATACACCCTCGTTCTGTCAGCTTACACTCACACACACACCCTCATTCTCTCAGCCTCCACTCACATGTCCTCATTCTATCAGTCTACACTCACACACACACCCTCATTCTCTCAGCCTACACTCACATATCCTCATTCTATCAGTCTACACTTACACACACACACACCCTCATTCTCTCATCCTCATTCCCTCACACAAGACAGGACCCCTGGCTCGGTATCCAGTAGACGCGTGGTCCCCACACGTCCATGACCCCGTAGTAGACTCACAAAGGAAAAAATAAGCAAGACCCGGTATAATCCTGGACGTGGATCATCAGTACCCCGGTATACCTAGACCCGGAAAATTATGAATGATCCTAATCACCCCCCAAAAAAAAACTGGGACACACGACACACCCTGCCTCACGTGAGATGGACGACCGAGAAACCGGAAAATGAACTGTGGAAAGGATGGTCGAAACGCTTCCAGGGAACTCCCTGGGAATCAAGGACCGGGTTCACTGAGGACTGAGTTAACCGTGGGCTCCGGATAACCAAGTGCCTAGTGAACCTGGAGGCAAATAATCGAGAGCTTCAGCTGATAAGAACTTGGATGACTTTGGGGTTAGTTAAGTGGGACTTACAAAATATAGAAGACTATGTATTGGTGAATTAAGTGGGACTTAAAAAACATTAAATGGAGGAGATAGACCTAGCCCAAGACTCACCTCACAGTGAAGGAAGTCGACCTCTGCCAGGGGAATCATCCTCCAGTGAAGGAAGAAGACCTGCCCCAAGACTGACTTGTTAATGAGACTCACCTGTTAATGAGGGAAGAGGACCCATCCCAAGACTCACCTCCTGGTGAAGGAAGTCGACCCCCTCCTCCCTCCCTCTCCCCCGCGACACGCACAGCGTGAAGACTCACCTGGAAGGAGAAATCTACAGTTAACACAGAATTCATCAACACCTGCCATGTTTATCTTTTTCGTACCTTACATCTCATTGGTCTAAGCTGATCAGTAGCCAGCCAATCAGCACGAACATAGCTTTCATAAGGAAGGAAAGCCAAGATATCTTTAAGTATCTGTTATACTTAGATATACACAGAGCTCTTGTTGATTATCCATATAACAATAAATATATAGAATTACTCAGAAATAAGCCTAACCTAATTATGTATATAATCATAATCCAATAAATTAGTAGTGCAACACATACATTATATATATATATATATATATATATATATATATATATATATATATATATATATATATATATATATATATATATATTCCCTCAGAGGCCCAGTCCTCTGTTCTTAACGCTTCCTCGCTGAGGCGGGAAATGGCGAATAGTATGAAAGAAAAAAAAAAATATATATATATATATATATATATATATATATATATATATATATATATATATATATATACGTCTTAGATCACTCCACCACTGATGAACCAGGCTGTTTGAGGACGCACCTCACAGGACCAATTCCATCGCCTCATAACCTGGCTGGTCAGGTACTCGCTCTGCTACTCCTGGTTGGGTGTCCAGTGTGAGTCCACGCGGGTGTGTATCTCTCTACGACCCCCAGGAGCTAGCAGAGGCTGACGTCAGGAACGAACGAATTCCTTTTTACCACAGACACTACTGCCACAAGAGGGTAATGTACGTGGTCTACTGTGTGTTGTGTGGGGGGCCGGGCTCACGACGCGAGTGCTGTGAGGTAGACTCACAACACTCTTGTTATGTGGCGAACTCACAACACACAGAGTGCTGCTGCCTCCTTACCAGAGACTACAAGATTCACTTGTGGTCATCTTATGAAACTGTTCTATGTGTCGTGACACAGAAACCTCCGTTGAACTTGTTCAGTGTGTCATGACACAGAACCCTACGTTGAACCTGTTCCATATGTCATGACACAGAACCTTCCGTTGAACCTGTTCCATGTGTCATGACATAGAACCTCCCGTTGAACCTGTTCCATATGTCATGACAAAGAACCTCCCGTTGAACCTGTTCCATATGTCATGACATAGAACCTCCCGTTGAACCTGTTCCATATGTCATGACATAGAACCTCCCGTTGAACCTGTTCCATATGTCATGACATAGAACCTCCCGTTGAACCTGTTCCATATGTCATGACACAGAACCCTCCGTTGAACCTGTTCCATATGTCATGACACAGAACCCTCCGTTGAACCTGCTTCAAGGGTGATGTCCTGCCTGTTAATGAGTCACTTTCCTTTCTATATGACTCCGCATCACCCCAGCCCCACTAGTGGGTCACCATCAACTCCTCACCCCCACCAGAACCCATCCCTCAGTGAGTCACCATCACCCCCATCATCCCAGACTGGGTCACTATTAACTCATCACCCCAGATCCATCCACCAGTGGGTCACCATCCCCTCTCCTTCCCATCCCCACCAGTGGGGTCCAGTGGGTCAGCATTAACTCATCACCCCAGGCCCAGCAGGGGGGCTCCTCCCGCCTCAGTATCGACTCATCTATCAGGTAGTGATCATCAGAGTGAGGGACGGGAGAGGAGGAGGAGGTGGGGTCGGTCGGTCGGTCGCGTCGGTCGGCGGACATCACAGTAACGGCAGTCGACAGAGGAGGTCGGTGCTCGACCTGGTATCGACGACGCCTTCAAAATGTCTCGGGCGTATTGTTGTTGCTGTTCTCTTCGTCCGTCTGGTCCCACTGGGGGCGCGCGCGCATGCGTCTCCTCCCCGCCACGGGTAGGAGTGCCACTCGACGTCGCAGAAGTCGTCCGTGGAGAGGGGTTCCTCTCCCTCTTGGTACCTTATCAGATCAACGGTGGCGTCCCACAGGGATGTACCTTGTCCCCTACGCTCGATCCTCTTCTCGTAAACGACCTCCTTTCTTCCTCCCACTCTGCTCGCTGCTTATGTCTGCTTCTCGCAAACTACTGAAGGAGGAAGACCGAGGCTTGGCATCTTGAGAGAGCGATACCGGTCGGCCATTAAGTAAAAAGGTCAGGTACACACAGGGTGGGGGTTTACAGCTGGGTGTCTTGTCTGCCACTCGAAGACTGACTCCGATAACAGCATATCTCAGTCACTAAATAATCGGTTCATCACACAACTCGTAACTTGATCTCAAAACTCATCCTCTAAACCAGTTGCGGCCCGGGAACAAGACCCTCAGCTTGACCACCGACGTGAAAACTGCCTCACTTAACCTTTCCTGGAGGGGCTGGACGGCTTGTCTGGCTCCTCCTCCTCCTCCCCCTCATCACCACCAGGACCTACGTGGTTCTTGAGGGAATGTGTTTTCCACTAGAGCGCCGAGGCACCCTAGCATTGCCACTGGCATTACCTTACAGTGCCGCAGATGTGTCGACTCTTTAACTCAGTTGGTCCCGGCGTCATTAATCATACTCGATTAATCACCACAGCAGAAGTATAATAATCTCTTTATTTGGGATTAACTGTTCATTCTCTTATACTGGATTAAAGAGTATGTGATGAAGCCAGTTCATACCTGCTGTCTTATACATAAAGTCTCGGGAATATAATAGTGTCTGCTTTATTGCAGTTTCTTTTCTATTCACAGTTACGCCTCGTCCAAATACATGGCTTTACTTTCGACAGTTGCTCTGTTGACTTCCCTGCGAGAGGTCACGAGGCGTTTTATGACTCATTGTCACTGACGCCGAGAGAGCGAAGAATAACTTCCCTAATATTCATGATGGGTAAATTCGTCACCAGGGAAAGAAGGTGGCAGTTGTGATGACGAAGTGGCAGACGAAGGTGGAGGGATAAATGCGGAAGAAATAAAATTTTCCACAGCGTAGAAGACCGAGGTGTCTTACAATAAAAATAAGATAAATCGATTCTATTTGAAAAGTTATCTTGAACTGCATTGAATTACACTGAATGAGGATGCCATAAAATAAGATATATGTCTTTAGGGCGCCGTCAGTGAGAAGAGGAGGGAGAAACGCCCATCGGGCTCCAACACCAGGACCTGGCACTAGAGGGAACGGCCTATTCTGGCCCTGGAGGATCGCAGGCCTGGATCTGCCTCCACCACCTATCCTCACTTGTCTTTTCATACTTGCTTGCCCCCCCCCCCCTTATTCCAAGTACGCTAGATAACCATGAGCACCACACGAGAGAGAGAGAGAGAGAGAGAGAGAGAGAGAGAGAGAGAGAGAGAGAGAGAGAGAGAGAGAGAGAGAGAGAGAGAGAGAGAGAGATTGCAGGCATACCCCCCCCAACACACACACACACACACACACACACACAATAAGGCAGTAAGTAGCATTCAATTCCCCCTTGTGGGTAAGAATGAATGTTAAAGTCCACATAACTCACATCATGAAAGACTGGCTCTTGCAACATCTCGGGTAATACACGACTTCTAACCCAGGCCCCCAACAGGCTCCAGGTTCACTGTACTGACGTTAAGCAGTACATGAATATCTTGCTTCCCCAAGTGAGTCAAGCAGTACATGAATATCTTACTTCACCAAGTGAGTCAAGCAGTACATGAATATCTTGCTTCACCAAGTGAGTTAAGCAGTACATGAATATCTTGCTTCACCAAGTGAGTCAAGCAGTACATGAATATCTTGCTTCACCAAGTGAGTCAACGAAGAGAAATAAAATGTGACTCACCTCTACCAGTTGCTGTCACCTGCACCATTCACTACACTCATATCTCCAACAGTACGAACTCCCTCCACCACTCCCCTTGCTGTTGGTGCCACCTCCATCGTAACCACCACCACAAAATACATTAACTAGTAGTATTCCCCACCACCAGTGCCTCATCCACCACCAATCGCACTAACAACCCATCACCCACAATCACTCCCACCATCACTATACCACCAATATCTCAACACCACCATCACCAACACTCGTCAGTGGGAGCAATGGAATCTTGCAGGGAGAGACAGAGAGACCTCATCCACGCGTCCTGGACCAGACGCGAGGGAGGCATCTAATACATGCATGAGACACCCTGGATTCTGGATTCCCTCGTGCCTCAACTTGCGTACGAGAGTAATCACACACACACACACACACACACACACACACACACACACACACCATTACCTCAGCACCAGCCCTTGCGCCACTCCCGCCTCCGTTATTAACCCCCCCCTCACCGTCCCTCTCGTCCTTCCTCAGCTTCCGCTCCTGCCGTCAGCTGTGGGACGGAGGAGGAGCAGACCAGAAATGACACGTTCCATTGTGAGGTTATCCCCGTGGCCGCACCGCACCCGCTTATCTTGTCCCCCCTTTTTGAAACGGCAGATGTTGTTGTCCTGGGACGAGCCTTAACACAGTGACCGGCAGTCCGGCCGATGCTGGGTAACCCACGTCACCTCCTCAGTAGACTCTACCAGAGCTGAGTCTCACAATGGTAGTCTTGTTCTTCATGTAGACTCAATTATGTCTTCCTTCGTCCTTGAGTCTATGGTATGGTGATGAAGCCGTGTTCTACGGTTGCTCACTCTATCCTTGAGGCTTTGGTACGATGGCTGGTCGTGATCTACTACTGTAGATCCCTTCATCGTTAGAGTCTACCGTAAGACCGGATCGTATCCTTTGAGTCCACCTGGTGGATCGCGGCCTCCATCACAGCCGTCCAACCCGACTCGACGTACAGTTACACATGCTTAGCAACACAGGCACGCGCCTCCTCCGCACCTGCCGCACACACCCATCTTCTAACAGCAGTAAACACTCTCTGTAAATCCTCCTCGACGGCCTCTGGTTGCAGTATGTACGATGTTCTCCCTCCTGTACAGCTAAGGACGGGTGGTTGTCCAGGAACAGGAGCGGTCCAGCAGCTCGGATGCCTCCTACACCTAAAGGCGCGGTAGGGGCGTCCAGGGTCGTGTGTTGTCCAGGTGAACAAGAAGTAGTGTTGGGGAGGACGTCCCGCTAACCATACACAAGCCAAACCATCGTCTTCATGACCCCTAACACTCCGTTAGTTGTATAGACGCTTTACTGGGTCAACCCTTTACCCATAACCACATACCTGGTACACAGTTCCTCTAACTAGGACAGCCCTGGTATACAGGGTTTTGCGACACACACGTTGGCCCTGAAGGTCATTTAGAGGTCACCAAAGGTCGCGAATTAAATGCCGTTTGAGTTCACATTCAGTTCGCTACACTCGTTCAGAATGGACGACCCACCAACCTCAGATTATAACGCAGGTGAGGGAGGGTCAGAGGCAGGATCCAAGGGCACCATATATATATTCCTAAGAAGACTTCCCATGGCTTACCCCTGCCGCTTCAAGTGCCCTGCTTCAGTCCACTGACAGCAACTTGCCCCCTGTATACCACATCGATCCAATTCACTCTATCCCGCAAATGTTTAGGCCACGACCTCTCAAAACCTTGTTTCCTTCCATCCTTCCACCTCCACTTTGGTCTCCCCCTTCTCTTTGTTCTCTCCACACCCGACATTTCAGCATACTCTCCTCAGCTCCTCCACCCTCCTTCACACATCCTTATCTATATAGCCCATGCCTCACATCCATACAAAATCATTGGCATTACTATGTCTTCAAGCATAACCACCTTCACCCTCCCAGATAACGACCTCTCTTACCACACACACCTCAATGCTCCAAGAACCTCCCAACCCTCAAGCATCTTATGACTTCCTTCCTCTTCCATGGCTCTTTTTTTTTTTTCCTAAGTTGGAGGCTCTAGTCATGACAGAATCCTACATCAAGGCCGGGCCTTAAGAGAAATGAAAAGAAAATTAAAGAGATAAGGGAAAGTATCTACGAATTTTGGAGAAAGTGAAAAACTTGTCTCTTACAATGTGCCAGGTCGTAGCTATTGGGAGAGACATGACAAGGTACAGTTCCAAAGCTTCGAGGTGTAGGAAAAAAGGAAATTGTTGATAAAAGGAGACAAAGTATAGAGAATAGGTCTGAACCTTGAGGGACACCTCTGCTGCTGGAGAAAGAGCTGATCCATCAACAATGAAGGTGTTAGATCAACCATAGAGAAAGCTATACATGAGAGAGCACAGTGAGGGAGGGAAGCTAAAAAAAGGGAATATTAGAGATGAGATCCCGATGCCACACACTGTCCAAAGCTCTGCATATATCAAAGAAAACTACATAGGATTCCCCAGGAGCCTTTAAGGATGATGACCAGACATTGACAATGGAGGCTTCAATCCCCCTACCAACCGTATGGGAGGAATTCAACCATTCCCTATGGTGAACGTTGACATTCCCGTGTTAGAGGATCTCGACTTGCGGGCGAGAGGATGGGCCTGCCTCATGGCAGGAGTTTAGATAGTTGAGGGAAAATATCAAATTTGTACAAATTTGGAGAGCAATGGGCGAACCAAAGGAAGAGCCTGGTAGCTGGGAGACAGACCTTGAAGCAGATAACATCATAGTTTGGGGACTCAAAGTCCCTGAGGCATGCAACAGATGTGCTGATGGTGGAATAAGCTCAAACACCACCTTTGGTCCGTAATCGTGAGGGAAGATTATAGCTGGGTATAAGAAAAGGAGCTTGTGAGAGCGTCATTAGACAACTGGCTCTCACGGAGCAGTAACATAGTAAAAGAGACGTATCTGAAACACTTCACTTTTCCAAGTTTTCTCCAGTCAAACTCACACCCCTAACTAACTTGTCCCTCCCCCTTTTTGAACATGATGACCTTGCTTTTATTCACATCTACTCTCAACTTCCTACTTTTTTTTTTTCCCCCAAAGAAGGAACAGAGAAGGGGGCCAGATGAGGATATTCCCTCAAAGGCCCAGTCCTCTGTTCTTAACGCTACCTCGCTAATGCGGGAAATGGCGAATAGTATGAAAGAAAAAGAATATAATGTATTCAAATGAATTACCGTATTGCTTCGCATGAGGCAATCAAATGAATCATACAATCGAAAGGCTTCACCAGCACTCTTTAAATTACAGGTCACCATAATAGGGCCATTAGTAACCCCTGTAATGGCCAGTACGAGGAACCATCCAATTTAGGACGTTGTAATCTAGTGCACCTAATGACCTCACCTATTTCACCAAGAGATTACTAAAGTAATCACTAATTGGCGTCCCTCCTCATGAACTGTGGCCTATGAGATGTACACTGTCAATTAACTTTTGTTATCTACTTAAAGCTAAATTGCTTTTCACACACACACACACACACACACACACACACACACACACACACACACACACACAAACACACACACCTACACAGAAAATGGTGTCTTATGATCAAGCCAGACTGAGGAAGCTTTGAACCTCAAGTCTTTAGCCCCCAGGGGGAAACTTGCCATTAGCCGAAGTAATACAGACCTTCAGCGGTCGACGAAGTTTTATCCTCCCCCACCTCCTTAACCCACTGGACTACCGCAGTGCTTTCATCATCAACTCCAGTGGTTGCCGGTAACTTACCCGACCTTAATGCGTGCGCCGACCCACTGCAGCACGCCGTCCCGACCCCATATGATGTTGCCGTCAACGCGACTCGGGACTCCTTGTGAACTTAATAAGTATTCCGCCCGAATGAAGAGGCTATTAACCTGCCACAAGCGGCTATTGACCCGACAAGACCAAGACTCACCCTCACCCTTCCTCCTGCTGCTGCTCCTCCTCCTCCTCCTCACCGACCCCGACCGATAGACGGCAGGAGGAGTCGGGGGTCGGTTGCCAGCCATCAATGCCTCGCTCTATCGGTGTCCGGGGAATTAACTGACTGATGCATGGACGGCGTTAGAGTGGCGCGTTCTCTAATGCATTCTAATGATGCCAGGGCCTGCAGGGGAGGGGCAGAGGAGGAGGGTGAGGTGGGGTGTGGCGCGCTTGTGGTGCTGCAGGGGGAGGAGGTGGGAGGGGCAGGAGGGAGATGCTTGTTGTGCTGTAGGGAGGTGGAGTGGGGGGAAGGGGGAGGTGCTTGTTGTGCTGCAGGTGAGGGGGCAGGTGAGGGGGCAGGTGAGGGGGCAGGGGAGGGGGCAGGGGAGGGGGCAAGGGAGGGGGCAGGGGAGGGGGGGCAGGGTATTCTCTCTTGTTTTGTCCGGTCATGTAAGAAGCGACGATCATTCTGTCCATTTGGACAGTGGACAGTGGTCCCGGGACGTGTGCCTGTGTTGTATCTGTTGTGGACACCTACACAACACAACTGAATCCGACGGAATTAAGACACACACACACACAAAAAGCCATCAGCAGCCTCGTTGCTGCGTTTTAGATGCATTTGATCCAATTATCAATAAGACTTTTAATCGTCTTAACTCTGTGACCTGATGTGGTAACCTTATCCCATGACCTGTGTCCTTGAGGATGAGGCAACAGCTGTAGCCTCTCGGATCACCATGTCCCTTGGGTCGGGTCAGGCCTCCTGTACGTATTTCCACTATGTCCTCCCACTATGACCTCATTCCTATGTTCCCTGAACATATAGTGAACACGAATGCGTTCGGGGGGTCTTCGGGTTGTTTCATTAACCCGGGTGACTTGCGTATACCTGATTGCGTTTAAATGGAGTTACGCCGCGAGTGAAAAGTCACCTTCAGCGAGACTGCGTCATCTTTACTGTATACATCGATGGATGACTGGAGCCTCCAGGAGTGCATGAGGCTTCCAGGGAACCGAGAGTGTTCCATGTCTGTGATGTTGTCCAGATCTCGGGTTTGTCTGTTGACTGGATCATCGCTGTCCTCAAGTCTGTGGATGGTTGTATGTATATTCGTTTGGACTGTCACGTCAGAAACAACATGAGGGTATAAGTTGTAAAGTTCAAGAGCACATTGGATAAGTAAATATAAAGTGTACGACACCAGCCAGGCTATTGGGAGGGCTATGTAGGCCTGAGGGCTACGGCTTCCAACAGTTTGGTCGACCAACGACCCAATCCAGCAGCTTGGGACCAGCCCGTGATGTGGGAGTGAAGACCCCCCAAGGACTCCGCCAGGTCTCCATGAGGTCGTGTTGTTGGTTGTATGAGTGGTCGTGTGGATGTATGTTTCATATTTGGTCGTGTGGGAGGTGGGACGAGTGGTCGTATGGATGGTTGTATCAACGGGCCTGTGGATGGTTGTAGGGATGATCCTGTGGATGTTGATGTGGATGGCTGTATGGTGTGTGGATGGCTGCATGGATGACGGTAAAGATGGTGGTCTGGATGGTCGTGTGGGTGGGTGGGTGGGTGGTAACACCCAGCGTCACCACACAGCCGTACTGGATCATGTACTTGAAGGAAGACCTGACATTGTGGTGGAATCCCATACAGTCAACGTTAGACGCCAGGTCTACTGTAGTGTCCAACTGCCATTAAGACCTCGAGTAACCTCAGGTGACTTACCGTTACCACTTAGTCCTGACCTTCGTCACAGGGGGTTATAATCCTCCTGGGACCCACTGTCATGGGCTTGGCAGGTCACGCCCACTCAACACGCCCCTTAAAATCCCCCCTGTGGCAGTCAAGCAATCAACGTGAGACTTCTCCATCGTCAGTAGGAGCGCCACAGGTGACTCCGCCTTGTTCCTTTCCTCACATGGGCCCCGTGGGACTTCGCTAATGCCGTCCTCTACCGCACTTCCCATAGGATCTCGGTTACGCCTACAGCATAACCTAACCACAGGAACCGCCACACACTTTCCCGGCCACAGAACCTCAGACTGCCATCTGTCCCTAAATCACGAGACCTTGGAAACTTCCCCTCCCTTCTGCGTCACAACCAAGGGGGAGGAGGCCTTGGGACGGTCATCTCTCCCGCAGATACATCATGAGACACAGGCAACGACAACGCTGTTCACCTTACGTATGGGGGACTCCTGCCCCTCTCACATCAGCACCACGCCTGCTTGCCTCTCTGCCCACATCTCTCTTGACTTTACCACCTCATCATCAGCTGGATCTCTCTTACTTAATCGAGCACCCACCAGCAACGTCTTGTCCCTGTGCTACATACCTCTGTACTTACCCAATAAAGCACTGTACCGTTACACGCGTTTTTTTTTTGTACCCCACTGTACCAAATTAGACACTTGGGAAAACAAGCTCAAGTTGTGTGGATGGCTGTACAGATGGGTCATGAGGATGCTTTATCTACAGGTGGTCATGTGGATGGATGTGTGGACAGTCGTGTGGATGGGTTTGTGGATGGTAGTGTGGATGTAAGGAAAGATGGATGAATAACTCGTGATCACTCGTCTATTTTGGATGGTCATTAAGATGGATATGATGACGATGATGATGATAATGGCTGGATGTAACGACCTCGTTCGACACGCTGACTAGTTTGATTCCCTCGCCGGTAATGACCTTGTCCGATACGCTGGTTGGCTTGTATGCGTCGCCAGGGCCGCCCTTGTCCCTCCCAGCTCCAGCCAGATCACGATATAAGCTTCGGCAGGAAACTCAACTATTGTTCCATGTGCCTCCAGACCACGCAAAGCTTCATGGCTCTGCATGATTACAGTGTATGATACAAGGGTGGTGAAAGCTTAATACAGGCATGATTTATCGTATGATACAGTACTCATAAGCAGCATAGGTGCCTTGTATGATGTATACCACAGTTGTAGTGATGACTAAGTAAGTGTAACGGAAGGATATTAAAGTCACACTTGTGATTTTCAATTCCAGATCTGTAAATGAATGCATTTACCCACAAATGCTGCACATGCGTGACAGGTCAGTAAATGTAAACCACGAGGGAAGTAAAGTTACGTCAGGTAACCTTGACGTAGCTTGGGTATACAAGTTTTCATGGTTTACAACCCAAGGATGGCGTCCCACTACCGGTTCTCTTCTTTAAAAGTATTCCGGAGGAACCTCTCCTGAAGGCCACCCAGGCCATCCTAAACAGGAGGGACCTCTCCTGAAGGCCACCCAGGTCATCCTAAACAGGAGGAACCTCTCCTGAAGGCCACCCAGGTCATTCTAAACAGGAGGAACCTCTCCTGAAGGCCACCCAGGTCATCCTAAACAGGAGGAACCTCTCCTGAAGGCCACCCAGGTCATCCTAAACAGGAGGAACCTCTCCTGAAGGCCACCCAGGCCATCCTAAACAGGAGGAACCTCTCCTGAAGGCCACCCAGGCCATCCTAAACAGGAGGAACCTCTCCTGAAGGCCACCCAGGTCTTCGTCTCTCGGAGAAACTTCTGAAGGCTTCCCAGGTCCTCCACTCCTGACGAACCCTCTCATGAAGGCCAACCAAGTCATCCTCTCCAGAAGGTACAATCTCCTGAGGGCCAACCAGGTCATCGTCCTCTGGAGGAACCTCTCCTGGAAGGCCAACCAGGTCTCCTCGTCCCCTGGAGGAAGCTCTCCAGGTCATCGTCCCCACCATAAGGCCAAGAGGGTTTAAAAAGATTAGATTTTGCCGTTATCAGCGGCGACTCTGAACTCTGTTGTGCGTATCCCGACCTCCACTGCTAGGGTTCGCTGCGGCAGGAGACAGATGGGGCGATGATTTATGATGTGTGTGTGTGTGTGTGTGTGTGTGTGAGAGAGAGAGAGAGAGAGAGAGAGAGAGAGAGAGAGAGAGAGAGAGAGAGAGAGAGAGAGAGAGAGAGAGAGAGAGAGAGAGAGGAGTACCTGTCTGTCTACCTACTAGCACCAACAAGCAGCTTTGGCCACAGTGGCAGGGATGACTTGTACTGCTCACCCCGAGCCTTGCTTGTTGAAGTATATTGGTTCTTCTACGCAGCCATGTGGCCTGTGGCATCATCGTCTGCCACTCCGAACTTCATCAGGGATTGACTTCAACCATGAATCGCTTTTTCTTCTAAATGTTTCAGGCGATTATTTCATGTAAATACATTTCTTTTAATCTCCTGATGTTGTCTTGAATATAATCTCATCAGCTTTGCTTGATGAACACTCGTATTCTTGCTTATTTTCGTTGATCATTTTGATGTACGTTCCCAAGTATATTTCTGTCTCATTCTTTGATGAGATGCTTTGAGAGAGAGAGAGAGAGAGAGAGAGAGAGAGAGAGAGAGAGAGAGAGAGAGAGAGCGACGGTACGGAAAGGAGAATGGTTGATGAAGGGTTTTTAAAGGCAGACGGACGGAAGAGGAACAGAGAGAGAGAGAGAGAGAGAGAGAGAGAGAGAGAGAGAGAGAGAGAGAGAGAGAGAGAGAGAGAGAGAGAGAGAGAGAGAGAGAGAGAGAGAGAGAAAAGGCCGCCCCAAAGGAACATTGCGGGAAAGGTCAGAGACAGAAGCCCCTACTCCCCCAGCGTACCATCGCCTGGGGAATCCCTACCGCTGCTGCTACCGAGTCTCCAGGTAACGTAACCTACGACTGGTAAACTTACGACAGTAAACACTCCCGTGACGAAAAGATAGAAACTGAACACGTAGCCAGCGGGTGTAGCGATGCTGCCAGCCAGCCAGCCAGCCAGCCAGCCCAGCCACTGGAGTGTCAGCAGGTATCTTGAGGGAACACCGCCACAGCCGCCCCTGAGGTGGGTCAGATAGGGCAGGATATGTGAGCATAAGGCTCCCAGCGGCGGCGCGGGTACACGGCGATAAATCACGGTAGAACCCGTACTGGTCTCGGGGTACTCCACTCTCTCTCTCTCTCTCTCTCTCTCTCTCTCTCTCTCTCTCTCTCTCTCTCTCTCTCTCGGCTCCGTCTTGACACACACACACACACACACACACACGCTCACACATCCCGTCCTGATCGTTGACTGTGAAGGCTCACACCCTTCTTCTTCTTCTTCTTCTTCTTCTTCTTCTTCTTCTTCTTCTTCTTCTTCTTCGTCTTCTTCTTCTTCTTCTTCGTCTTCTTCTTCTTCTTCTTCGTTTTCTTCTTCCTTTCTATACGTTCCTCTTCTGCTACGAGTTCATCTTGTGCCTCCTTCACTTTCTCTCTTGCTTCCCCTTCTCTTTCATCTCCCATTTGTCCTTTCTCGTATCTTTCTACTTTCGTATTTCTTCCTCCTCCTTCTTAGCTTCCTGCTTCTCCCTTATCCTTATTCCTCCTCCTCTTCCTCCTTATCATTCCTTATCTCATCTCTCTCTCACCTTCGCGTCCTTCTCCCTTGTTTCACGTGTGTTATCCTCCCTGACTCCGTCCTCAAACTGGCCCTCCATTCTCCCTCCCCTCTCCTCCTCCTACTTCTCCTCCTCCTCCTCCTCCCCACTCCCTCTTCCCTCCTCCCTCCTCCCCACCCTGCACCCTCCTCCTCTCCCCGTCAGGCTCCTGCCACTGAATGATGCGACAGGTTCTTCTCCCTCCCTCCACCTCCCTTCCTCCTCCAGGTAGCGGTTCTCTCACACACTGTGGTCACTACCTCTCCCACCTCCCTTCATATCCGCCTCCCTCATCTCCTTTTAAACCCCGCAAAGCCTCCCTCCCCTCTCTCACCTCCCTTCATATCCGCCTCCCTGAACTCCCTTTAAAACCCCCTCAAGCCTCCCTCCCCTCTCTCACCTCCCTTCATATCCGCCTCCCTCATCTCCTTTTAAACCCCCAAAGCCTCCCTCCCCTCTCTTACCTCCCTTCATATCCGCCTCCCTGAACTCCCTTTAAAATCCCCCAAGCCTCCCTCCCCTCTCTCACCTTCCTTCATATCCGCCTCCCTGAACTCCCTTTAAAACCCCCCCAAGCCTCCCTCCCCTCTCTCACCTCCCTTCATATCCGCCTTCCTCAACTCCCTTTAAAATCCCCCAAGCCTCTCCCTCTCCTCATCTCTCTTCATATACACCTCCCTCAACTCCCTTTATAAGTCCCCAACTCTCCTCCTCCTTCCCTCACCTCCCTTCATACCCGGCCCATCCCCGCCTCACTCCCTCCTCCTCCTCCCTTGCAGGACTTACAAGTTCTTGAAGTACTCAAAAAAAAAAACTAAAAATCTTTTAGAAAATACGGAACTAAGTCGGCAAATACCATTTCCCAACCTCAGAGCGATTCAGCAGCTCGCTACAGGAAGGAATAGCACCAGGTTACAGCTGGGAGCCACCGAAGAAAACAAAAATAAAAACGCATTCACAAAAAATGGCCACAAAATTATCTCAACTTTAATCTCGGTTAAAATGTTAGACGCAATAATCGAGGAGCATAGATGTAAATTCCTTAGATAATAGTATACTGATAATTGAAAGTCAACACGGGTTTACGTAGTAAGAAAAGATATAAATTCATGTTTAACAAATATAACTGAGTTCTTCAGTCATATACATATTAAATGAGATCCAAAAATACTTTCACATATCTGATCATACTTTTAAAAAGCTCTCGACACAGAACCACATCAAATTATTCAGAGGTAAAACACCCGTTACAGGATATAGAAAATTGTGTGGTGACAGCAGACTGGGTTACATATAGAGGACGACCCTTTCTCCAGTGGTGGTGGCTCCCGTAGCTTCAAAGACTGCGCTACAACCAGTAGCAGGGTAAGGGATGACTCCTTCAGGAGCGATCATTTCACCGACGAAGTTGTACTTGTCCCCCTGTCTCGTCCCCGTCTCCAGAAGGGGGGGTTTCTGCTGTAGCTTCAAAAACCTGCACTACATCCAGTAGCAGGGGTAAGGGATGACTCCTTCAGGAGCGATCATTTCACCGACGAGGTTGCACTTGTCCTCCTGTCATAAAACCTCGCCGATTCACACACACTCGCCACGCGACCACAAGCAGGTGGAGTCCGGTAAACGTCACGAGAGGCGTTCAATTGGAAAGCCACCGACTTGCACACCGTGACAAGTGGGGTAGCACACGGATCACGCCACAGGATCTCCTCCCACATAATACCGTGACCAACATATCGCTGGTCTGGAGCCATGACTGGTCCCTGCGGTATGAGCTATTGTTGACGGTAAATTATGTGGAAATAAACGCAGAATAAACCAAGATTTTTTTTCTTCTTAATAATTCAGAGACGTTAATAATCAAGGAATGGTCAGAGGCTTAGCAAATAGACTTCATTATAGACAAATAAAAAGAATGAATTTGAGTGATAGAAAAAAAATAATTTCATTCCAATGAAGAAATGTTTAGCGAGGCATTATCTTTAGAAACATGAAAGATAAAAATCTTGAAGTGATAATTTTCAGTCATTTGAAATACACGATAATTTTCAGTCATTTACAATACGCGATGATTTTCAGTCATCCAAAATACGCACTGATTTTCAGTCATTCAAAATACGCACTGATTTTCAGTCATTTAGAAAACGCGATGATTTTCAGTCATTTAGAATACGCGATGATTGTCAGTCATTCAAAATACGCGATGATTTTCAGTCATTCAAAATACGCACTGATTTTCAGTCATTTAGAAAACGCGATGATTTTCAGTCATTTAGAATACGCAAGGTAATGTTCAGCTGTGTATATGTAAGTACACAGAATGTTAGGTTTCATAACTAGAAATGTAAACCGCAAAAGGAAACACACATTAAATTCTCTTTACAACACGCAGGTCAAGCCTCACTTATACTACGATGTTCACATCTATTTCCCACGCTTGATCAAAGAAAAAAAACTAGAACAAATACAGAAAAAGAGCCAAAAAAACTCATTCCTTTCTCAGAAAATAGATAGACTCAAGAGATCTTAAATTTCATCCATTCTATATAAGTGCAAGGAGGAGGTTTACCGCAAGTTATAGAAATGGTTTAATAATTTCGACTGCATTACTCCTAGATAATTTCCTCGTCTGGCCAAATTGTTCAATAATTTTCTCTTGCATACTCCAAGATAATCTCCTCATTTGGCCAAAATGTTCAATAATTTCGACTACATACCCCAAGGTAATTTCCCTCACGCGGCCAAATTGTTCAATAATTTTCTCTTGCATACTCCAAGATAATTTCCCTCACGTGGCCAAATTGTTCAACAAATTTCGACAGCATACCCCAAGATAATTTCCCCTCACTCTACTTAGAGAGAGACACGATGATCGAATGATAACGTGATGGAGTTAATGAGACGTAATACAAGACTTGGATCCAAAAGGTTCCATCACAGCTGTTGAAGGTCTGAGACACAGTGTCTGCAAGAGCCAGCCGTGCACCAGAGAACTGCCAAAAGGTTATCAAAAGATCAAAAGAAAAAAAAAAGAAGTTGCTCGACTATTTTGATTATATTAATCACCCGTGGATAAGACGCCTTCAGGAATTTATAATCATATGATCTGTAGTGGTAGGTAGCATTCCTGACGCTCGACATCATCCGATCAGTGGTTCGAATCCCACTTGGCGGAGGTTTAACCCGTTTCAGGTGTACGGTATTGTGCAATATATATATATATATATATATATATATATATATATATATATATATATATATATATATATATATATATATATATATATATATACTTTCTCTTGCCCTACTTATCTACTCCAGGAGTCCCTTCTATCTATCTACCATGGGACTCGCGCATCGCCCAGGAAGCCAGCCACGTCCACCGGGTGGGACCCCATGACGTAAAATGAAGCTGTGCATGTGTGCGTGTGTGTGTGTGTGTGTGTGTGTGTGTGTGTGTGTGTGTGTGTATGTGTGTGTGTGTGTGTACAGACTTTAGAGCAACTGAGCATTAAGTATTCGGTATCTTCACTATGGCAATTGCACCACGGGCATGGAAAGGCTTAAGATAAGCTGGACCACAGCTTGTGGTGTTGGAGGGATGGGTCATGTCCACAGCTTAGCAGAAAAGCTGTAACTCATACCAAGTACCTCAACAAAGTAACAAGTACACTGGTCCGGCTCACATCAAGGACGTCAACAAACTAACAAGCACACTGATCCACTTACATCAATGACATCAATAAACTAACAAGTACACTGATCCACTTACATCAAGGACATCAACAAACTAACAAGTACACTGATCCACTTACATCAAGGACATCAACAAACTAACAAGTACACTGATCCACTTACATCAAGGACATCAACAAACTAACAAGTACACTGATCCACTTACATCAAGGACATCAACAAACTAACAAGTACACTGATCCACCCAGATCAAGGACGTCCACAAACCAGACTGCTACCGTATCCAATTCCACAGACTGTCTAACGTAATATACGACACCAGCGTCTCCTCGTAGCGCAAGAGAAGGCAGCCAGCCAATCAGCGAGCCAGCGAGCAATGACAATGACATCACACAGTAGCGATGACGTCGTGCAAGCCCCACTCCCCGCCATGACGTCACGATGACGCCACAGAGTAATGGTGGAGTCACATGATGACTTCATACGATGGTGTCACATGACCGAGGCGACATCCCCTACTACGGTCGTCCGCCTCTTCTGCGACTGACGTATCACTCCCGGCCTCCAACATACGACAGGGGAGGGACGTAACTCCGTCATTCGCCATGTACGTCGTTCGGGTCAGACCAGCCAGAGTCGTTGTATTGGGGAAAGTGGTCGTCCTGTTAGGCAATCACTTGTCGTCCTTTTAGGAAATTAAATTTGGCTCCTTATGTGGACATTACTGTCACTAGTGAAAACTCGTTCTTCTTAATGGGGGTACGAGGAGGAGTAGGAGGAGGAGGAGGAGGAGGAAGGGGGAGGTGGGGAGAAGGAGGAGGAGGTGGGAAGAAGGTGGAGGAGGAGGAGGAGGAGGAGGTGGGGAGAAGGTGGAGAAGGAGGAGGAGGAAGAGGGGGAGGTGGGGAGAAGGAGGAGGAGGTGGGGAGAAGGTGGAGGAGGAGGAGGAGGAGGAGGAGGTGGGGAGAAGGTGGAGAAGGGGGAGAAGGAGGAGGAGGTGGGGAGAAGGTGGAGGAGGAGGAGGAGGAGGAGGAGGGGAGAAGAGAGAGAGGGAGGGAGGGGGTGGAAATACAATCATGCCTTAAAAGTCACTCGAGTCCAATAAGTAATTGCCCTTAGAGAGAGAGAGAGAGAGAGAGAGAGAGAGAGAGAGAGAGAGAGAGAGAGAGAGAGAGAGAGAGAGAGAGAGAGAGAGAGAGAGAGAGAGAGAGAGAGAGAGAGTGAGTGAGTGAGTGAGTGAGTGAGTGAGTGTGTGTGTGTGTGTGTGTTGCTCTATTCGAGAAATGACTTTGTTCACACGAGGCACCTCAATCACTATGCTGAGGGAGGAGGAGGAGGAGGAGGAGGAGGAGGAGAGAGAAAAACTGGCTCGAGTGAGAAAAATAAGTCGTTGTCTCAAGCAGGGAACCTGGCAGGGACGGAACGAAGTAGTGGGGGAGGGAGAAGGAGTTGTGGTGGAGGAGGAGTTGTGGTGGAGTGGGTATGTGTGTGAGGGAGAGGCAGGACCCACCACGACATTAACCCTTCCCTCAACACCCAGTGTCACTCACCACCAGTTTCCTACAGCAGGAGGGCCTCTACCATACCAGCACGTGCACCTTCCTAAACCTCTCCACAAGCTACACACTCCCACTGTGGCAGATCGAGATATGTCTTCCTCCTCCTCCTCCTCCTCCAGATCTTCACCCTCCGCCCTAGTTACGCCCTTCCTTCTGGACACTCCATTCTCACAAGCGCAGACCACAACCCTCCAACTCTATTCTCACAAGCGTAGACCACAACCCACCAACTCCGTTCGCACTAGCGTAGACCACAACCCTCCAACTCCATTATCACAAGCGTAGACCACAGCCCTCCAACTCCATTCTCACAAGCGGAGACCACAACCCTCCAACTCCATTCTCACAAGCATAGACCACAACCCTCCAACTCCATTCTCACAAGCATAGACCACAACCCACCAACTCCATTCTCACAAGCATAGACCACAACCCTCCAACTCCATTCTCACAAGCATAGACCACAGCCCTCCAACTCCATTATCACAAGCGTAGACCACAACCCTCCAACTCCATTCTCACAAGCGTAGACCACAACCCTCCAACTCCATTCTCACAAGCGTAGACCACAACCCACCAACTCCATTCTCACAAGCATAGACCACAACCCTCCAACTCCATTCTCACAAGCGTAGACCACAACCCACCAACTCCATTCTCACAAGCGCAGACCACAACCCTCCATCGATGAGATTCACCACAGTTATGACGGTATCATCAGCGAACACGTATTGCTGTGTCTTGTGTTCATACGTTAAGTATAAGATTGAGACACGGCAGGATTACAAGACCATTTCCCTGGAGGTGTTGTCTTGGTTTCAAACATATCAGCGTTCCGTTCCTTAGGAAGGCGTGGATCTGTGTTCCTCATTCACAAAGCTACTCCAGTTTTGCGTAATTGGCGTATAATGACACTTCGGTCACACATGGGAAAATGGGGAAGTCTGTGTATATGTGTAATGTGTATGTGTGTATGTGTAATGTGTATATGTGGATGTGTAATGTGTATATGTGTATGTGTAATGGGTATGTGTAATGCGTATATGTGTATGTGTAATGTGCATGTGTAATGTGTATATGTGTATGTGTAATGTGTATGTGCAATGTGTATGTGTAATGTGTATATGTGTATGTGTAATGTGTATGTGTAATGCGTATATGTGCATGTGTAATGTGTATGTGTAATGCGTATATGTGTATGTGTAATGTATATGTGTAATGCGTATATGTGTATGTGTAATATGTATGTGTAATGTGTTTATGCGTATGTGTAATGTGTATGTGTAATGCGTCTAATGTGCATGTGTAATGTGTATGTGTTATGTGTATATGTGTATGTGTAATGAGTATGTGTAATGCGTATATGTGTATGTGTAATGTGTATGTTAATGTGTATATGTGTATGTGTAATGTGTATATGTAATGTGTATATGTAATGTGTATATGTGTATGTGTATATGTGTATGTGTAATGTGTATATGTGTATGTGTAATGTGTATGTGTAATGTGTATATGTGCACATGCAATCTGTATGCGTGTACGTGTAATGTGTCTATGTACTGTGTGTGTTCTGTAGCGCCACGGGAGACGAATCGTATATGAGGGAGAGGTTGAGAAAGGAGGCTTGCAGACCCTCCCTGAAGTCACCAGCCTCGGCCTCCCTCATCCATAAGGCTCCTGATGTCACCAACCAAAGGAGACATCACTTGACGTGAGGCAACATATGACGTCTTGTGTACCATACTGCTTATTCCTGGTATGCAAATAGTAAAGACACACATGAGCCTCACGTGGAGTGGTTGGCGCTACTGACCATGAGTCACGCAAGGGCACACCTAAGATCCGGCCGGCATAAGTTCCAATCCTGGGCGCGGTAGTGCGCCCACACCCAACCCAGGTCTTCATCCTCACTTTAAACCTGGTCGATGAATGGGTACGTGGCTTAGTCTATGATACATAGACCATTTTCCATGAAAATTCCTGGATAAATGTAAATGCCAGGATGATGTAAATGCCAGGACTATCTAAATGGATAATGTAAATTCCAGGATAATGTAAATATCAGGATAAATGTAAATGTAAATGCCAGAAATAGAAAAAGTCACAATTTTCCTTTTAAACAAAAGTAACATCGTAATTGTCTCGACCTACAAATCTTTTCATTCAAGAATTGCAAGTTGGGTCTGTGTGGGGGAAACACGTGAAACGTGTGACCAAAAACCCTGTGAAACATCTGCTTCAGCACTTCAGCACTGGGACAAGCGAGCCAAAACTCGGATCATGAAAGAGACGTAAAACTACATATAAAAAATATATTGTCTACTCATTCCATCGATTCTAATTTGGCCAGAGGAGAGATTCGAACCTGTATCTATACCTGAGGTATCACGAGTTAACAGCACTTTAAGCCAACTTGATACAAAGTGAAGACGTAGACCAGAACCTGGGCGCCTTCTGCTGGCTTTGTGGTGTACTGCTACACGTTGATTTCGAAGGTTCGTCCCTATCCCACTTCTGACCCTAACGCTACGGCAGAGAGGATCACGTGGTGGGGCAGGGACGCGGGCGGTGGGCAGGGACGTGTGCGGTGGTGAGGGACGCGGGCGGTGGGCAAGGGCATGGGCGGTGGAGAGGGACGCGGACGGTAAGCAGGGGCGCGGGCGTTGAGCAGGGACGTGTGCGATGGTGAGAGACGTTGGCAGTGGGCAGGGACGTGGGCGTTGGGTAGAGGGCGTGGGCGGTGGGCGAGGACCTGGGCGTGGACGGTGAGGGGCCTAGGTAGACAAAGGGAGGGTTGGTCGGGTAGCAGGAGGCGGGAGGGTGGGGTGAGAGGCACCACCAGAGGGATGGGCGGCTGGTTTACCTTGTGACTGATTGTCCTGATCGCCTTCAGCCCTGGTCCTCACCGTCAAGACCACCGCCGCTCACCCTACTATGGCTCCCCTACACACACACTGGGTCTCCCCTACACCAGTAGTGGCTCCCCTACACATACCGGGTCTCCCCTACACACACACTCGGTCTCCCCTACACACACAGGGTCTCCCCTACACACACACTCGATCTCCCCTACACACACAGGGTCTCCCCTACACACACTGGGTCTCCCCTACACCAATAATGTCTCCCCTACACAAAATGGGTCACCCTACACCAGCATACGGGTGTCTCGCCGATTCCTTCGTGTCAGTTTGGTCATATTATTTCTTTCCCCCTTACGCTATCATGACAGTGGCTCTGACGAAGATGTCTGGGCTGACGAGGACGTCGGTGCTGAGGAAAACGTCGGGGCTGACGAGGACGTCGGTGCTGAGGAAAACGTCGGGGCTGACAAGGACGTCGGGGCTAATGGTCTCCAACACATTTCTTGAGGTTCTGTGAAGGAGGGACTTACTGTTGCTATCACTTTCTGGAACTGGTCAACCGCTGTGTGTCTACCAGTTAAGTAGATACTACTGTGTCTACCAGTTCGGAGTTAGGTACTGCTGTATCTGCCAGCCAGGAGTCTGGCACAGCTGAGTCTACCAGCCAGGAGTTTGGCACTGTTGTGTCTACCAGCCAAGACTGAGGCACCGCTGCTGGTCTTAACCCACAGACGAGGCTCCTGCAGCAGGCGTGAGGTGTGGGTGTGGTGTAGGGACGCCACCCTCACCCATGGTAGAGCTACTTCTGATGGAGGCGTCCGGTGAGGACAGCTGGTAGCCAGCCAAGTGACCCCACAGACGCCCGGGGTCAGAATTAACATCAAGCAGCCTAAACCCCCACACACCTCGTCATCCCCCCCTCACATCTCTGATCCTTCCCTCAACCCCATCTCCATCAACACCCGGCCATCTCAATAAACCTCCTCCTTCAGCCTCAACCCTTCCTCACTTTCTTCCTCCTCCTCTTCCTCTCCTTCTTTCTCTTCCCTTCAGGACCAGTCATCGCCATGACCATAAAGTACACAGGTCACTACACAGATATACATCATCATCATCATCATCATCATCATCAATTACTTGTTGCCTAAATCTACCACAGAGACGCAATTTTGTGTCGCATACTCATCGGAGCGTCTTGCGAAGTCTCACTCGCCCTGTGGGCGATGTTGCTGTACCCCTCAATATCCTAAAGGGCGTCTCCCTCCCCCCAGCAATCCACACCATCACACACTTTCTTTCCCCCCTCCCCATTACAGTCCACACATCGACGGCTAATTACACCGCTTGTAAAGGCTAAAAGGCTTACTGTCTAAACCCTTAAAAAGAATGTTTACCCCAACGAGTGTCTGGGGCCATCATGTTCACAGGCAGGAGCAAAAACGGCCGACCATCACCAGCCTCTCATCAGGACGCCAGGGGTCTTAGCTAGGGTGATGGGGGAGGAGGGAGCGGGGCCTCTCCAGTTCTTATGTGTGCCTGTCAGCCGATGGTACCGGACCGCTGCTGCTGCTGGTGCTGTTACCGTGAGGTACTAGCCAACCCTTAGCCTCCTCCTGGCCCCTATCTTTAGACGGGCCCCTCCCTCCCTCACCCCCTGGTATATCAACGCAGGAGAGGAACGAACAACCATACCAGCAGCATAGATAGATAGACAGATAGATAAATAGATAAATAGATAGAAAGATAGATAGATAGATAGATAGACAGATAGATAGATAGATAGATCCAGACGTACATTAAGAATATTAACGTGTTGGGCACAACCACATCTCTCACTCTCTCCTGGAGACCTCACACAATTAACGTCATCTGCTTCCCAAATCAGAGGGTGTTGTATAGATCCTGTAGTAATCATTCTTGTGAGCAGAATTTTTCCTCTTAATGAGTTTCATTCGCCTCAGTACAGAGCACTGCTCGCATATCTAGAGTGGATCTTCCTCCACCTTTCTATCAATTCTACAGGCATCACCTCTCTCCTTTCTGTCCACGGTGAAGTTGCTGCACTCTCTCTCTCTCTCTCTCTCTCTCTCTCTCTCTCTCTCTCTCTCTCTCTCTCTCTCTCTCTCTCTATTCTACAGGTATTATTTCGGCCACTGTGAGCAGTCTGCTTGCGTCCTCAGCACTCAACCTTGGGCCCACGACACGCGTTTGTCTTCCCATAATTTGTGTGTTGGAGAGCAGACACACGAGGATTGACCATGATCATATCTCCTTCTGTCATCGAACAGCGAAACTGTGGAATTCCCCAAGGTAAACCCCAATCTTTTTCCTTAGCGAAAATAATGTCTCAAGATTTTTTTTCCTCTTCACTGCCATTGTCTGGAGGTTACGTAGGCCTGAGGGCTGCCGACCCCTACAGCCTAATTGAACAAAGACGGTGCCTTAGTCAGAGACCCAGTTGTGGGGGTAGAAGACCTCCCAAACCATCATAAGGTATACGTAAGGTAAGGTAAGGTCCCAGACCCAGTTGTGGGGGTAGAAGACCTCCCAAACCATCATAAGGTATACGTAAGGTAAGGTAAGGTCCCAGACCCAGCTGTGGGGGTAGAAGACCTCCCAAACCATCGTAAGGTATACGTAAGGTAAAGTAACGGTCCCAGACCCAGCTGTGGGGGTAGATGACTTAAGGTACAAATAACATACGGTATAATACTCATTACTGACATTACCAAAGACATCACATGATACGACTCATTATGATCATCATGAATAATCTCACAATCTCAGTCATTAATCACTCTATTACCCTCGTATTCGGTCGTCACCTTAATTCCGAACCTTGACTCGAACACATCCAAACGAACCACCGTAACAAAGCCTCGATACAAATCATCCAACCCAAACCACGTAATTACCCCGTCAGACAACACCAGACAACCATCTCATTAAAGAACATATGGAGGAGCCATTTCACCAACCATTCCTAACATACAGTTTAGGGAAAGGACTCCCACACAACCCAATGGAACCACCATAATGAAATAGTCCGTGAGCCATTCGAACAGGGTTAATGGAACGGTCTTCGAATCCCATCCATAAACCGTCCTAACCCGGCCAACAATGATGGACCCACCCCACCAAACAACTCTCAGAACCACCTCGTGAGGGAAACAGTCTAATTAATGGTCTGAGGTCATTTCAGTCGTAGAATGTAAATAAAACATGGAGTCTACAAAATATAATTTACAGACCTATCAAATGGGTACTAATTACGTACACTCAGTAGATCAATCAACTGAGAACTGTCTACACACTGAAGTATACTGACTGAGAACATTGAGGTTAAACTAGGATCAGTGTGAAGTATACTGACTGAGAACATTGGGGTTAAACTGGGATCAATTTGAAGTATACTGACTAAGAACACTGGGGTTAAACTGGGATCAGTCTGAGGACACTGGGGTTAAACTGGGATCAATCTGAAGTATACTGACTGAGGACACTGGGGTTAAACTGGGATCAATTTGAAGTATACTGACTTAGAACACTGGGGTTAAATTGGGATCAATCTGAAGTATACTGACGGAAAACACTGAGGCTAAACTGAACTCCCTCAGTCAAGTCAGTTTGAATAAACAGTCTACAGCCACGAGTATTCCAAGCAGTGTCCAAACTGTGTAAACTAAATGAAACGTAAACCACCCAAAGATAGAGCAGTGGCAGAGCTACAGTGTGGGGGATACTATAATAGAAGAAAAAGGGGAGGGGGAGAGTTTGAGTCACACAAAGACACAAGATGGCCACAGGGAGCAGCAACAGAGGAGACTTCACTATCTAGCCAGAGACAACAACCCAACCTCCAACCCTACCTCACTCCCCTTCCCTCACCACCACCACCATCATACACCAAACCCACCTCTACAAAAACCTATGAAACCCTTTCACTCGTACACTCTCCCACCTTTTTGCAGGATGCGACCCGCGAGATATAGTGCAACCTGTGTGCTGTTGTCGGCAGCTAGAGACGACGACAATCTCTCCTGACGAAGGCCCTGCAGGAGAGCACGTCTTCTGATTCCCCTTCCACCATACAAGTAGCGGGTGTACAGGCCTTTCAGGTGTTTGGACATTGAATTATTATTTCCTTTAAAGATGAGGTCAAATGACAGCTGGGGTACAGACAAGCTAACGTAACATGTGGTTGATACGTAACACAGCTGGGGTACAGACAAGCTAATGTAACATGTGGTTGATACAGTAACATAGCTGGGGTAGAGACAGAAGCTATCATAGCACGTGGATGATATAGTAACCCAGGTGGGTTAGAGTTGCTATCATAGCATGTGGTTGATTCAGTGACGTAACTGGGGGCAGAGAAAAGCTATCATAGCACGTAGATGACACAGTAACATAGCTGGGGCAAAGACAAGCTATCATAGCACGTAGATGACACAGTAACATACCTGGAGCAAAGACAAGCTATCATAGCACGTGGCTGACACAGTATCATAGCTGAAGTAGAGATGAGCTATCAAACCAACTCGTAACATCACATTTGACCCTTTACTACATCATCTATTACAAGTCTCGGAAGACCCTGGTCCTCCTGACTCTCCACCCAAGTACTGAAACAACCACATTAAAGAGCCCACTACACCACCCTCGCCACCGTCACCACCTTCCACCTGAGATCCCTCTTCCCCTAGTTGCAGTGCGGACATCACAAAACGCATCGAACCCGTCCAAGTTCAGATACACCGCTACAAGAACAGCCCCATCTAAACATCAACAGAGAGTAGACTGTTGATCTATTCCCAGCATTCTTTTTTGTAAGCTTCCTCTTGGTATTTTCTTTGCATACTGACACCCTTTGGTTACAATGAATTCAGTAACGAGATTATCATAATCATTATTATCATTATCATTATTTCTATTATCATTATTATCATCACTGTTATCATTACTATTATAATTATTATTATCATTATTATTATTATTATTATCATTATTATTATTATTATTATTATTATTATCATTATTATTATTATTATTATTATTATTATTATTATCATTATCATCTTTATTATAATTATCATTATTACTATTACTATTATTATCATTATTATTATTATCATTATTATTATTATTATCATTATTATTATTATTATTATTATTATTATTATTATCATTATCATTATTATCATTATTATTATTATCATTATTATTATTATTATTGTTATCATTACTATCATTATTATTATTGTTGTTATCATTACTATCATTATCATTATGGAATACGTTACAACATCAGGAGACCAAGTTGCTGTCATGACTGGATCATTATTGCTGGTGTTATGAGGTGCTACTGGAACGTGTTGACTTGAAGATGTGAATCACGTGAATTGTGAAATCTGTGGCTCGAGATATGGACGCTAGTCACAGGCCCAATGTGTCTTAAACTGTGAAAATATGATTAAACCTTTTGGGGGGGAGGGATAAGTGTAAACAAAACGTACATGATATAATACAGAAGACTGTACTGAGACTTTGCATCAGGTAGATCAATCTATCTAACGAATCAACTTCGTAATACTATATGTGTCATCATTCTCTATCTAATGAAGTCTAATTAAGACTCTTTTGTGATTTATGTGATCCTTTTGCGTTCCCGTTCACAGAGGAAGCTAAAGGTGTACGATTAAAAAAGAAAAAATGGACGTGACAGCAGGAAAAATCAGTCAATCGTCTTCACGTTTCCAAAATATTCGGTCAAGTTCGACTCCATTGCTCCAGGTCGGTCAAGTTCGACTCCATTGCTCCAGGTCGGTCAAGTTCGACTCCATTGCTCCAGGTCGCCATTCAAACTTGACACCACAGATTCAGGTCACCTGTACCGTGAACACAGGAGGTCAGGTGGAGTCCTGTTGTGTGATTCACAGAGGAATATAAATACAAAGGAATTCTAACAGCAGTAGACTATTGGATTCGACTGAAGTGGTCTGTGATAGCGGAAGGGATCACGAACTCAGTGTAGTAAGAGAAGCAAGACACACAAATATTCCTGAGATAAACTTACAAGCATTCCATGTCGCTGAGGAGACGCAGATCATACCACATGTAGCTATGAAGCGAAACCATTGATCGTGTCTAGTCGTAAACACTGAAGGTCACATTTACGTATTAGAGAAATATTTCATCGTGTCTAGTTTTCATCTTTGAAGGTCACATTTACGTATTAGAGAAATATAATGATTGAAGGCGATCATTTCTTGACATCCGAACACCATACCCTCTCTACCACACCATTACCTGAGCCACGAGAACTGTAGCAGTACTTACTCCTCCTCGCTCGTAGTCACCTTCTTGTCCTATACTTCGATACATTTACGTCCTTGGCTTCGAACCAAACCCTCCCCCCACGTATGCAAAACACGCTAACCCTGATGTTGGCCGGAGTCAGTTCAAATTTCGACGACCGACCCGCGGAGATCCTACCCGGTGATATACGCTCGTGACATCTGACAAGGTCTAAACTGAATCTATTAGTTTTCTTGCAAATGCGTCCACTCCGCTCAGGCAGGGCAGGGCGGGCGGGCGGGAGGGAGGGAGGGAGGGAGGGGAGGGGATATGAACGGGCGTGTCCTAGAGGAGAGAGAGAGAGAGAGAGAGAGAGAGAGAGAGAGAGAGAGAGAGAGAGAGAGAGAGACACCTAGTTCTTCCTATAAAAGACAATCATTTCTACTGGATGAATGACACCTTGCCAAGGTCAGTCAGCCCAAGTCTCTCTTTCCCCCCAACATCAAATAGCGCCTTCCCCATCGTAACAGCCAGATCTACTTACGTGCACCTGGCACGATGATTCTTCTTACCGTAACACGCACACACACACACACACACACACACACACACACACACACACACAAGCGTGCACGCCCGGAAGGTGAGAGATCTGAGTCAAACATGACTAATAACACACACGTTCCTCCTGTGGCCTACCCACATTCCCTTCGCTGCCCCACCACGATCCACTCTGGGCTCCGCAGTGCGGCGTCCTGGTCCCCCCTGTAGCCCTCGCCTCCTCAGACTGGTTACCTCCCTCAACCTCCTCCGGTTCTCCCTCTCTTCCACCTTCTCCAATTCGTTCCCCTCTCCTTACCCTCTCTTCCAAACGCCTCTAAACCCACATACTTTACACCCCTAAAGTGTTCCTCTAAATCTTCCTCCATGCAATACCTCTTTTATCTCTCCTCCTCCTCTTCGTTCTTCTCCTCCTTCCCTCTCCTCCTCCTCTTCCTCCTCATCCTACTCCTTCTACGCCTCCAGTCAGAATTCTTATCGCCTCCTCCCCTTCACTTCTCGCACGGCGGTAGAACAGACATATCCTAAAGCTCCTCACCTCAGCTTTAGCGTCGAGCACCACAGCTATCATAACCTCTAGCCTCTAACTTCAGCTTTAGCGTCGAGCACCACAGCTATCATAACCTCTAGCCTCTAACTTCAGCTTTAGCGTCGAGCATACCACAGCTATCATAACCTAAAGCTCCTCACTACAGCTTTAGCGTCGAGCACCACAGCTATCACAGCATCTAGCCTCTAACTTCAGCTTTAGCGTCGAGCACCACAGCTATCATAACCTCTAGCCTCTAACTTCAGCTTTAGCGTCGAGCACCACAGCTATCATAACCTAAAGCTCCTCACCTCAGCTTTAGCGTCGAGCACCACAGCTATCATAACCTAAAGCTCCTCACCTCAGCTTTAGCGTCGAGCACCACAGCTATCATAACCTAAAGCTCCTCACCTCAGCTTTAGCGTCGAGCACCACAGCTATCATAACCTAAAGCTCCTCACTTCAGCTTTAGCGTCGAGCACCACAGCTATCACAGCATCTAGCCTCTAACTTCAGCTTTAGCGTCGAGCACCACAGCTATCATATCCTAAAGCTCCTCACCTCAGCTTTAGCGTCGAGCACCACAGCTATCATAACCTAAAGCTCCTCACCTCAGCTTTAGCGTCGAGCACCACAGCTATCATAACCTCTAGCCTCTAACTTCAGCTTTAGCGTCGAGCACCACAGCTATCATAACCTAAAGCTCCTCACCTCAGCTTTAGCGTCGAGCACCACAGCTATCATAACCTAAAGCTCCTCACTTCAGCTTTAGCGTCGAGCACCACAGCTATCATAACCTAAAGCTCCTCACTACAGCTTTAGCGTCGAGCACCACAGCTATCATAACCTCTAGCCTCTAACTTCAGCTTTAGCGTCGAGCACCACAGCTATCATATCCTAAAGCTCCTCACTACAGCTTTAGCGTCGAGCACCACAGCTATCATAACCTAAAGCTCCTCACTACAGCTTTAGCGTCGAGCACCACAGCTATCATAACCTAAAGCTCCTCACTACAGCTTTAGCGTCGAGCACCACAGCTATCATAACCTAAAGCTCCTCACCTCAGCTTTAGCGTCGAGCACCACAGCTATCATAACCTCTAGCCTCTAACTTCAGCTTTAGCGTCGAGCACCACAGCTATCATAACCTAAAGCTCCTCACTACAGCTTTAGCGTCGAGCACCACAGCTATCATAACCTAAAGCTCCTCACTACAGCTTTAGCGTCGAGCACCACAGCTATCATAACCTAAAGCTCCTCACTACAGCTTTAGCGTCGAGCACCACAGCTATCACAGCATCTAGCCTCTAACTTCAGCTTTAGCGTCGAGCACCACAGCTATCATAACCTCTAGCCTCTAACTTCAGCTTTAGCGTCGAGCACCACAGCTATCATAACCTAAAGCTCCTCACTACAGCTTTAGCGTCGAGCACCACAGCTATCATAACCTAAAGCTCCTCACCTCAGCTTTAGCGTCGAGCACCACAGCTATCATAACCTCTAGCCTCTAACTTCAGCTTTAGCGTCGAGCACCACAGCTATCATAACCTAAAGCTCCTCACCTCAGCTTTAGCGTCGAGCACCACAGCTATCATAACCTAAAGCTCCTCACTACAGCTTTAGCGTCGAGCACCACAGCTATCATAACCTCTAGCCTCTAACTTCAGCTTTAGCGTCGAGCACCACAGCTATCATATCCTAAAGCTCCTCACCTCAGCTTTAGCGTCGAGCACCACAGCTATCATAACCTAAAGCTCCTCACCTCAGCTTTAGCGTCGAGCACCACAGCTATCATATCCTAAAGCTCCTCACCTCAGCTTTAGCGTCGAGCACCACAGCTATCATAACCTCTAGCCTCTAACTTCAGCTTTAGCGTCGAGCACCACAGCTATCATATCCTAAAGCTCCTCACCTCAGCTTTAGCGTCGAGCACCACAGCTATCATATCCTAAAGCTCCTCACCTCAGCTTTAGAGTCGAGTACCACAGCTATCATAGCCTAATGCTCCTCACTTTAGCTTTAGCGTCGAGCACTAAAGTTATCATAATCTAAAGATCCTCACTTGAGCTTGACCATCGAGCACCTCAGCTATCATAACCTCTAGCCTCTAACCTCAGCTCTAGCGTCGAGCACCACAGCTATCACAGCATCTAGCCTCTAACTTCAGCTTTAGCCTTGAACACCACAGCTACCATAAGCCCTAGACACTAACTCCATCTTGATTGACCGTCGAGCACCTCAGCTATCATAACCTCTAGCCTCTAACTTCAGCTCTAACGTCGAGCACCACAGCTATCACAGCATCTAGCCTCTAACTTCAGCTTTAGCCTTGAACATCACAGCTATCATAAGCCCTAGCCACTAACTTCAGCTTTAGCCTTGAACACCACAGCTACCATAAGCCCTAGCCACTAACTCCATCTTGATTGACCGTCGAGCACCTCAGCTATCATAACCTCTAGCCTCTAACTTCAGCTTTAGCGTCGAGCACCACAGCTATCATAACCTCAAGCTCCTCACTTCAGCTTTAGCGTCGAGCATACCACAGCTATCATAACCTAAAGCTCCTCACCTCAGCTTTAGCGTCGAGCACCACAGCTATCATAACCTAAAGCTCCTCACCTCAGCTTTAGCGTCGAGCACCACAGCTATCATAACCTAAAGCTCCTCACCTCAGCTTTAGCGTCGAGCATACCACAGCTCTGCCACACAGGTCCAAGATTGCTCCTGCTGGTTCCTGCTTCCCAGCCAACCTAAATACCAAACTGAGGCCGGATAAAACTGGAGGTGCCACAGTTTCTTGCCAGTGGGGGTGTAACTATTTAATTCTCTCGTTAACCTCCCGCCGATCTTGGCCAGGAATCTTTGACGAGATAAACCACAACAGGTCAGGTTCCGTCGCCTCCCGGGGTGTGCGACGACGACGACGGAGGAGGAGGAGCGGGAGACGTGCTGGCAAGAGTGAGTGTGTACGACGACGACGGAAGAGGAGCGGGAGACGTGCTGGCAAGAGTGAGTGTGTACGACGACAACGGAGGAGGAGCGGGAGACGTACTGGCAAGAGTGTGTGTAAGGCTTGGTGGGTAGGAGGGAGGGTTGGTGTGGACACACGAGGTGAGGAGGGTGTGGAAAGAGGAGTAGGCTTGATGAGTGGCCGCGTCAGTGTTGTTTTTTTTTTTTTTTTATATAGGGGTGGTGCAATAAGATAAGGGTATCTGAGGGCAAATTTTGATTAAAGTAAAATGGTGTGTGTGTGTGTTAGAGAGAGAGAGAGAGAGAGAGAGAGAGAGAGAGAGAGAGAGGAAGCCCGATGGGAGAACAGGACACTGGAGTGAGAAGCTCTGCTGGTGTAGAGAGATTCAGACCCGTACAGAGGCAGGCACGAGGTTGATGACAGGCGGCTTCGCGAGGAGGTAGCGCAAGAGAGAACCTCAGGTGATGGCGAGGGAAGAAGAGAAGCAGATCAGGCCGAGGAGCCGAGGAGCCTGTGGCTGCCCAGGCATATATATCAGGACGTGTCACAGGGGCGCTGCAGGGTGGATGGAGACGAACAGGTCATCTACGTGGAGAGCGATGACACACGTCCAAGAATATTTTATGCTGATTCTGCTGGACCTCCGCCTGGGGCGTTCCCGATAATGCCGACCGAGGACTTGCGACCGCCAGTGTGTTTGTGTATGTTATCAGCGAGGCGGAGGGTTGAGAGAGTGGGGGTTTATAGCACCAGTATGGCAGCAGTAACACTGGCGGTACCGTTGCTAGGCTCGCTATCTAGCCCATGGTCCTGAGACGGCGGGGGGATGGGTCACTACAGATTTTACGAGGCCGCTTCTTCCACGTCGATGGTTCCGGGTTGATTCGCCTTCCTTGAGGTCCTCAAAGGGATTCCCAAGAGCTTAGTAAACGGGTCGGGTATATTTTAGGATTAGAGGCAGGTTCGGCGTCCAAAATACAAGCCGCGCGGCGTCTGCCTCTAACGTCGGATTGGGGGAAATGTAAACGTGTCGCAATGAATCAAATGATGTGAGAGGCGGCCTTCAACCCGGTGGAGTGAGCTAACGACACGGCGACGCAAGGTCAGCAGGACGCAGAGAGAGAGAGAGAGAGAGAGAGAGAGAGAGAGAGAGAGAGTCAGACTTCTCCCATGAGGAAAGAGGTGACCCCCAACAGCCCATACTGTGCGCACGTAAGAGCCAGATAGACCGACCAGTATACTTCTCTCGCGCAAGAAGGCAGAGTGAGAGAGAGAAAAGCAAAAAGCCTATCCTGGTGTTGGTGGTGTTGGCGTGTGAGGAGGACAAGTTTGAGAGGGGGGCCGTCGTCACGCCCCTGGGCTACGATAATCCTCATAGCATTTGAGGTGCAGGACTCGTCGATACCTGGCGGGTAATGTCCCCCTCCCCCCCCCAAGCCGGCGTTAGCGTTTCCAGCCACGTCCCTGACGGAGGCGCGGACCCACGCCACCTCGCAGGAGCGTCGGCGCCCACCTTTCCCACGGCCACCCAAGTGCATCCAGTCCTGGCCGGGGCTGGCTAGTGTGTCACTGCAGCTGCGCCTGTGCTCCCTCACCCACCACCACCCACACACACACACACCCCGGCCTGACCCCCCTGCCTCATGGGAACACGACGGTGCGACTCTCGGTGGCGCACTATGGGGAGTTATGTGACACTGAATAGGGTTTTCATTCTGGAGGTAAGCAGGCAGCACATCAGGTCCCCCAGCATATCTCGCGCCTACAACGTCACCTGAGAGAATTATTTTAGGGGTCGTTACGCTGCCTCCTGCTGATCCAACCTCTCCTCCTCCTCCTCCTCCTTCTCCTCCTCCTCCTCCTCGCCCCTATCCGCCCCTCCCCCAGTAAGGAGTGGAGCTGGAGAGTACCTGAGGACTGTGGACTGAAAGGCAAACAATTCCCAAGCCAGGCGGAGCTGACCCTGCTGCCGTGGGACGCCCCCGGGCACCGCCATGACCTACCTGGAGGTCGTGACATCAGTCGCCAGTTGGCCCATCCGTCAGAGGTAAAATTACGTTACACATCCCTCAATGGTGAGTGCTGGGGTCTATATAAGTCTTCAACCCCCCACAGCCTGGCTTGGGACCAGCCGTGCGCCTCTTCTCCGTTTTCACGGGGCTGGTGGTTACCTGTGGCAGCTACCAACACGCGTGCGTATCACCACAACCCCGTTTGATCTAGTGTACTACGTAGATATGAGCCATGATGTTCTCATATCTATCCACATAATCCTCCCCGGCAGATGTGATGTTTGCAGGCTGGCGTCCCGGACGAGCACACTGTCTCTCATCACAGGGCGCCAAGCATCATCCCTCCTCCATATACATCTGTAGGAAATATTCGTTCGCATGCTTGGGGTGGGCCAGGCAGGTCCTCCCTCACCTTACGACTGTGTGTGTGTGTGTGTGTGTGTGAGTGTGTGTGTTTCTGGCCAGAAGCCGAGGACCTTCTGGTGTGTCTAGTCTCTTAAGGGCTTGTCACGCCACCGGCAACCCCCCATCTCCACCATCAACACCATCCCCATCACCACCAGCACCAACATCACCACCGACACCAGCAGCATCATCACCACCACCACCACCAACATCATCATCAACACCAACATCACCACCACCTCCAACATCAGCAGCACCCATATCATCACCACCACCAACGCCAACATCACCAACGCCAACATCACCACCACCATCATCACCTCCAATATCACCAGCACCCACATCATCATCACCACCAACATCATCATCAACACCAACAACATCACCACCTCCAACACCAACAGCACCCACATCATCGCCAACATCACCAACGCCAACATCACCACCACCATCAACGTGACAACCTCAGGTTACATGAGCCTCGAGTGTTTCCCTCGTCCAAACTGGCCGTCTGTCTGGTCTTGGCGCACTTTTATGTCTCACATTTGTTTACACTGTCTACACCCTATCATGTATGTGTCATCTGTGTCTACACTGCCTGTATTGTTTGCTTCTCCTCAGTCTACATTGTCTTCCTCGCTTCTCGTGTACGTGTTTTTCTTTTCTACGTGTGTCTACAGTGTTTGTGGAGAGTTTGACGACCTTTATATGTTTTTTTTCCTTCTGTAGGAGAGAGAGAGAGAGAGAGAGAGAGAGAGAGAGAGAGAGAGAGAGAGAGAGAGAGAGAACAAAACAAAAAGACACTCTTGTACTTTCTCGTTTTATGGACATCGCACGCAAACTGCCGTGTTCTGATGCAGGAGCAACACTTGGTCGAGGGCGTGGCACGCAATGCACGTGCACTTGTCTCACCCGGCCGGCCCGTCCTGCTGCACACACACACACACACGCACAACGCAACACTGCAGTATACAGAGAGACACACGACTCCGTGAGCCAGCAATTACTGCCTCGGATCTTTGTATTACAGTATTACAGTAATCCCTACAGTATTGCTGTAATCCGTGTGGTATTACAGCAGCCCTCACAGCAGTACAGTAATCCCTGTAGCAGCATTACAGTCGTCTCTGCTGCTATTACAGTAATCCCTGCTATATCACATTAATTCCAGCAGATTACAGTAGCCTATGCAGCATTACTTTAATCCCAGCAGCATTTCTGTAATCCTGCAGCATTACAGTAACTGCTGCAACATCATAATCATCCCCTCAGTATTTCAGTGATCTCAGTAGCGTTACAGCAGCTCCTGCAGCACAGCTGTACTCCGTGCAGCAGCAGAGTAATGTCTGCCTTCATCGTGTCAAGTGTCATGCGTGGCGACTCCAGAGGAACAATTTTATAATGACAAGTGACGTCTGGCTCCCAGGGAGGGTCGGCCACTCTGTCTCCCCCTGTCTATCTGTCTGTCTGTCTGTCCGTCTGGTCGTCTGTCCGACGACACTCTGTCTATCTGTTTGTCTATCCGTGTGTTTGTCTGTCAGTCTGTCTGCTTGCCTATCCGTGTGTTTGTCTGTCAGTCTGTCTGCTTGTCCGTCTGCTCTGTTTCCCTCCCGTATTCTGTCTTTTGAGACGACCGTCCATCTGGTGTTAACTGTCAGCTCCCGTCCCCCGTCCTGTGTCTGAGGTTCCTCCGTCAGACCGTCTCTCTCTCTCTCTCTCTCTCTCTCTCTCTCTCTCTCTCTCTCTCTCTCTCTCTCTCTACCAGGCAGCCCCCCCCCATCCCCAAACCACGGCTCACTCCTTTCCTCCAAGGATTAAGCAATGTAGACGTGGAGCGCCAGTGTGACGCTGGTATATCCTGTAGGTGTGACGGTGGCGTGACGCTCGTATATCACGTCGGTGGGGCGCGTGGTGCGACGCTAGTATATCACGCAGGTGTGACGGTGGTGTGACGCTGGTATATATTACGCAGTTGTGACGGTGGTGTGACGCTGGTATATATTACGCAGTTGTGACGGTGGTGTGACGCTGGTATATATTACGCAGTTGTGACGGTGGTGTGACGCTGGTATATATTACGCAGTTGTGACGGTGGTGTGACTGCGGTGCTGCTCCTGCTGGATACGGCAGTGACGGAGGCCTGCTACAAGCAGGGGTGTAGCATACAGTCATCGCCATGCTGGCCTGATGTTTACCAAGGAGACATGTAGATCTAAAGAGCGTCACACACAACGGTGGCTATGTGACCAGTGCACATAAGAGCATAGGCAAGACGGCACACATACGTACGGACACATAAACATGCGCGCGCACACACACGGATATGCCACAGGGTTGGCAGCGCGCTACGGGATTCGGTCGCGACCAACTTGCCAAGTGCGTCGTCAGCAGAGGTGAACTGTGGGGGTGTTCAGACACCCAACACTCACCACTTCCTCTCTCCTTCTTCAGGTGCTACAAGGGCCTTCAGATGTGGTGCGGAGAGGTGCAAATCCTTTGAAGACTGAAAGCCTTTGTTGTCATTAACGATACAAATTCGTTGTGTTTTTAAGGATCTGGATATCTTAAGGGGGACGAAGAACACTGGCGGGGAGTTACGCCATGAGCCGAGGTGAGCTGGACAAGTTGTGCGCCAGGAATGTTTCCCGCCGTAAATGATACTGTTTTCCTACCAGGCGCTCGGGTGGGCGACAGAGCTGAAGCAGTGGAAGGGCGTCTGTGAGGGCGTCTTGCACCAACAGAGGGAGACATCGGACGAGATCCTGCACAAAGTATCGCTCGCTCGTTCGTCAATTTGAGGGGGTAAAACGCAAAACATCTTTGATTTCAAGAGTGCTGCCCACGGTCGGCACCAGGAATGCATATCAAGCAAGGTGTTCGAGTCTTAGTTATCGATTAGTCCACCTCTACTCGCAGGGAAGGATCAAAGTTCGTCGCTCGCGTGTGGCAGGATTTTTAAGTGTGGCCCAATATATCTGCGTGGGACGGCCTTCACCTGAACGGTTTACATAGACGTTTCTCGCGTCGTCAGGGTCCACGGCATGACCTCTCCTACGGGAGGTTTCGGTGGAACAAACGCCCTCTATCTGTGGAGATCAGGACCTCTCTCTCTCTCTCTCTCTCTCTCTCTCTCTCTCTCTCTCTCTCTCTCTCTCTCTCCCTTAGCGCTTATTGAGAACAAACTCAAAATTATTTATTTAGATATGTTATACAGACGTGTGCAAGCATCAAAAACAAATTTTGAGGGGTTAGAAACGATTAGAGGAAAGTTTTGAAATAGTTCGTACCCACAAATCCCTCTATTAGTGGTGGTGTCCTATCTCGCTATGAGTTATAGATTATAGAAACTATTAATATTGTGGCTGTTCATAGCATCTTCAGTAGGATTGGTCTAAAGTCTCCCCTACACACAGACAGACGCCAGACACAGACGATTAAACTTTATATAACCAGTTAGTTTTTACCCAGCCAGCTGGTCTAGTCTATTACGTATAAACAAAGGGCGACCAGATACCATGTCATGAAGACATGACAGAAGTCTAAAATAATCTTATATAATTTGTGTGTTTACCATAGAAAATATACCTCATGTGCCAGCCACAGCCCCATTGCTAATGGACAATGATGATGATGATGATATCTTTTACAACATGTGTCTTGATCAAATAAATAATAAAGACATACTACCAACATTAAATAGAATTAAAGATGATGGCAAAAAGCCAAACTTCATAACTTTCATGTGAGAACAACGACAGAAGCTACGACACGGAAGATAAGACTTACGAGAGCTAAAGTTCCCTGTGACATCTCTTCTCCAACGAGTTCAATTGAGACGGAAAACGTCCCTTGCGATAATATGTCTTCCACTCTAACACCAAATATTCCAGAAAAGAAAGAAAGAAAGAGAGTTAATAAGGTCTCTTGGTTGGATATCATCGCCCAATTAGCTTGGCGACCGTAGTTGGCAAACTTATGAACGCCAGCGTTTGAGACACGGTCATATATCATCCTGAGAATCATCGTTTAATTAACGATTCGCAAGACGGGGGTTTTTTTTCTCCACGAAAATCGCTCACGTCTGACAAATCTATTGGATTCCCCTGACGATATTTGTATATAGAATCCCACACGAGTTGAAACTAAAGCATTTCACAAAAGTCCCTCTTCAAAGGCGACCATTATAAAGGCTCTACGTCACCTGGTATAAATGGCGTAGGAAGAGAGGGAGTTGGGAAATCGACCATCTGACCTCAAACAAACAGTAGTGATCAGCGAGGCTCAGAATGGATGAAGCACCAGTAACAATGGATATGGTGGACACTATTAAGACTTCTCAGATGACCCTAAGCTGGTCGTCTGCAGAGGCAAGATGATGACTCCCTCACACAGACACACTGGGCCTCTAGATACGGTAGATGACATCTTAAGGTCGATCGAAGTCTTACACGCGAACAGTATAAAAAAATTAAGAGCCAAGTTATAGAATGAATTCCGCTGAGCTGCCTAAGTTGAGGATCATAAAGACGACTGACTCATGTCTCATAGTGTCTGTGATGACCTGAAGCCAAGGTAGTAGTGTTTTAAAAAGGCATTAGAGAAACAGAAGAGCATCATTTTTTTTTCCGGCACCATAATTAGAGAATTGGAATCCAAGTCAAAACAAAGTAATCCTTACTCTCTATAGGTTACTGGCGTGTATCACCCCCCCACACACACACACACACACACACACACACACACCTTGCTTCTCAGTAGTTCCGGCCGTCGCCTTACCTCGAAAGAGAGAAAAAAAAATCAAACGACGGGACATGCAGAGAGAGAGAGAGAGAGAGAGAGAGAGAGAGAGAGAGAGAGAGAGAGAGAGAGAGAGAGAGAGAGAGAGAGAGAGAGAGAGCAGCAGCAGCAGCAGCAGCAGCAGCAGCGGCCGGGGGCGAGCGAGCCACCACCATGTTTCCCGGTCTGAGAAACAAATCCAATAAAAGCCGTCCAGACAACCGTTACCTTATTTAGCACAACAGTAAGAGGGTTCCAACTCTCCTCCTGTGTTGATACGGCCATTGAAATCCATTCGAGGCTTACGACAAACCCTGACCTGAGCAGCTGGCTACAAGCGCACACACACCCAGACCCTGATGTCACCTGTTGTAATAGACAGAAAAAAACGTTGGCAAACGTTTTCTATATTTGCCCAATGAGGACAAGCGCTTTGTTCTCTTCTATGAAATGACTGGCCAATGAGGAGTACCGGAGACCAAACGCCAGAGATGATACGTTTACGAATAGACGCAACGAATACTTCGCTTCAGATGCAAAAAATGACGTTCATTGCGCCTCTGTGGGGTATCTATCTACTCTCCTGGGTTATCTATCTACTTTCCTGGATTATCTATCTACTCTCCTACACTCCTCCACATCAACCTCGAAACAGCTGTCTGCTGCAGTTTAATTACACACACACACACACACACACACACACACACACACACACACATATACGACCCTTCCCCCCCACCTTCGTTCCCCTTCAATCCCTCCCCAATAGAATGACTTCCCTCCCCAGAGAGAGACACTGTTAACCCTCATGCCGCCCAGACCGACCAACACCACCATTCCACTGCCCCCGTACATAACTCCCAGCCAGACAACTCTACCACAACCTGGCCAGTTTAACTGAAGTTCAGATAAGGTGCATCTGACGCCGACCAGTTGAGTAAGGGGGTGGTGGTGGTGGTGGTTGAAGGAGGGGTGGCGGCTGCTGTTGCCTGAACCACCCTAACATCACCCCCCTCCCCAATCCAGACCTCTTACGGAGTTTTAAGTAGAGGTTTGAGGGACTTTTATGGCTCTACGCCCGGGTTTCTATGGAACTTCAAACCAGAGCTTGTTCGACTTCTTTATTCGAAGCTTCGGAGACTTTCGAATCTTTTATTCGTTTACCGCTATTATCATTACCATCTTTATCTTTACCATTACTATCATTACCATTGTTATATCATTATCATTATCATTATGATCATCATTATCATTATGATTATCATTATCATCATGAGCAACATTCCCATAACGAACTAGTCCTGTTCGAAACAGTCACCAGAGTCGAGTTGTTTCAGACTAGCGTCAGGGAAGAAGGAGTACCACCTTGTCCTGAGGTACTTCATTTCTGGAACTTCTTTCTCTCAGCCCGTCCAGGTCCACCAGTGTGGCCTTCGCCTTATATCCCACGCCAGCACTGTTCCCACGCCACACACCCTTCCCGCGCCTCATATTCCACGACTCCCCTCCCACCCCATCGCATTACATATCCTATGCCTTCCGCGCCACGATCAATCTCTCCCCACGTTCCTAACCTCCCTACAGATTCTTCCCCCACACCCACACCACAGTGGGCTCACCAACCCTACCTTGCTCCACACACAGCCGTCTACAGTCTACCTCTACTGATACGGTAGATAGTATGTAAGACTGGACGTGTGACGGAAGGAGGGAGGTTATTATGTGACGGGGTCGGTTGGTAGTTCCACATCTGTCACACACACACACACACACACACACACACACACACACCATGACCTCTCTCTCTCTCTCTCTCTCTCTCTCTCTCCCTCCCGTCCTCCCGCGACAGCGCCACCCTCTGCCATGCATACTAATACCTCTGGTGGCATGAAGGCTGAATAAAAACCCCAACACACATTAGGTCACACAATTTCTATGCGTTTCCGCATTGACGGTCAGTGGCACGACCCTCTTCTCCTCCTCCTCCTCCTCCTCCTCCTCCAGTCGCACGACCCTCCTCTCCTCCTCCAGTCGCACAACCCTCCTCACCCTCCAGTTGTACGACCCTCGTCTCCCTTCAGGTTGTACGACCCCACTCCCTTCATATCTCCAGCTGCACGACCTCTTCCCCCATCACCTACCCCAGGTGCATGACCCAATCACTCCCTCCAGCTCCAAGCCCCCCAGTCACCCACTTCGTACTGTCCGAACGCCTCCTCCCCACCTCACCTACCTCCAGCAATACGACCTTCCCCCCTTCCCGTTACCTTGACTACAGTGTCAACATAAGTATATAAGTACGAGAATCAGTGTCTCTCGCTACGTATGTACTCCCACACCATGTGTGAGAGTAAGCCAGTTGTATGAGTAAGAGATTTTGAGATAAATGTGGGAATGCGTCAAGGCTGTGTGATGCGTCATCATGGTTATCCAATGATCATTAATGGTTGGAACAACTGCGTGTGACGAGAGCAAGGTAGGGATGGCCGTGGTCAGATGCTTAACCAGAAACATAAATGGAATTCGCCACAGCTGTTGTATGCAGATGACGCTGTATTGTTTGCTAAATCAGACGAGGAGCTGGGTAGGATGGTAGGGCGTTTCAGTGACGTATGTAGGGAGGAGGAGGATGCTTGATGTAAATGCTTTTAGGAAGGGTTGGGAGTCCAGAGTGTACGATCAGCTTCTACAATGAAGAGCTGTAAGCTATGGTTGTGTTTAGACGCCTTGCAGTAAAGTTCACTCAGGACGGTAGGAGGAAAGGTGAAGTCAGCTGTACAAGGAAGAGAAATTGGAGGTGCAATGAAAGTTATCGGAATGGGAAAATATTAAGCAAAGCTGAAAACTCTGATTAACGGGACTCCACCAACGTTGCCACCTTGCCACACCGCATTATGTGCAAGGCTTTAATATTCTCCTCTCTTTTGACTATGCCTTTCGCCATGACTATCACTTCGCATGCCACCTCTTCCCAAGCACACCATGTCCGCTACCCCGTCATTTGACGCATTCAGCAGTCCTTCAAAATACTTGCTCCATCTTTCCCCTACCATTTTCTTTGCCTGTCATCGCTTCCTCGTCTGCACTTATCTATGTTGCCCCCAACTGTTGTCTTATTTTCCTCTCAATATTCACCTCTCTCAAATAATTTTCATATATTCTCAAAGGATCACTTTTACTCTCTCATTCTGTCTCTCATTTGCTCTCTTCAGCTCTGATTACTTTCGCTTGGCCCCCTGCTGCTTTCTCTTGCACTCCCCCTAGTCACTCACACTCCTTCCTGCAGATCCCATCCATACACCTCACTTTTGTATGTCACCAGCGATTTAACTTCCTCATTCCACCACTTATCACCCTTTTCCGTACGTGAATATGTCATTTTTACACTTCACCCGCACATTTGAACTATGCTTCTCTGAATATCTTACATTTCTTTCTCACTCCTCCTAATTGCATTAATTCTAACTTATGACACTTTTCACTTAAAAAGCTCATGCTATCTCCGCACACAGGCCACCTTTCCAAGCTTCCTCAATTTCACCGCTTCTCTCACACGCGTGTCATTTCCTCTTTTCCTCAACCCGCCACCATCATTCACGCTCGCCTCTACCTGGAAATGATCAAAAGTCCACCTGTCGCCTCTCTAAGCACGATCACATCCAGCAACCTCTCCTCTCACATAACTGTTATTTAGCACACGAGTAATGCCCACTGAACTCCAGCTCTACTAAGCCATGTATGGATACGAATGCATCTTTTTCCTTAAACAACAAAGTCCTGATTACCATTCTTCTTTCAGCAGGAAATTTAAGCTCTTCCACATTTTCGTTTCCACCTATATCCCCCCTAAACTACTCCATCATCCACCCTTCCCTTCTGGTCCCTTATAACCAAGATTCGATCCTGGTGAATAGTTCGGGGGTCTTCACCCCACAGCCCAGGATGGGCTCAGGCTGTTGGATTGGGTCTTTGGTCGACCAAGCCGTTGGAAGCCGCAGCCGTCAGGCCCCCACAACCTGGCTGGTCTGTTACACTTTGTAGGTACCTGTCCAGCGCACTTTTAAGCTTGTCTACCATACATCCTAGGCTGTTTCTGATGGTAGCACCCAAGGTGTTGAAGAGTCTTAGAACCCGAGTGTTGAAGGTGTTCTCTCTTCTTTGTGCATATGACAACTTTGAATCTCAAAGGCATTATCTATTTCACAAAGGCTTCGATGCCTATCGGGCCAGTAGGATGCAATTTCCAAAAGCAAGCTGGAAACCATATCTTCTAGGATTTTCCAGGTATAGATGATGATACATACTTCTCCCGTCTGCGCTCCAGGAAGTATAACCTCAGAGGTTTCAGCCATTGCCAGTAATCTAGTTCCTTTACCACGTTACTATGCGATGTGAGAGATCTCTGGACACATTCTAATTCAGCAGTGTCGCCCACTTTGTAAAATGACGTTACAATGTAGAAACATTCAATTCATGAAAGAATTAAAGCTTTGAGTGATATCATCATCGTCCTTTCTTCCATTGTCTTCAAAGTCCGCAGGATCCAGCCTACAATACTTCTGCATGAGGCAACCGTTGCTTTGTTGAGTTCACTGAAGGTTAGTTAGGTCGTTAGACATCTTTATTTCGAGGTCTTTCACATTATTCAACTAGCTTATGATAGCGACTGTGTCTGTCCGATACACTGTGTTATTTTCTAATATCATTTCTTCGTTTTTCTACTCCCGGAGTAACTGAAATTTACCTCCATTGAAAAGTATGCTGTTCTCGGTTGCCCAGTTAAAGACTTCGTTTATCTTTGTAGCCTTGCATCAAAAGTGCCAGACCACACACTCATCTCCTTCAGGAATCACTCCTTTCTCTTTTCACAACCAGGTGCATCAGCACTGACTACCAGACAGACACCTTTCATAACCAGATTTTCATTCTAGCCTACATCAGTCATGATCTTACTTCCTTATACACTTTAACGACACAGTCCCACAGCTCCTCCTTCATCAGAAGTACCACCCCTTCCCTCGCTCTCGCCCTCACACTAACCCCGCACTTTATCCCACTGAATATTCACGAACCATACGTCCCCCCCCCCCCTCCACTTCGCCTTCAACTTTGTTTCGCTCACAGCCATAAAAACCAGGATACTCTCATCAAATATAGTACCTCTTTACCCCTTTCTTTTCTTCTTAGTTACATCCACGCACATTGAGCCTACGATGAGAAAAAATCTCTTCACTTTGGCTCCCTCTGTTCCTATTTTCAGGAAGGGCTAATACAAGAAGGGGAGGGTTTTTAGTTCCCGACTCTTGCCCTTTAGTCGCCACATAAGACATGCAGGAGACACGTGGTTATCATCAATTATAATTATCATTATCATTATCATTATTATTACGAGTGCACTGCTATACGGAGCCGTGTGAGGCGCCTCTGTGGCTTGACTTGATTGAACCTAACCTCGCTTGCTTCCTGAGGTGGTGGTCATGTACTTAACGCTTCCGTTCGTTTGGAGGAAAAAGAGTTCATGCATCCGCCCAGCAACCCGGGGGTAGGCCAACGATCATGGCTGGCCAAGCAATGCTGGCCAAGACCCCTGGCTGGCCGAGCACTCCAATCCTTGTTCCATTTGGCTTCATGTCCTTCATCGTCTTCCTTTTTTCCTCTCTCTCTTTCATCCTCTTCTTTCCTCAGTGAGTTTTACCTCCTCCTCCTCCTCCTCCTCTTTCTCTTCTTCTTCTTCTTCTTCTGCTTCTTCTTCTTCTTCTTCTTCTTCTTCTTCTTCTTCTTCTTCTCCTTCTTCTTCTTCTGCTTCTTCTTCTGCTTCTTCTTCTTCTTCTTCTTTCTTTTTTTCTTCTCTCTTTATCAGTACAACCTCCTCTTCTATCAAAGCGGCTGTCTGGTCAACTCGACCTTCTCCCAGGGTTCTGTTTGTCCACCAGTCATTCGTCTCAGGAGCTACACACATCTGTGGACTGGAGACACCACACATTAAGGCCTCAACAACTACATCCCAGTGAACATGAGTGTGTTACCATGTGAAACTTCCAGCCCCCTGGTGTCCCTTGGTCGTGGGTGATGTACCAACATCCCTGGTTGATGTTAGGAGACTTACAGTTCCTCAGTCCAGGTGCTGGGTGATGTACCAACATCCTTGGTTGATGTAAGGAGACTTACTAGTTCCTCAGTCCAGGTGCTGGGTGATGTACCAACATCCCTGGTTGATGTTAGGAGACTTCCAGTTCACCCAGTCCAGGTGCTGGGTGATGTACCAACATCCCTGGTGGTGATGTCAGTAGACTTCGTGTTGCTGGTCCAGACGGTGGGCTACACTGTGCATATCTACTAACACCTACTGACTCTCCCCCAGACCTTAGTTCTCACGTTCCCCTGGACTCACCCTGGGGAGAGAGAGAGAGAGAGAGAGAGAGAGAGAGAGAGAGAGAGAGAGAGAGAGAGAGAGAGAGAGAGAGAGAGAGAGAGAGTGTAATAGCTGGGCCGCCACTTCAGACCTCATTTTCTTCGTGAGTTGAGGTTGGAGATACCATCAATTGTCTGCCGCGCAAGAAGGAAGCGCTAAAGTTCAATGGCACACAGAGTCAGTCAGTCTCCATGCACGACCGAAGGATATATATATATATATATATATATATATATATATATATATATATATATATATATATATATATATATATATATATATATATATATATATATATATATATATATATATATATATTCATAACCTTATGGTAAATGCTGCTATGAGTTGGGTCTATAACGAGCCAGAGAACTGCCTCTCTCTCTCTCTCTCTCTCTCTCTCTCTCTCTCTCTCTCTCTCTCTCTCTCTCTCTCTCTCTCTCTCTCTCTCCTCCAGTCAGTCGCAGACGCATGACGTTCATGCATGGACTTGAGCGGGCGGCGACGACGACGCCTTCGTCACGCGGGTGGACGAATCCATAGGTGGACGGGGAGGTGGGGGCAGAGACAGAACCATCATGAGTGAGGCAAAGATAGAGAGAGAGAGAGAGAGAGAGAGAGAGAGAGAGAGAGAGAGAGAGAGAGAGAGAGAGAGAGAGAGAGAGAGAGAGAGAGATAAAGAGAGAGAGCTGGAAGCTTCGATACTCGTCACGATAAGCAGATGTCCAGCATTAGTATTCCCGCGTCCCCGCCCTCACACTCCCACCCTCACACCCTCACACTCCCACCCTCACACCCTGACACTCCCACCCTGACAGCACCTGCTGGTCCCCGGGAGAGGAAGCGAGGAGGTGTGGTGTGGTGTGGAACAGAACCCTCAGGAAGGGGTGGCCACTTCAGGTGTGGGAAGGAGAGGTGCTCCAGCCAGCCAGTGGGGAGGCGGCGGAACCAGCAGACCAGCAGTGGCGGAGGACGACATCCCCACTGGAGAGTCAGCCACTGTATACCACTAGGTAACGGTGCTTTTTGTCACTGCAGGTCCCCAGTTGTATTATCCTTTCAGTTACCTTAATTACCTCAAGGTCTACTCAAATTACATTCTGTTGTAACCTAGAAGTTCTGATCGCCAAGGAACATCGTTGGAAATTACTTAAACGCAGAGAGAAGGTGATTATTCTGGATCCAGAGAGGCGTTTATGCGTCACATCCACTGGGGGGAAAAAAGCGAATAAAACTAATAACAAATGATACACAAGACCACAAGACCAGAACGGAACTGTCGACCAGATTGTCGACCAGATTGTGAGAGGGCATCACACCTGACCTGTGAGTGGGTGTACACCAGACCAGAGTGGAACTGTCGACCAGATTGTCGACCAGATGGTGGGAGGGTATCACACCTGACCTGTGAGTGGGTGTACACCAGACCAGAGTGGAACTGTCGACCAGATTGTCGACCAGATTGCCGACCACACCTGGCCTGTGAGTGGTCAGTGATCATGTGTCCTCCTCACCTCAATCGTAAATGATCAGTTACGTTAACCTTCTGCGTTACGACGGTACGGCCCTTGAGCACGGCGGTACGACCATTGGGTATGATAGCCTGGCCTTCTTTGACTTGAACCTTTTGAGGGTCGGGTCAAAAGGCTAGGTCATTTATTATACCCACGGGTCGTGTCGTCGTGCTCGAGGGTCGTCCCAGTAAGCACAAGGAGTGAACAGTCTTTCGAATGTTTCGTGAGGTAAGGGTGGATGTTGCTCTCTACACTTAACGAAAGAAAGAACGCTATATACCATCAGCAGGACCTGGAGGATCCGATGAAGGAAATGCCAATGACGGAGGCAACATTAATTACATCCAGAGGATGGAAGGATCCTTCATGCGTCGATAAGTCGCATTCTCCGTGGGTTGGGGGCGTGTTCCCACTTGCCTGAGATGACAATGTGTGTTCACAAAAGTCAATGTTCCTGCCCCTGACCTTTCTTCTTCGTTGCGTGATGCAGGGGAGGTCAGCCAATCCAGTGGGGGTGAGGGTGGGAGGCTGGCTGCTGCCTTGCTCATTACCACAGTGCTCGCCCCCCCCCCCCCCCCCCCACGTGGGGAATAAGATGTCAAGTGAGGCCAAACGTCGTAATTCATCACTGATCCACGTCGTAGCAAAATAATCACAACTGGGGCATCACCCTAAATAGCCCCGACCTCGGTCTCACACTCGTGCATGCCACCACCAACATCCAAAGGCAAGGTAAGAGAGAGGGATAAACTAAAACAACTCTAAAACTTCCCTGATGGAAATCGACAAGTTAGAAAACTTCGCAGAACGCTTCCAACTGTAGCCATGGTGTGTGGGAGGGAGACGCAGCCTCAGTGGCCACTTCACTTAGTCAAGGTTTACAGAGTCAAGGTTTACAGGGGTTGCAGCATAACTTAGTGAAGCCAAGGTGACATTTCCTCTCCATCCACATCAGAAGCACAGGCGACACCCGGGGGGTTACTGTCCCTAAAACATGAGTTAAAAGCGGGGAAACGCTGGCTCTCGCCGAGCCTTCCGACAAGGGCACAATTCATTCTTGAGAATGAGCGGCGGCGAAGGAAAAAAAAAGAAAAAAAACCTGTTCGACGCTCCTGGATTTACAATGAACACTGATGTGCTACATGGGTTTACTCGTACTTGTTAGATGGGTGTGACTTGAGCAGGAGGAGGAGACAGTCCTTTGAGGCGTGTGTGTGTGTGTGTGTGTGTGTGTGTGTGTGTGTGTGTGTGTGTGTGTGTGTGTGTGTGTGTGAGTGTGGAGAGGAGGAGGAGGAGGGGAAGGAACGACAGCTGAACATCGAACTCCACTGAGCCAGGCAGGCATCTCGTCGCCGAGCCTCATTATGTCCAGCTTAAGCTGGGCCAGATCCTTGTCTGCAGGATAAAAAGTTGTATATCCCCCCCCTAACGTGCCGTGACTTGAGGCAGGCAGGCAGGCAGGCAGGCAGGCAGTGGTGATCGCAACAGGAGCAGGAGGCCGACCCAAGAGGCCCACACGACCCAGTATCCTACGTCGGACACCTTCCTCATCCATCCCTTCCCCCACGCACCCCCTGCTGCAGCATCACTACACACACACACACACACACACACACACACACACATACACACACACACACACCTGGCACAGGACAGTAAACTCCCTCACTGTCTGACCTTAACTTCTCCCTCCTACCCCGAGCCAGCGGCCTCGGTGGGTACTAGGTCGTCCCCTTGTTTCACTGAAGATATACTGGACATCCAGCAACTTAATCTATCTGTAGCTTCATCAGATGTTTACTGCACCTCTTAGGATGCACTACTTCCAGTAGCAGAGAAATGATGGTCTCCTTTGGAGAGGGAAGTTCTTTGACGAGACTTCATTTCCAGTGACACATCCTCGCCTAAGATGACTTTTCACTCTTTTTCACACATTTTTCCAAACTGTCATCAACTGTTATATATATATATATATATATATATATATATATATATATATATATATATATATATATATATATATATATATATGACATCAATGTCTGCTGTAAGGATTTTACATTCAAGTTTAGGGGAGGATCTCGCGACGATCAAGGAAAATAATACAGTAGATGTGGGATGTCCACATGGAGCAGGACGTCCCCCTGACACGCCGTTAACGTAATCTCTTCCTCTTTTTTATGACCGTAAATATGACACGATGCCTTATAAGCCCTGGGGTAATTCAGGGTCTTCGGAGAAGGGTTGTCCCTCTGCGCCACCGTCAGGGAGGGAGGTACTGGAGGTGGCAGTGTGTGGCGAGAGGCTCCGACTGCCTCGTGTGCTATAACTCAAGTCGTTCGACCAGATTTTTCTGCAGTTGACAATGTGTGCACATAACTCGTTTATCTCCCCCAAATCAGGTTCTTCTGTCTTGATGCTTTTGGTTACCTTCTGGGTTTTTTTTTTTTTTTCGGCTCCATCAGCCTGGGTGTAGTAGTAGGTCAGCCGTGTCTCAGGGGTTATGAGAAAGAATTTCATCTCCCGATGGAGCTGTGGCTCATGGGAATCTATCCATCTATCTATCTATCCACTGTAGTGCTGCTTTATTCCCATGACGGTGTGACGCAGGTTAGGGAGGAGGGAGGGAGTAGTAAGGGCGGTGAGGAGCGGGGCTGGGTGAGGGAGGTTGGCGTTACAGCCTTGGTCAAGCTGTCTGCATATCTTGAGCCGCTGCCACCGCCCCCCTGCACAGTTATGCCATTCATTCCTGCGAGTGATTCCAATCCTTCGCTTTTACTCCCGTCGTTGTCCCTGGTGGCGTGGCACCGACCACGGGCGGTAGGCAGGTAGGCAGGACTGACCACAAAGGGGGAAGGGAGGAGGAACTTAGAATAAACCCCCGACACAGTCAGTGTACACACAGACGAGCTTGTGGAGTGTACAGTAAAGAATCTGAAGGTTTAATCCCTTCGGTTCCTCGTGACGACTGGTTGGTGGAGAGCAGTGGGTCACATCGGTCGACCTCGGAGTATAATGTGTGATGACCATCGAGGAATCTCCTCGAGTCAGGGGGTCGTCAGGAGAGGCCCCCATCTATGTCACACACACACACACAGAGGGTCGCCTGGTTCCGTCCTGCGCCCTGTGTATGAGTCGTGGCTACACCGCCGCTGGGGGTGGTAAGACTCTACTCACCTCCAGCGAGATAAGCTGATGATGCCGTTTCCACCTGGACGCGAGGATGCACATGGGATGATCACCAGCTGCTGCTGCTGTTGTATGGGCAGTGCCATCTGCCTCACCGTAGTGCCATCTGCCTCACCGTAGTGCCATCTGCCTTACCGTACCGTCTGTACAACCTCGTCCACTGTCAGTTTTATAGTCAAGTGTACAGACAAAACACATCTTCAAGACCTCGACGATGATGGTAAATATCATGACGTTATCTTTCCTCATCCGTGACAGAGAAACTCATCGAGGGACTAAAATACCAAGAGCGAATTCCGGATATCTGGGTCGCAGTCTTAACATGTACGACCGGAATTATCGTAGATCATGGCTGCTGATGGTGATGGACCCCCGGCATCAACAAACCTCCTTCACTGCCAACCGGGACCTGCTATTGTCTCCATCTCCGTAGGGCCAGCCTACCATCGTCTTGGCACTGGTCACACCACCTCCCCTCCCGTTTGGCGACGGGCGAATGTGTGTGTGTGTGTGTGTGTGTGTGTGTGTGTGTGTGTGTGTGTGTGTGTGTGTGTCGCACCTCAACCCACACCCCCCTCGACGGTGACCAGAATCAGTGAAACTCCCATCGTGATTAAGGAAGACGTGCCTCTCTCTCTCTCTCTCTCTCTCTCTCTCTCTCTCTCTCTCTCTCTCTCTCTCTCTCTCTCTCTCTCTCTCTCTCTCTCTCTCGGCGTCATGTCTTCGCCTTCAGTGGGCAGTGACGAGGGAGTGATCCGGCAGGAGAGAAAGGCGGTGAGAGGTGGTCCACCTCCAGGCAGGCCAGCCACTGCACCACACGCAGCTCTGGAGGTCCTTCACTTCATATTCAAGGGACCGGCCTTAGATAGTAGTTTCAGATCTCACGTCCTGAGGTATCGAGTCGTATGAGATCACTCCACTGATGCTGGTGCTCTTGAGGATATACTCTTGGGTATAGATGACATGAACTTTACCCTCCATCATGCAACGTGTCTCGTGAACCCGTCTGTACCATTTTGTATCATATATATCACATACCCTGTATTTGATATACACATACCTTGTATTTGATACTCCCTCTTCTGTATTACCCCTAGTATAGCTGCATTCTGTATATGAGACGTATCCAGACCCCCCTGTATATTGTTATCAGGGTCAGATTATTCTATAACTGAATACATTCTAATGCCCTATATATGTATAAATCCTATGTTGCTTTACTTTTACATTATATCAGTGTCCTTAACGCTGTTTACGCCCTCAGCGACGGGACGAGAAACCTCTGTGTCCCTGGGTCCTCTCGCACCAAGATCAGTCACTCCTCCATTGTACGCTCTATACCTGCCTCCACCTGACCCCTAGACACGTACCCATCAACAGTAGTATCACAGAAACAAAAGGAACATTAAAGAAGAAAACGGGAAATTATCTTTGGAGGGGGAAAAAATAAACTGAAGAAATTTGGAATCCTCAGATGCCTATCGGAAAAATGAACAAAAGGTGAACGAAAACGGGAAACTATTACACAACTATCAAACTGCATGAAAGATAAATACAAAGAAATCGATATATAATGAAAAATAATCTAGATCTAATTGGGAATTCTACGAAAGCACTGAAGGTTTAAGGAGACGATCCTGAACCCAGTGTACGGTACAAGACGCGACCTTATAAGGTGAAGACCAGTAGGGTCAGAGGAGCAAGTGGAACGTGTGGGAGGAAGGGGGATGCTGTGGGAGGAAGGGGGATGCTGTGGGAGGAAGGGGGATGCCGTGGGAGGAAGGGGGATGCCGTGGGAGGAAGGGAGATGCTGTGGGAGGAAGGGGGATGCCGTGGGAGGAAGGGAGATGCTGTGGGAGGAAGGGGGATGCCGTGGGAGGAAGGGGGATGCCGTGGGAAGGAGGGGGATGCTGTGGGAGGGAGGGGGAATGCTGTGGGAGGAAGGGGGATGCCGTGGGAAGAAGGAGGGATGCTGTGGGAGGTAGGGGGAATGCTGTGGGAGGAAGGGGGTATGCCGTAAATAGGAAAAGGGGGAATGCTGTGGGAGGAAAAGGGGGAATGCTGTGGGAGTATGAGGGTAATGTCCAGGGACGAGGAGGATGAGACACGAACCCTGTAGGTGGAGGGAAGATCGGGGACCTCCCCGTCAAGAGCACCTCCGGAAGCCGTATGAAATAAGAAACAACAACAGGTGATCACGTGTGAGCGACCGTATTCATACCCTTTTCTCAGACGGCCGTGTCAGCCATGGAGAACGAGCGCACGTCCACCCTCGGGTCTGATCAAGAACCTCACCAGCGGAGTAACATTAGAATTACGTTCATGAAAGAGGCGCGAGGGAGGGCCGTCGCCCCTAGTGCTCCTCTGCCGGCGGCCTCCAGGGGTAGCGGACGGGTGGGTAGGTGGGTAGGTGGTGCTGCTGCCACCTGATAACCCACCCTCCTCCTCCTCCCTCTCTCCCTGATCCCGGTGGGAGGGTGGGAGAGAGAGGGACTGGGGCTGACCTTTCACTGACCTAGTTGCAGCAGCCTCGCTCCACGCAAGGGGGGGCCACGCCCTTCCTCTGGTGATGGGCTTTTCATTTTTTTTTTTGGTTTTCGTATTCACTTCTCTCGTGTCTGACTAGATTATCATGGTCGCAAACCACGTGCATTGCTGGCGCTCTTCGTGGTCCTGGGCAAGAAGGGTGTGTGTGTGTGTGTGTGTGTGTGTGTGTGTGTGTGTGTGACTACGTAATCATATAGTACAGGGACGAAGTTCTACACTTGGAGGGTCACCATTTACTTTACGATCATACACCTCATTCCAGCTTCTGTTTACCGCCAGCCTTCATACTCTCATCCCTCACCTTATACCATTACTCCACTACGCTTGTTATTACAGAGGATCCACTTCGTATCCTTTATACCATAACTCTGGCTTAGCTCCTGGGTATGACCTCTCATTGGTCTTCGATGATTCGGAGCTGTTAAGCAACGCGATTCTGTCTCTTTCATTCAGAAATGTTCGAGTTGATATAACATCATTCCTTATTCCTCCTTCTCTTTTCGCTGTGTCTATAATTTTACGCTTTTTAACCCCTCTTCCTATAACCCAGTTCCTTTATCCCTGATATCATCGCAGTACCTTCCTATGGACCTTCTCTATCACATCTATATATATATTTTTCTTCGAGTGGAGTCACCAGACATGAGATATATATCCTCTTACTTCGGTCCACACTGTTGATAGGTTCCTGAACAATGCTTCACCCGAGTACTTCAATGTAATTTTGATTGACTAACAGGTTATCTGCCTCCTTAACAATTCTGCTGATGGGGCGTTTGGCAATAAGTTGTTTATTTGTGTGTGTGTGTGTGTGTGTGTGTGTGTGTGTGTGTGTGTGTGTGTGTGTGTGTGTGTGTGTGATGATAAATAATGGTTTCTACAGGACAACACGCCTTAGGAAAATAAGAAATGATAATCGACTGCAGTCAAGGGGAAGAAAATACACCACGAAAGATAAACAAAACGAAATGTATAAAGAAGTGGAATGTTAAGCAGACTGTTACTCCACCAGCACGAAAGTGGGAGATACATATACAGTCGGTTGGTTAGTTATTGGTGATGCTCACAGTACTAAGGCTGGAGCTGTTCCTACAGCGGTGGTCGGGCGCCCTTTCGGTGCGGTAGGCCGAAATGTAACCAGGAGACAAGGGATCTCAAGTCGGCACGGGATGACAAAGTGGCTTACTGGTGTAGAGGCTTCGTCCCATACTATAAGACTGAGGTCTTGTTGATATATGCACTCTGGAGGGGTCGGGGTGTTACGCACGCCCTGTGGTTGGTTGTGTGAGAGGGACCGAGGTTGATCCTTCATGCCCTTGTTGATTAACCCCTGTTATGTGGTGAATAGGGAGAGGGAGAGACGAAGTAGGGGAGGCATGCGTGAGTCTGGGAAGAATGAGAGGTTGTGTTAAACGTTCTGAGGTGCAGCAGAGAGCCCAGGTGTCTTCGGAGGAACGAAGAATGACAAGAGACGATGGCTGGCAATATAGTCTTCCTCCCAGCTTTGCTTATGGTCCAGAGCGACACTGAAGACCCTAGAGGGGACTTGGGGTCTGGTGAGGCACTAGAGAAAGGCACAGGGTTGGAGTTGAGACAGATGTGTATGTGTGTTTATAGTCTTGGCTTGGTTGATGGTGAAGTGGTTGGTGATGGTCCATTTCTGAAGGTTGGCGAAGGTCTTATGGAGGCCACTGTGGTCCGAAAAAAAAACACTGTTACCAACGTTGATAGTAAAGGTGCACTCGCTGACGTGCATCAGTTGAGCGGATGTGTCCCTCAGGTCTTCGTATAAAAAAAAAGGCTGACGACCGTAAAATGTCTGTGATTGTGCCCTGTGGAACGCCAAGGATGAGAGACTGAAATCCAATCCCTGGCCAAACCTCAGTGAGTTAGTCTACAAGCCATGAAATGAGACTTCTCCACAGCCTCATATTAATGGCTTTGTTGTCGATTACGCTACGCTTGTCCAGGTCAAACACTATGATGAAGTGGAAGCCAAGGAGGTGTTGCGTCTCTGGGAAACATTCAAGGGACTGGGTTGCAAAAGGAGGTGTTCGTAATGACGAAGTGTTGAGAGTCTTTTGGAACCTGCTAACGTGGACTTCGGTGCTCTAAGGAGGCTTCATAAGTCTCCTTATAGCACCGAAGTCCACGTCACCTATAGCCATCAGCCCAGTCCACAGGTAACTGGACATAAACAGAGACTACACATTCAAGGGTTCTCACCCTCCTCATTTCTCATGGTTTCTGTCCTCCGTGTTATGGGCATTACCTCTTGTTGAAGAGCCTCTGCAACATCGAAAAATGACCCTGTCTCTTTTCTTCTCTTTCCTCTTTTTTCAACAGCTTTTATATCCGTCTTTCTTCTGAATCGCGACAGGTAATTTGAATGTCTTCGTGCCCACTGACTGTGTTCTTCAATCCTCTATGTTTCTCTCTCATCTTATAACACCTCTCATGATCTCTTATTTGTTCCCTCAGTTTATAAGTATTTCTCACCTCAGCTGTGATAACATCGGCTCCCGTTGCTCAATAACTGACACTAATTCTTTCAGCCTTGTGGAGTCAGACGAACTAAGGCTGGGTGTCAGATGAACTATCCTTTATCACTGTCCTTGACTTCTCTATTGGTTTCCTCTCTATCCTTTATACGACACACGTGAACCCTTATCCACCGACCCTCCGTGCTAGTGATCTAGCCACTACAATTTCATCTTGGTATTTTCCTTAGCTTGAGCCCAATTCTGTTGGGAAATCAACTTAAAAAAAAATCTCACCTTGCTTGGTGTGTGTGTGTGTGTGCGTGTGTGTGTGTGTGTGCTTAGGCGGTGAGACAGTCTCCTTAACAACCCATTTTTTATATTCTCACTTTCGTTTTGATTATTTTTCTCTGTATATTTTCAGCCTTTGGCTTCAGTTAGTTATCACTATTTCATATTTTCCCAAAGCGTAATGTCATGTAGAACTCGTTTTCATGACACACACACACACACACACACACACACACACACACACACACACACACACACACACACACACACACACACACACACACTTGAGCTTATTGCCAAACACCACTTTAGGAGAGACTCGTTAATTAGGTAGATGAGTTACTTACATAATTACCTAATTGTAACTACTCATTTACACTGTGCGGGAACGCATTTTTGCACGTCCTAGGACCCAAGAGAGGGACGGGAACGAGCCCAAACTTTCTATACCCTTGTATTCTGTCTGCAATTACCGTATCTTCAATCTATTCATTCCATTCATCCACCACTCCCACACTATAAAACTACCAGCTATTCTTCACGTCTTTTGAACGCTGTTTTTACCAGAGTGTGTGTGTGTGTGTGTGTGTGTGTGTGTGTGTGTGTGTGTGTGTGTGTGTGTGGAAGGTGGGTGGCTGGGAAGGAGTTGTGTGGTGGTGGTGGTGATCAGCGGGTGGCTGGGGGAGGTTGATGGTGGTGGTGGAGGTGGTGGTTTTAGTGATGATGGAGGCGTGTGGGTGCCGGGTGGTGGAGAGGCAGGTGGTTTGGAGGAGGGTTGGAGAGGCTGCTTGAAGAGTGGGGTGGGGGGGGGGGGCAGGGTTAGCCCGAGGAGTGTGGTGGTGGGTGGAGGAGTGTGGGGGTGGGTGGAGGTGGGCTGTGGGTGGGGTGTGGGGTTGTCCATTCATTCAGCGCGCGGACGTTGCTCCCTCCCAGCCCCAGGGAAGCCCCCTTCCCCCTCAATCCCAAGGGTCAGTCCCCTCCTAGCCCCCTGGGTCAGTCCCTATAGTCACTTCCTCCCTATGCCCCCAGGGTCAGCCCCCAGAGTCTCGTCCTCCCAGACCCCCTAGGGTCATTCTACCTCCCAGTCCACAAGGTCAGCCTCTATCCCATCCCAAAGGCCAGCATCCATCCCAGATCAGCCTCCCTCCTAGCCCTCAAAGGGGCAACCTTCCTCCTAGCTTCAAGTGCCTTTCCTGCGGCCCCCAAGGGGTAGGCTCTAGGCTCAAGGGGCCTGCCACAGTAATACTGGCAGTGACGCTGAAGAAGGCGGCGGAGGAGGTGGTGGCGACGAAGGTGGCAACAGAAGTAACGAGTGAAACATTGGGTTACAGTAAGACCTTACTGTCATTATGTTCCCCCGTCCCTTTCTTGGTCCGTTCCCGTCCCTCTTTTGGTCCGTTCCCGTCCCTCTCTTGGGTCCGTGCCCCTCCCTCTCTCGGGTGCGATCCCGTCCTTGGGTCTTGCTCCCGTCCCAACTGTCACTGAACGTCTCCCGACCCTGGCTCACGGTACCCGTTCACTGTCATCCGTCTTGTACAGTTCCGTCTACAAGGCCATAAGGCCATTACTCATCCAAAAACCTGAAGTCGAATGAGTGTAGTTTGAAATTCTCTCTCTCTCTACTCACTCTCTCTCTCTCTCTCTCTCTCTCTCTCTCTCTCTCTCTCTCTCTCTCTCTCTCTCTCTCTACCTCTCTTTTTCTATTGTCTTCATCCTGCTTTCCACTCTCCGCCTCTCTTCCTGCTCTCTATTCCCTCCCTCCTCCTCTTCCTCCTCCTCCCGGTACACCTGGGGGCGCCCCGGTACATCTACAGCAACACAGGCGGCCGGCCACTTTTTAGCCTTCTTGTTACTCTCAAGTTACGACCATCTAACAGCGCGCAGAGTAACGGGGCTCCTGATCCTTCAACAGGAGGTACCATGAGAAGGCAAGGGCAGGAGTGGCGGGTCCTCAAGGGCAGGAGTGGTGAGTCCTCAAGGGTAGGAGTGGCAGGTCCTCAAGGGTAGGAGTGGCAGGTCCTCAAGGGCAGGAGTGGTGAGTCCTCAAGGGCAGGAGTGGTGAGTCCTCAAGGGCAGGAGTGGTGAGTCCTCAAGGGTAGGAGTGGCAGGTCCTCAAGGGTAGGAAGTGCAGGGTCCATAAGGATAGGAAGTGCAGGGTCTTCAAGGGCAGGAGTGGTGAGTCCTCAAAGGTAGGAGTGGCAGGTCCTCAAGGGTAGGAAGTGCAGGGTCTTCAAGGGCAGGAGTGACGAGTCCTTAAGGGCAGGAGTGGTCAGTCCTCAAGGGCAGGATGTGGAGGGTCCTCAAGGGCAGGAGAGGTGGGTTCTCAAGGGCAGGAGTGGGCAGGATGTAGAGAGTTTTCAAGGGCAATAATGGTGAGTTCTCAAGGGCAGGAGAGGTGGGTTCTCAAGAGCAGTTGATCATCAACCAGGTACTACCAGGACACATCTCACATCTACCGAGCATTATAAGAATCTTATCCGCTGATGGCTATTATACATGTCTCATCTATCCACCTCAACTGCCCAGCATTATACGTCTCATCTACATTACAAATATAGACTTCACATCTACCAAGGGTTATACATCTCATCTACCAAGGGTTATACATCTCATCTACCAAGGGTTATACATCACATCTACCAAGGGTTATACATCACATCTACCAAGGGTTATACATCTCATCTACCAAGGGTCTTACATCTCATCTACCAAGGGTTATACATCTCATCTACCAAGGGTTATACATCACACTACCAAGGGTTATACATCTCATCTACCGAGCATAATTACACGTCTCATCAGCCTTGCAGGAAACACATTATAATAGTCCCATCGAATCTTTTACGGTACGTAAGAATGGTGTGTGTGTGTGTGTGTGTGTGTGTGTGTGTGTGTGTGTGTGTGTGTGTGTTTGTGTGTACTGGGGGTGGGGTAGTCCTGCCTGACCTCTCATGTACTACCAGTTACCAGCCACCATTACCAGTTGAGCTGCTAACGATCGTACCAGCTCCAAACGAGGTGGTGCTGCATACAGTCATCCACAGAGCATTATTATCAATATACAACTCAGTGACACAATGAGATCAATTCTTTTTTTTTTAAACTCTGAATCAGTTGACATATCTTGAGTTGCAAGTATTATATATGAGTCTTATGGAAAAATATCTATAAGTCTTAATCTAAATATCACTGTGTCTCCTCTAACTAGACTTTGTCTTATTCGTTACACGCCAAACGTGTGTTCATTTTACTCTCTCTCTCTCTCTCTCTCTCTCTCTCTCTCTCTCTCTCTCTCTCTCTCTCTCTCTCTCTCTCTCTCTCACACACACACATACACCACATAATACACACTCACCATCTGGACATCATTCGTGGAGTCTGATCTTGTGGACAGGGTGTCAGAGAGACAGACAGACAGACAATCTCTGGGTGTCAGACGAGGCAGACAGACCCTGGGTGTGTCACACACAATGCCAGACACAGATAAACCCTGAGTGTCAGTCAAGAATGTCAGAAAGACAGACAGACAGACTTTAGGTGTCACGTTAGCATCGCGTGTGCCAATGTGTATCGGTGCCATAATGAACTGCCACTTACCACACTGTCATTAAGCGGGTGATGGCTTTCAGTACGGTCTGGATAACTACCTAATAAGGGCACCTAACTAGCTAGGATGTGGTCGTCATGTATACGTACGGAGTGAGGCTCTCAATAACCTGACTGAGGTAAGAGGAAACACAGTGGCTTGGTCTCAGACCCAGCTGTGGTGGGAGAAGACCTCCCAAGTAATCGTAAGGTATACGTAAGGCAAGGTAAGGTCCAAGACCCAGCTGTGGGGGTAGAAGACCTTCCAAGTAATCGTAAGGTATACGTAAGGTAAGGTAAGGTCCCAGACCCAGCTGTGGGGGTAGAAGACCTCACAAACCATCGTAGGGTATCGTAAGGAAAGGTAAAAGTACCAGACCCATCTGTGGGGGTAGAAGACCTCACAAACCATCGTAAGGTATCGTAAGGTAAGGCAAAGTACCAGACCCAGCTGTGGGGGTAGAAGACCACACAAACCATTGTAAGGTATCGTAAGGTAAGGTAAAGTACCAGACCCAGCTGTTGGGGGGTAGAAGACCTCCCAAACCATCGTAAGGGATTCGTAAGGTAAGGTAAAGTACCAGACCCAGCTGCTGGGGGGTAGAAGACCTCACAAACCATCGTAAGGTATCGTAAGGCAAGGTAAGGTACCAGACCCAACTGTGGGGGTAGAAGACCTCCCAAATCATCGTAAGGTATAAGAAAGGTAAGGTAAAGTACCAGACCCAGCTGTGGGGGTAGAAGACCTCCCAAACCATCGTAAGGTATCGTAAGGCAAGGTAAGGTACCAGACCCAGCTGTGAGGTCACTCTGCCACCTGCCCAGTTCTACAATGCAGGTTTTTCGCTTCCTCCAGAAGTCTGAGGTAATGTCGTCTCATGCATCACCCTGATATCAATTTCTTGAGTAGGACGGTACGACCCTCGCCCTCGAGCACGATGGTTCGACCCTCGAGCACGATGGTTCGACCCTTGAGCACGACGGTACGACCCCTTGAGCACGATGGTTCGACCCCTCGAGCACGATGGGTCGACCCTCGAGCACGACGGTACGACCCTTGAGCACGATGGTTCGACCCTTGAGCACGACGGTTCGACCCATGAGCACGACGATACGACCCTTGAGCACGATGGTTGGACCCTCGAGCACGACGTTACGACCCTTGACCACAACAATACGACCACTGAGCACGACAAAGCGACCCTTTGATATCACGACGTATACTTCGTACTCAAGTGTCGTAACTCTTGTGCTCAAGAGGTTAAAACCACTAGCCCTATAAGCATTATATAAGTTTCTTATTAAGGACCTACTATCAATCAACAATTACTATAGACTCAACTAAATAAGACTCTTTGTGTTCTATGGGATATGAACGGAATATAACGTCATTCAATATCCTGAGCATTATTCATTTCTTACATACCATGTCACACACTTCTCGTCTACAGTATATTACAGATATAAACACCTAGATAAAGCATTATACTTATCTCCTTTACTGAACATCATATCTCATTTATCAGCAACATATATATATGTATCACATACATCTTACACACTTACCGCTGGCACAAATGAAGCATAATAAACCCCACTGTGTCCACATCATCACAAGAGCTTCATCAGTCTCAGCACCTTATCATACCCGTTCCCTTCCAGCATTATGGAACCCTCCCTCACGAGACATCATACCTTAGCATTAACTCGAGCCTCCTATTAAAGAAGAAAAAAAAACCCTTGCGTCTATACCTCGCCCTGGGAGCATTATAATCACCACCTACCAGCCCTAGACACGTTTGGTGAGTATTATAAGCCTCGGCGGCACTGTTTAATCCAACACGAGGTATCACCGCTTGCTCAGCCTTATAAAAAACGGTGAACAGGTTCGCCTCTGCCCCCGCGGGTGAGCGGCCCAACCCCCCCCTTCCAAACTGCAGATACGTACGTACCCCACCTGAACACCTCTGCTGTCTGGGGACGTATTACACACGATACGCAAACACTCCTTCCCCACCCTCCTCCCCCAAGCACACGCCTAGATCTCTCTCTCTCTCTCTCTCTCTCTCTCTCTCTCTCTCTCTCTCTCTCCTTCCCAGCGGCCACCTCTGCTGCACACCGCACGTTCATCCTGTTAGCGATGTCGCAAAAAAGAAAAAAAAATCTAACACTATCACATTAAGGGTCTCTCTCTCTCTCTCTCTCTCTCTCCCTCTCCCTCTCTCTCTCTCTCTCTCTCTCTCTCTCTCTCTCTCTTTTAACTCAGACCGTAGCGCCAGTATGCAAATAATCATAATAACACAATACGTAGTGGACACATGGCACCAGCCTTACTAGTATGACACATTACCCCAGCCTAAGTACGACACATTACACCAACCTTACAATTATGACACATTACCCCAACCTTACAAGTACGACACATTACACCAGCCTTACAAGTACTTCACAGAACGGACTGATCCACTGTATTCCAAGACTTGATACAGTCACAAAATTACAGGTCTGCTTTCATATGAATGTCGAGGATGCTGTGGCACCAAGAACCATGAGGAAGGCGAAAAGTTGAGGCCATGAGAAAGGCGAAAAGTTGAGGCCATGAGGAAGGCGAAAAGTTGAGGCCATGAGGAAGGCGAACAACTGAGTATATGTGTGAGGTACTCACACGAGCAGCCCTTCCAACCCTCCCAGTGGCGCCCTTCCAACTCTCCCAGTGGCAGAGTTGGCAGGGCCGTCAGTATACACACTCTGGGTTGTTTACAGTTTTGAAGATCCTGTGTATGTTCGAGGCTTCTGGCCAGCTTCTTGAGGAAGTGGTGATGAGAGAGGAACTGCCTGTTCTCAAGTGGGTAGTTAAGTATGGTAATTAGCTCCTGCTTCCTGATATTGTTCAAGTGATAGACTCCAAGAAAAAATAAAAAAAAAAAGACTGTCGTAAAAGTGAATGTTATTTGAATCTATTTGGAGTCAATTCTCTTTCGTGGCGTCACTGAGGACTGAGCAGACAAAGGTAAACAATCTCTATGTAACCTGATCTCTAGGGAACTCATCCAAACACATGTAAACAAAAAGGAGAACCTTCTTGTCGACAACCACCTACAGCAAACTGCCTGGGAGTTGTAGCTTACACTACAGAAAAAGAAAAACCCCCGACCCACATCCCTATACACAACTGGAAGCTGCTGTATACCCCGGTGCACATCCTGGTATCTGTAGAGGCCCTGTGGACCAGATGGCCTGTCAGCGGCCGACATCCTGGGAGAAACACAGTGATGGTTCCCATCCGCCTCAGTCAGCAAGGTTGGGTTTGTTTTCATCTAGGCACGGGTGGCCATGGCAAGCGGGTGGCGGCTGCCGAATTTTAAAGATCGCTGTGGAGACGTAATAGTGCGTACGGATGGATAACTCTCGGAAGAGGACGTGAAAAGAACCTCTACTCACTACACACATGCGACGAACAGGTAGCTCACCACACACACACGCACACTCTCACACACACACACACACACACACACACACGAATAGGAAACATCAGATATGCCTCACCACTTGGAGTCAATAAAAATTGATCATTTGAGCTTGAATTTGGTCAAAAAAAAAAAGATAATGATTAGTAGATCAGGCAAGGAACCAGACTCAAAAGAGGAGACACGTCATGGAGGCAAGAGAGATGAATAATGTCATTAGGAAAGAGGAAGTAGACAGCCACCACAGTCAGGGTACAGAATACTGTTTGGGAATTCTACGTAAAATCCACACGGAAGAGAGAGAGAGAGAGAGAGAGAGAGAGAGAGAGAGAGAGAGAGAGAGAGAGAGAGAGAGAGAGAGAGAGAGAGAGAGTCATCTACTGGGTCAAAAAAAAGACAAAAGAGCGTAAATAGAGATGTACTGTGTACGAGAGACATGTACACAACACACCAGCCAGCCAGCCAGCCAGGATTTGGAGGGCATAAGAGAGCCAGAAGTAAACGTCACAAAATAAGGAAGAAGCAACTGAGAAACTTGGAAAGGGGGAAAAAAAATTATATGATGTAGAGGAGGCAGGTGATGATCCAAAAATACTCCCATGATTTTTCTCAGACGTAAAGTGTCAATTAAGATCAGCTAATTGGGCAGTTGGGTTCTGGGGGAAAAAGAGATGTTGAAGATGATAAGAAAGTATTCGAGGAACTGACTGACTACCTTACTGACGACCTCAACTATGCATCTACGAAGGAATACAATAAGAAAACAGAGGAATACAAAGGACGTCCAATCCTTTACAGACCACTGGGTCTTTTCGAGGCTGTTCTCTCTCTCTTGAGAGTGGAAGGCATCAGAAACTCACAGAATACAGACAAGACAAAGACTGCCACCAGCCAATTGTCAATGGAAGACATTATAACCACAGTACCAGCGAGATGAGATGGGACGGGATGGAGGTTGGACTTGTTAAGCAATGATTTTTGCTGGAAAGGTCATCATCATACAGAAGGACACTGAAGAACTCATCCATATAAGGACGCGTGGATCTGATTGAGGATTTTCTTTTGTTTTCATGTTGGAGTCTCCAGTCACGCACCTAAGTCCACATCAAGGCCGGGTCTTAATTGAAATAGAGAGGTTAATGAAAGGGGGGGGGGGGGGAAGAAGAGACGATAGAAAGTATTGACATCCCTGGAAGACGGTATATTGCCACGGGAATGAAATAGAGCAAATATCGTGCCTATCTTTCCTTTTGAATCACATAAATATACCCTTACAATAGACCAGTCACTCTAACAAGCGTAGTATATAAAACAATGGGAAGAGATGATCACAGGGCAAACTCCCAAAGTGGAACACAACAAACATGAGATCAGAGAAGGGAGGTAATGAGAGACATGTCATTTAGACTCAGTGTGGGGGGGAATGAGCACCTCTTAAGACACAAAAGATGCATAGGTGGACTTTGTGTTTTCTTGAAGTGTTAGTAGGCACTTGCCAGCGTCCCACACTGAGTCTGTCAATGAAGCCGGAGTTTCAGAGAGGCATGAAGGAGGAGTGAAACTCCTTCGTTGGATCGAAAACCCATCTGAGTGGATGGGAGGGGAAGATACAGAGCCTTTCCTACAGTTGTTAGGGTCACTTGAAGCTGGACGAAGAGCTATATATATATATATATATATATATATATATATATATATATATATATATATATATATATATATATATATATATACATAACTTGCCAGTAAGACTACATTCATACCACAATATGAGTGAGGAAGACTGCAACATGGGACTTAAACCCACCGCTGTAGAGTTGCTGTGAATTTCAACCCACAAGCAAAGACAAAGCAACGAAGTCCGGAAACTGTGAAGGAAGGTCTCAATACGTCTACAATCTGGTAAGTCAACAAGTTGCATGAATGTCTGCGCCAGAGGCCCTTGCTGGTTGGGGGTCGACATTGTGCGCATCCTATCACCAAAACACTACAAGAGAAGAATGGTTAATGAGGCGAACTGTCTGTTGATTAATATAGGAATTGCAGTCAGGTATGTGGATAAGACATCTAATAAACTCCCCACAATTTATACTCGACATAAATTACAATGTTCTTCTCAGGTTCGGTCACCTCTCTTGAGGAAAACATGAACCACTGGTGACAGAAGTTCAGGAGAGGGCAAGAGAGAAAGAAAAAAGATTTAAGGTACCTAAAATTAAAGAGTTAAGCTACAAGGAGGGGTGGGTTAAAGGTCATACATCTACCTAGTATGGAGCAGCAAAGAATATAAGAGGGACGTCTTGATCACAGTCTCTTAGTCTCTCAATCAATTTAACAATGTTAACACTGAACAGTTCTTAGAAAGAGATACGAAGAAAGAATACTTTAAGGGATGTGAAGATATAATAACCTTTACAGCACCAGTAATGAGGATGAATGGAGTATTACACACGAAGAAATCGTGGACACCGACAACATATAGAAGTTTAAGACGTTATACGATGGTGAAGTATGCTCAAGAGATGGGTTTGGGGGAGGGCGGCCGCTGCGCCCTGAGAGTACAAAACTCCCTCCCGTACTGTACAAACAAGTGTCAACACACGCGTCCAACCGTATCTCCACTTGCTTGAACATGCCTGGGAGTCGTGGCGTCCCAGTCCACTCACGTCAGGACTGGCCTGGGTCCTGCCTGATCCCTGTGTGTCTGTGTGCGTGCCAGACACACACACACACACACACACAACCAGGCCACGTACGCATCCGCCACACGACCACCCCTGCAGCCTAGCTCATAAAGAAGAGGGAAAACTGTTGTCCCTCAGCGGTAATACTGTGATGATCAGCTGGACGGCCAGTGTGGGTGGTGGTGGTGGCGGTGGTGGTAGAAGCCTCTCTCTGCCCACACCCCCCGACCTGTGACTGGCTCACTCCCCCGCCACTGGCTGACACTCTCTCTCTCCCTGGGTCCAGCCCTGCACAAGCCCCTCGCCTCTGAGGGAGGAACCCAGTTGTCAGCTGAACTGAAAACCCCAATGGACGAGGGTAACAAGTAAGACTAGGATTGTTGCTGTGTCTATTCCTGACTTCAATGGCTACCCAAGTGTCCCTTCCAAGACGTCGTACTTCCTACTACGAATCACCAAATTTCCTTGAAAAAAAAAGAGAGAGAACGAATAGCTATGAAGAAATCCCTGTTACTTTCCCCAGACGTGAAGAAACGAGTACATAGAATGTATGTGCTTCCAGACGATGACAAGGGAGCAATCTCTCTCTCTCTCTCTCTCTCTCTCTCTCTCTCTCTCTCTCTCTCTCTCTCTCTCTCTCTCTCTCTCTCACACACACACACACACTAGGTACTCACCATTGTGCTGGGGATGAGCGTGCGCCAGCCATCTAACAAGAGCCGGGCGACCAAAGGTGTCGGCGCAGAAGGAACGTACCAACTCCTCCTGCCAGCGATGGTCGCTCCCTCCAGCCCAGCGCTCTCGGCTCCCCCTCACAGTCCACTACATACAATGGTTCCTGATCACCCCTGTAGCGCGCATTACGAAGTCTGCCAATTCATTGCAGATATGTAAAAAAAAAAAAAAAAGCACAGTAATCCCTCTCTCCACACACACACACACACACACACTCCCACACACTCGCTTAGAGTGTCATTAAAAAGTTTCACTCCTCCATGCCTGCAGGAGGTCAGTCCCTGGACAGTTGGTTCCGCACAGGACGGTGTTGGACGAGTGAAAACACGTGTGCACGTCCCTCCACTTGGCTCACAGCCACTCCCAAACACTCCGCCTTCCGAAAGAACACTGAAGGACGGACGTGTGGGCAACCCGTCCTGAGCTCTGGTTGCCAGTTACACATCACAAACATCACGGGATTTGTAGGGTTCTCAGTCACCTCCCCTTCTGTATGACTACTACCACCTCGTCGTACCGAGCGGCAGGGAATATACGACGATTAGTACGACCTCCACCATGGATGAAGGGGTCGTGAAGGCGAAGGGAACTGTAGATAAACATGAGCTGGCAACCGACTCGGCCCAGAGATCAGCTGACTGAGTCTGGGTAAAGACCCCTAGTGATGTAGGAAGCCAAGACGGACCCCTACCACGGACCAACCCGCCCCTACGGACCCCTACCACGGACCAACCCGCCCCTACAGGACGTGAGAACCAATACACACGAAACTTCTCCCACTACGAATGCGTGTGGTTACGTAACTGCACTCGGCGGTGAGTGTGGTGGGTGGCGAAGCCTGTAACATTCTCACTAAGCCCGAGGTGATTTCGTAGATTCGACCAGTATCTTTCGCGCCATTCTTTTGTTAAACAGAAAATCCGTTCTGCCCGAAGCCTGGCCATAAAAAGTCATCTATCCGCTCACTGACCATGTTAGTTTTGCCAATGCCTCAACATCTTACCCCCCTTTTTTTTTTGGTAATTCATTTTTTTCTTTCATTACTTCTGTAATAAATAGTCATAGTTCGTGAGTATGTTGTATTAGTCTGGTGTTACGAGAGGCGGGGATCATGTATGTGTGTATATATATATTCTCTCTCTCTCTCTCTCTCTCTCTCTCTCTCTCTCTCTCTCTCTCTCTCTCTCTCTCTCTCTCTCTCTCTCTCACACACACACACACACACACAGCCATGTGGTGGAGCTCCTCTCCCGTGCATGTCAGCCTGAAGCCCACTTACTTTCCTTCAGCAGACATTACATTCATCTCACACACCCCTACGTAAAATAAGAACCCTACCCCCTCCTCCACCTCCACCCCGGCTCCTCCACCACCTCGCCTCCCCCCTCCTCCACCTCCACCCCGGCTCCTCCACCACCTCGCCTCCCCCCTCCTCCACCTCCACCCCGGCTCCTCCACCAACTCGCCTCTCCCGACCCACCTTCACTTTCCTGACCAAGACATACGTGTTGCTACCACCTCCTCCTCCTCCTCCTCCTCCACCCAAGTCGTCCCTCTCCTCTCCTCAGCCACCCTCATTTCCTCTACAACCTCTCTCTCCTCTTTCCTCACTCTTCCTCACGTTTTCTTCTCAGACATTCGTCCGTTCTCTGCTCCCATTGGCAGACTTGTTCACTGTAAACCCATTTCGTGATAATATAGTGTCTCTTGGCCACCCTCTAACTCGTTGGTGATTATCGTTAAGGTTTTCTGTAAATTGATTGGTCGGTTGTTTGGGCTGTAGGCCTATCATCTGCCTGGTGTGATGACGGTCGTCAGCCACACCCGACGCCACCTTCAGCACCTTCTTCAGGTAGTAAGGATAAGACCACAGTCACAGTGTATATACGACCCATAAGTGTGTGTGTGTGTGTGTGTGTGTGTGTGCGTGTGTGCTGTATAATACACTCGAGCGTTGAACGTATTTACTGAAGTATTTCTTTTGTTTTTTTTTCTTGGCCTATTTCGTCATGTTGTTATGGTAGTTACCGATATTTTTCTTGTAATTGGCTGTTGGAGGTTTGTATGCTCGATGAAGGTGCGCGTTCATATGCACTTTGTTCGTATATATATATATATAGTGGTTTCCCTTGATATGGCCTACTGCTACAAAGTGCTTAATGGGAAAGCTCTACGTGTTCCGCCACGTCCATATACACTGCATTCCCAGGTTTCCCCCATATCTTTATTTTTCCCAGTTGAGTCTACAAACTACTGTCCATCTTTATGTCCTTCTGACATGGAGTGTTAGGTCTTCCTCACTAAGCCTATTCCGTTAGTCAGTGTTGTAACCCTTTGCCTTCCTACCCCACCCTAACCCCAAGCCCCAGCCCCAGCCCCCTCACTTCTCCCCCCCATCATCTGGTCTCCCTCAACCCTCGTCATCTTCGACTCTTCCCCTGAGTTCGAGCCTCGCCCTCACAACTCCTCGCCCCGCCGCCCCCCTAGGCCCGTCTCCATCCCTACCACCCTACCTCCCACACCACCATTAGCCTCCCACTGAGTTATCTATCATCCGATCACCTATCCCCCAGCCCATATATATATATATATATATATATATATATATATATATATATATATATATATATATATATATATATATATATATATATTCCTATGAGTCCACGGGGAAAATGAAACACGAAAAGCTCCCAAGTGCACTTTCGTGTAATAATCACATCATCAGGGGAGACACAAGAGAGAAATATAAAGTCAGTTGATATACATCGAAGAGACGAAGCTAGGACGCCATTTGGTAAACATATATATGTATATGTGTGTGTGTGTGTGTGTGTGTGTGTGTGTGTGTGTGTTATCCTTCCCTCTTCCTCCTCCTCCTCCTCCTACGCGAGTCCAGCCCAGCTCCTGCTTACATCTACGCCTCAGAGGCCTCCTGTCCATTTTGCCCCCGCAGCCCAAGCCCGCCGCTGCCGCCTCCTCCTCCTCCTACGCCTCCAACACACCCGTCGGGTCACGACGGCCCTGACTTACGACGGATATTAAGGTTCAGTAATGAGTAGTGGTTGTAGGAGAGAGAGAGAGAGAGAGAGAGAGAGAGAGAGAGAGAGAGAGAGAGAGAGAGAGAGAGAGAGGTGGAGCCTCCCTGCTGCCCGCGCCGGGCCAGCCAGCCACCCAGCCAGCCCCACTCCACTCACACCAACGCCGCCTCCTCCTCCTCTTCCTCCTCCTCCTCGGCCGTCGCTTCGTCAGGTAGGTTCTAAGGAAAATTCGAGTCTTCCCGGCACTTCAGTGACCAGTCAGTCTATCTACTACCCACTCTATCTATTACCCATTAATCATTCTGTACGAAAGAGCATGCAATATTCCCCCGCCCCCCCTTATGAAAGCATTCAATTATACAACTGAGTCATGTTTACACCGACGAAAAGAAAAGTCTGACAAGTGTAGGTCTTATCTCTCTCTCATTTAACCTTCAGACTGTGGTCGTAAAAGTTACGTCAGTCAAGGAATCATTCATAATTTTTACGACCAGTTCTAAATTCATGCGTGTGTGTGTGTGTGTGTGTGTGTGTGTGTGTTGTGTCGTCCACTTACTTTAAGACACCACTTACAGATGTTTTCTGTCCCCCGCAGGTGTTGACGACCCCTTGTTCTGGGTGATGGTACATCAGAGGTGGTGTGGGGGGTAGGGCGAGGTGGAGGAGGGAGTGACGGAGGGACGGGGTGTGTGCGTGGTCAGTCATAACACTGGAGCTGATCCAGTGTTTGGTTGGTTATCTCCCTGGCCTCCCAGGCCTAACGCCCATGGCTACCACACAACCTCGAGGTGAACCTGTCCCTCTTGAGTACGACGGTACGACCCTTGAGCACGATGGAACGACCCTTGAGCACGATGGAACGACCCTTGAGCACGACGGTACGACCCTTGAGCACGATGGAACGACCCTTGAGCACGACGGTACGATCCCTATGCATGACAGTATGATTCTTGAGTACGATGGTATGATCCTTGAGCACAACGGTACGACCTTTGAGCACGATGGTACGATCCTTTATCATGACGGTACGATTCTTGAGTACGATTGTACGATCCTTGAGCACGACGGTACGACCTTTGAGCACGATGGTACGATCCTTTATCATGACGGTACGATTCTTGAGTACGATGGTACGATCCTTGAGCACGACGGTACGACCCTTGAGCACGACGGTACGATCCCTATGCCTGACAGTACGATTCTTGAGTACGACGGTACGATCCTTGAGCACGACGGTACGATCCTTGAACACGACGGTACGATTCTTGAGCACGACGGTACGACCCTTGAACACGACGGTACGGCCCTTGTATATCCCTCCCCTCCCCAGACCCTCATCTCCACCACAGCCCTAACTTCCCCTGACCCCCACCTCCAGGATGGCTCACCCTTACCCAGATCCTCCCTCCCTGCACTGCCTACCCTTTTCTCGGCCCTTCCTCGAGCCCCCAACCCCAGCACGGACCTCCCCTACCCAAACCTCCACCCTTTGCATGGCCCTCCTCCCCTTCCCTCTCACCCACCTCGGTCCCTCCACCCTAAATAACCCATCTCTTTCCCAACCCTACCCTTGCATGGCCCTCCCCTCTCTAGTCCCTCACCTCTTGCACGGACCTCCCCTCTCCTCTCCGGTCGATCGAGCTGTGCTGGCCTGGTCTTTGACCTGGCTTGGCTGGTCTCTGACCTTGGTGGCCTGTGCAGGACAGTCGACACAAATACTTATTCATATAAACACTGAAAATGTATTCTTTTTTTCCTGGAAAGTACTACATAGGAAGAGTGTTCGAACCGTACTCTTCAGCCATACCCAACAAAGCCACTAAGTTTGTAAAATCAATCCTTGTTGGGGTTACGGACATGTTAGTTTCATTCCGGCTACAAAGATGTATATATACACACACCCAGACTTTGGCCTTATTAAGATACCAACACAACAACCTCCTTCTCCAAAAGCTGTGTCGTCTTGGAACCCACGTATTTCCCTACGGAGTGAGATCTAGGCGCGTTAAGCCTTGCAAGACGACTTCTGTGGACAGCCTAGGCCAGCCGGGCTGTTGAGACTATGAAGGGCATTTTGTTTGGGTCATGTCATGAACGTTAAGACCAGTGGTATAGATGAGGGTAGGAAAAACCCCCACATGATCTGAGCCATTGAGAGGGACGAGATACCATGTGTTCATCCACCCCTAGAGAGAGAGAGAGAGAGAGAGAGAGAGAGAGAGAGAGAGAGAGAGAGAGAGAGAGAGAGAGAGAGAGAGAGAGAGAGAGAGAGAGTTAATGAGATGGCCTTGATTACGGGCCCTCAGTTTCCCGTGCCATCCCACCTAACATATCTAAAAGAAAAGAGAAATCACACGGAGAACAACAATGGTTTGTACTCTCGACCAGCAAGAGGACCAGGGATGCGCCCCGTCCTGCTGACGCACGTCAACTGTAGCAAACGTCCGTACGAATCACAGTCACATCAGCGAACGTTGGGTCGCTGTCAGCCGCCTTCCAGCTCATGTCCTCTGCCTCGGGACTTCCCTCCACAGGAACTAGCGAGAGACTCCTGGATACTTCGAGGTGCTCCAATCACAAGAGAAAAAGAGGGAAATTTCCAAAAGAATCCAGTGCAGTGTTGCATCATCATCATCACAAATCCTAAGTCTGCTGGATGTAAAAGGAAACCATCAAGACACCTTTGCCTCGAGATAGGTTTGAAAACTTTGACGTAATATCTTCGAAAATCTCAGACGAACAGGAAATTCCTCCAGCTGTCACACGACCGGAGAGACACAAGACAGACCCTGAGGTGGCCACAGCAACTTCTGCAGTTTGCAGGCTCGTCAGTCATCCATGCATATGGAACAGTGAAGATAAACTTCCAGGAACTCTCGCTGGGCACAACACACTCCGTTATGCTGTCGGTAAATACCATCAAAACAAAGGTTCAAGACAAGTTGACGTATAGAGGAATGAATGAGTCACCAGAACCAATGACCAGCCTGCCCGAGAGTGACCGGGGAGCACAATGTTAGACGTGGCCATTACTCCACACTGAGATAATGCCAACCAGAAATCACCTGCAGAACCAACACACACACACACACACACACACACACACACACACACACACACACACACACACACACACACACACACACAAACCAAGCCTGGATGACATTCTATACACCTAAAGCAAACACGTAAATGTGTCAGGTTTGGAGAGTGTGTGCGAGTATGTGGCGATCTGTTCCCTCAGCAGGGGGTAGAGACAAGGCCTAAGGGACAGACGACCTCCTGCCGGGCTGGGTGTAGTCCAGGACTCGGTCATATCAGAGATGATCACGTGATAATGTGGTGAGAAGTCTGTCGCATCTGTCGCAGTCCGCTACAGTTTGACTCTTGCCAAGCTGGCGCTACGTTCTGAAGCTGGGTAATCATATGGTGACGCCAGACGCTGGGGCAATGGACCATCTGGTGGGAGGTTATGATGGCAGACGCTGGGGCAATGGACCATCTGGTGGGAGGTTATGATGGCAGACGCTGGGGCAATGGACCATCTGGTGGGAGGTTATGGTGGGTCTAGTGTACAGGCAGCAAAACTTACCATATGAAAGACACTTCCCTTAAGTATAAGTAACGAACCAATCTCTCGTCATAAGTAACTCCACTGACTAAAGATCCCTTTTGTGACCTCTGTCATTATTCTTTTCGCGCCACCACCACTCACAGGGTGAGCATTGGGTGCACAATAAACTTGCCGGTGATACATACACCAGCACAAATCATATCAGTTGACTCTGGTCCTGACGACGTTACCACTGCGTCAGTCGCAACGTGAAGTTCAAGCAGGAATCACCAACGCTTACGACTCCGTCCACCTCCAGCACAATGGCTCCAGGTCCTCCTCCACTTTAGGTACTGAGACCCTTGGCCAAAATAGCTCACGAATACCAAATTCTCCTCCAGGAAAAGTAATCAGACGTCACACTAGAACAGCTACTAAGTAAGGCTGAGGGAGTCTTGATGCATTTTCGAAACTGATCGAGCGTTGCGAAAGGTTCTGTGAGGGTACCAGGTAAGGTCGATCGGACGAGAGTCAGGGTCTGTATGCCTTAGGTTAACCCCACACAGCCCTTCCTGATTCATGCTGACAGGGCGAAGAGAATTATTGACCATGACCTTTCCTATACATGACCTCGAACGGGTATGCTATATATTCTTTTACCCTAAACAAACCCAGCTATAGAGCTTGGAGGACAAGGTGCTCCTTGAGGTCTCCTCTTTTACCTTGCACAAACCCAGCTATAGAGCTTGGAGGACAAGGTGCTCCTTGAGATCTCCTCTTTTACCCTGCACAAACCCAGCTATAGAGCTTGGAGGACAAGGTGCTCCTTGAGGTCTCCTCTTTTACCTTGCACAAACCCAGCTATAGAGCAGGGAGGACAAGGTGCTCCTTGAGATCTCGTGTACATGTTCGACACGCAAGAAGAGATCCTGGCTCTTTTGAGGATCAGTTCTTGTGAGCATCAGAGACGAGGTCACAAAGTGCTGTAGACTCGAGTCGTTAGCAGATACTAGACCCAGCATCAGAGGAGGGATACAGTTCTCATTATCCTCACAAAACTCTGCCGACCAGCGGAGTTCTGTCGTTTATCTCGAAGAGCTACTGCAGGAGGTCTCCTAGAAGTAGGTGGACCTTCAGTACGAGAAGAGGGTAAGTCCTGAGGTACTAGAGCCACACAGGGTTGCGTGGAACATCCATGACCGAAGGAGAACATGAAGAAATGGATCCTTTCGCGACCAGAGGTAAGAAACTCTGATCCTTGACAGAAGGAAGGCCCCCATTGTCTTCAACAGATCTGAAGAAGAGAATCGCTGTGACGGTACGAAGTCGCCCTAGACCGTGCTGTCAAACAAGGAGCGGAAGAATATAGGAAAAAAAAAGTCTCCACAGATTCTGCAGTAGTCATGAGAGAGTGAAAGTCGAACACCTTAAAAAAAATAAGAATATAAAGGAAATACACTGCATAGGAGACCTGTTTTAAAGTCGTCTGCCATTTCTTGCTGCGTCATATAAAATGGATTTGGACAAAGTCTTGCCTGACTGACTGACTGACTGACTGACTGACTGACTGACTGATTGACTGACTGACTGACAGACTGACTGACTGATTGACTGACTGATTGACTGACTGACTGACTGACTGACTGACTGATTGACTGACTGATTGACTGACTGATTGACTGACTGACTGAATAAATGAATGAATGAATGAATGAATGAATGACTCACTCCACGTCCACTATCTCCCGCTGGGGAGTTGACTGGTCCATAAACGAGACAGACAAGTCCCTCATGATGAGAACATGAGATGCAAACGACCCCAAGACAATGCTATACACTGTCTCCCAGCGCCAAAGTGTGTCGTCCAAAGTGATCGAAATTCTCGTGTCACTTCCTCTCTTCTTCAACCCTCGTTGGTTCGCGTTGTCTTCCACCAACCTTTCTGTTGTCTCAACCCCCGAGATGCCCCCACCCCATCCCCCCCCCCTTATCTTTTTTTTTTCTTTTTTTGTGGTCTCTTCTCTCAGGGATGTAGAATTATACATTTTGCTTTCATAAATTATACTTATGAAAGTTGTATCATTCATCTCCATACTTGTATGTGGGTCATTGTTCTTCTCAACTTTATGGTTTTTCCCCCCCTTTTATTATCGTACTTTCATCTCCTTATCTCGTTCTTATTACTTCCTCCATTTTCTAATATTTTTTTTTTCTTTTAGTCTTTGGTTTATCACCTCAGTGTCCTCCTGTACCCCCGTTTTCTAACACGGTTTATATTGTTTTCTTCTCTCCACCACCACACTGGCCGACCACACCACCCGCCCCTCTGCCACCACCACTCCTTAGCCCTCCACCCTGCCACCTCTACCGCCTCTCTCTCTCTCTCTCTCTCTCTCTCTCTCTCTCTCTCTCTCTCTCTCTCTCTCTGTCTCTCTCTCTCTCTCTCTCTCTCTCTCTCTCTCTCTCCACCGAACGCCCACACACCTGCTGCTGATGCCTCAACCCCCCTCCACATCATCTGTGGTCTTGACGAATCAACTTAGTGTGTAAAATCCAAAAGTAATAAGTAGCTTATAACTGTGGAAATCCACAGATCACCTTTCACAGCTTATGAAACAGACCAGTATCCCTTTAGACGCTATTCGATCCACTATAACATGTTCTGATTTCTTAATGAACTTATACAGACTATCAGATCACCCATATAAATATTCTCTTACCTCTAAACTAGACAGAACTCCTGTATAAACATTTCTTTATATTCGCACCCTTACATCTCTTTATGCCATCGTGTATATTGTTTTCAGTAGCCTTTAGTGCTCCTTAAAGTTCTTGAACCCCATCAGGAGGCCATAAATCTCCCTCAGGATCCTTCTGAAGCTATTCATATACCTTAGATCCCCCTACCTGGACATAGGATCTCCCTTAATGCCCTCGAATCCCTAACAAAAACTCTCAGACTTCCACAAATGTTCCCAGATCCTCCTCCACACAAGAAAGAGAGAGAGAGAGAGAGAGAGAGAGAGAGAGAGAGAGAGAGAGAGAGAGAGAGAGAGAGAGAGAAGGAGGGAGGTGAGAGAGAGCTGTGGGCGGGTGTAAACAAGGTTTGGCCTCGCCCGGTGGGGGAGCTGGTGAAGTGGGCCAACAAGCGTCTGGGAGGCAGACGCTGGTAGGGTTGGACGTCGGCAAATCGATTCTCTCTCTCTCCCGAATACGATTACCGAGCAACGAACACGACCACACCCCATCAACAATAGAGGGAGACCAGTGACCCAGAATAGGAGCGACGGGGAAGGCATGTGCACGTGTAGACAGAATATGAAATAACAGATGCTAATGTATGGATTAAGGAAGAAAAATGTGATTTGAAAGCGCTGAAGAATACGATGCCTTGAAAGAAATCAAGTGATGGATAAAAGGAAAGAGAAACATAGGCGTAATGTAAACCCCCCCTGTAGAAACTCAGAGATAATACAGATAATTATATAATAAACAAGAATTGAAATACAACACAAGAAGAACATGAGTAAAGTAAAAACAAAATCAAGAAGACAAAAACAAGACAATTGGAAACCTTTTGAAAGTATAAGAAGAGAGATCAACACACGAGCAGGAGGGAGGGAAGGAGGGAGGGTCGATAAACACAGATATATTTATACACAGACAGAAGACGGGTACTGCCTCACGAAGGTGGTGTTGCCTCGCTTGTGGCAGCGGGAGGCATCGCCCCAGAAGCCGAAGACGGGAGAGGAAGGGTGTCAGATCCGCCCCTGAGGACACACACGCTGGGTTACATATTGTGTGGAGGTCGGGCGAGCAAGACACACATGAGAGAGAGAGAGAGAGAGAGAGAGAGAGAGAGAGAGAGAGAGAGAGAGAGAGAGAGAGAGAGAGAGAGAGAGAGAGAGAGATGGACTAATACCCAGAGGATTTTAACAACAAGTACGTGATGGTGTGGTTACCATTTTTTATATATATTATTCCTGTGATGAACTGTTACGTGTCCACCGGGGTTATGTAACGCCAGAGTCACGCCTATGAAATGGGGGGTAACGTCAGGGGGTCACATTCATGATACGGGGCAACGTTAGGGGGTCGCATCCATGACACAGGGTAACGCCTTGGGTTTACACACACACATGACACGTCATGAAAATGTCAGACGTTCATCTTGCGTCCTTTTCCCACCTCTCGCCAGACAGGAGGTCGACTAACTAACTAACTATATATATATATATATATATATATATATATATATATATATATATATATATATATATATATATATATATATATATGCAGGAGGGTGAAAGGCATGCACGGGATAAAGTGGATTGGAGCGACGTGGTACGCAGATGGCGACGTGTTATCAGTGGACTGAACCAGGGCATATTAAGCAGCCAGGAGACGCCGCGGTAAGGTCTCTAGGGGCCATGCTTGGGGTACGGAGCTGTGGTATCAGGGCATTACAAACGACGGCGAGAGGGTGGATGGGAGCGAATAAGGTCCTCTCCTTCGTCTGTTCCTGCCGCTCTCTTGCTAGCGCGGGACACGGCGAATACGTATAAAATACATACACACACACTCACACACACACACACACACACACACACAATCATTGCCTATATATATATATATATATATATATATATATATATATATATATATATATATATATATATATATATATATATATATATAGTGCACTGCTGCTTCATTCTCATGGCATTTCATGGTCCGTTCTGCTGCTCCTGGCTGATGACCTATACTGGGAATATATATATATATATATATATATATATATATATATATATATATATATATATATATATATATATATATATATATATATATGTATATATAAAAATTAAGAACAAAAACAGGCCGACCACTTGGCAAGGTCGAGTGGAAGGTCATGTCGAGGGATGCTTCACCGCCGCTAGTTATGAGGAAGAATGTCCCTCAGGGGCGACCAGGACGTGACACTCTATATCCTCCAGATTTACAGATGGCAACGGACCGAGGGACCTTTATCATATATATATTATATATATATCGTATATGCACGAGTTAATCAAGGCCTCGCCGTATGGCAACACCGATGATTTATATACCGTTCGCGCTATGATTTATATCCGAGTGATGCTCCCTCCCCTCCTCCCCAACCTCCTCACCTTCCCTGGGCTCTTATAACGCGTCAGACGTACACGTCGTTGCCTCCACACCCCACCACCGTGGACTGCTGCTTCCCTCCTTCCCTCTCTCTCTCTCTCTCTCTCTCTCTCTCTCTCTCTCTCTCTCTCTCTCTCTCTCTCTAGCTGGCCTGTGCTCTCTTTACCACACACACACACACACACACACACACACACACCCCAACCCTCTCACCTGGAACGCTATAAAAACCCATCGCCTATTGAACGGCTCCTACGGTCGTGCAGGGTAGCGGTGTCCTCACCGCTGTGGCTTCCACATTTACTCCCATGGCTATCGGTCGTGAGGGATCGACGCCCTCCACACTCCTCCTCCTCCTACTGCCATGCTCTCCCGCCGCCGCCGCCGGACGCACACGGAGTCGGCCACGGTAGCTGGTCGCGAGACTCTTAAGCAAACGTCTCTATATCTCGGTCCGGACCCAGCGTCAGGGAGGGAGGGAAGGACCGACCGAGTTCACTCCTCCTCCTCCTCCTCCTGTGGCAACAGCAGGAGTCATAGATCATGCTGAGCGACATTGTTCAGGGGGGAGTCTTGTGTGTCCTGGGGGTGGTGTACCCCAGCCGCGTACCTCAAAGAAGGGGCATCTTTATACAAAGAGGAAATATGATGACCATTACTTTAAATGTTATATATATATTGGAATCTGGAGTATTGTGTCTGAGATGAGTTGGAACACAAATTCAAAATTCTTTGTAATGTCCGTTGCAGTGAGGATATATTTGCATGCTTGTGAAAATATATGTAAGGTGAAGATACACGATAAGATAGAATACTCCAACCGATTTATATATATATATATATATATATATATATATATATATATATATATATATATATATATATATATATATTCCTATGAGTCCACGGGGAAAATGAAACACGATAATTTCCCAAGTGCACTTTCGTGTAATAATCATCATCAGGAGAGAAATATAAGTCAGTTGATATACATCGAAGAGACGAAGCTAGGACGCCATTTGGTAAACCATATATATATATATATATACATATATATATATATATATATATATATATATATATATATATATATATATATATATATATATATATATATATATATATATACATACATATATATACGATCAAGGATGAGTATGGCACAGCATCGTCCGTCACTCATGCTAGCTCTACCCTCCTGTTCAAGCTGCTGGAGAAAGCATATACCTTATTATACCCTGTCTCTTTCCTACCGGGAGAAGGTGGTCAGTAAGGTATGGTCTCCAGGAGTGTTTCATATACGAGTCGAACTTGACCTTATATCACACGAGTCAAGTTGGTCTTGGGAAGCCTGGGAGAGAGAGATCTATAGGGAGCAGAGGGACGTGTGTTCCCAGGGAGGCTGATGACCTGGTGTTGCTACCGACCACGAGCATTGTGACGAAAGAAAAGCATAGAAATTTGTGAAGGATATAATGACTCACGCAATCTTACTTTTAACTCCACCTCCAAAAAAAATGTAATTTGTGTAATTAGTGTAATTTCATCGTGGGTGATCGTGTAATTCTATCTGCTGATGTATTGATGTTGTGTTAGAGCGATCGCGAAAAGATATATTCCTGTGAAATGCTCATTTATTCATTTATTTAACTTGGTTATATAGATCGTCCTTTACGACGATAAACAACTGTCAACTCAGACTAACTGGCTGAGTCAAGTAATCCAATACTTGGTGAAATTAACTTTCTTCTGTTTCATTAAGGTAATACGAGACTCGATCCTGAGTGACCAGTCGTGAAAGGCCTAATGTCCTTCAGGATCACTGGGACTACAGGCGAATCTACGTGGCTTCGTGTGAGGGGTAACTCTGGGCGTGAGAGATGAACTCCTGGAAAGACGACCTGCTGCTCTCTCAGGTCATCTACAAAATAATGTTCCCTTCCTTCCTTCGTGACGTGCTCAAGACGTGGTGGTCGAACTTTAAACGAACGTCGCCTGGGGTACAGTATCCTATCGGGGAAGTCTGAAGGTTCTGGGAGAGAAGGGAGAGAGAGAGAGAGAGAGAGAGAGAGAGAGAGAGAGAGAGAGAGAGAGAGAGAGAGAGAGAGAGAGAGAGAGAGAGAGAGAGAGAGAGAGAGAGACTGAAATTATACGGTCAGTGGGGTGGGAACCTGAGGGTGGTTTTAGTATCATGTTGTGAGCTGTGTGTAATCTGTGAGGCCCGCGGGAGGAGGTGGTATGGAAGGAAACGTGGAGTGGCAACGCGCACAACCCATCACTGCGCAGGACAAGAGTGCCGTGGCTTAGTGGGGCGGCAAGAGGATGCAGAAGAGACAGGTCTTGATGCGACAGTCCAATGGTGGTGTTTCAGGGGGATATGGGCGCGACACCACGGCATTCCTGAAGGAGGAGAATGTGGTGTCCTCCATGGTGAAGAAGAGTCAGAACCCATACGAGGGAATGCTCCTGACGATGGAAGAAAGCCTCGGGGGGTCTCCTTGAGTCAGAGGATCATGGCAGGAGGTGTTACAAGGCGTTAGTTACCAAGCTCGTGTGTCTTGAGGCGAGAGACTTGTTCGATGACGCCTTCTGCAGTATAGAAGGGACAGTGAAGTCAGTCCCGCCAGGCGATGACCTGGGTCGCCTGGGGTATTTGCTGTGCTGTTCCACAGGGAGAGGTCTCAGGTCAAGAGTGTGGGTTCATCGCCCTCGCTAGAGAACCTTTGCATCGATGAGAGAAAGACAGATCCTCGATCCTGCAAAACTAACCCTGGATGTATGAAGGAAATACAACCTACATTCGCACGAGCGAAAAAAGAGTGAAAGAAATGTTTTGCGTATGCATGCATGCATAGGAGTGAAGACATGATGCATGATAACATCTATGCAAGGTTAAGAGACGAGGCAACACGAATGTAAAACTCTCCCCCCGTAACACATGAATAATAACCACACACACACACACACACACACACACACACACACACACACACACACACACACATAGACTCATAAATAAATAAAAAGCGTACTGATAAGATATACAGAAACTCTCTCCACACTATCTTAGCGAGGGGAAAGTGGACGACAGGCCTGCAGCAGACAAGAGATCGACTCGAGACACCCAGACGTGCGTTACAACAGGAGAGAGAGAGAGAGAGAGAGAGAGAGAGAGAGAGAGAGAGAGAGAGAGAGAGAGAGAGAGAGAGAGAGAGAGAGAGAGAGAGAGAGAGAGAGAGATTCTCAGTCTGCTAAGGGGGGATATATGTAAGGCACCAAAAACACGCTTTCCAGATAATCAGTCCCCCACACACATCATAACACTTACACCACACACCTGTGCACACTTCAGCCTTCTCTTCCATATCTATATCTATATATATATATATATATATATATATATATATATATATATATATATATATATATATATATATATGTTTATAACTGTATGTAGATAAACAGATAGATAGATAGATAGATAAATAGATGTAAAAGCGTCCAATGAATTGTACACATCAAGACAAGATATACAAACAAGTACTCAGGAAAAGGTAATGTACCAAAGACGGGAGGAGAGAGAGGGAGTCAAACATGGAGAGGGAGTAGTAGGAGGAGGAGGAGGTGTGTGTAGCGAGGGAGCAGCTACCACGTCTCCAGGAACTGGCGGGGAGGGAGGAAGGCACGGAAAGGAGGCAGGGAAGCAGGTGAGGAGGCAAGCAGGCAGGGAGGTAGGTAGACAGACAGAGGAGCAAGCAAGGAGACAGACAGACAGGCAGACAGGTACACACACAGGCAGACAGATAGACGGGCAGGTAATCATGCAGGTGAGGAAGGTGGAAGACAGGGAGGGAAGCAGGCAAGGGCAGACAGATAGATGGGCAGGTGATCATGCAGGTAAGGAAGGTGGAAGACAGGGAGGGAAGCAGGCAAGCGGACGGGCAAGCAGGCAGGCATGCATGGGGTCAGGAGAGCCCCTCCACGGCTGGGTAGTTCACGGGCGATCAACCAGGATGTCGTCTCCCAAGATAAGGACCGCCTCGCCATAAACATTTCCTCACGCTGGGGCGGGGCGCCCTCCTCCCAAGGCCAGCACACACACACACACACACACACACACACACACACACACACACACACACACACACACACAGGTAGGAGCTAAGACCCTAAACGCCTCATTGTTGATAAAAGAAACACCCTGAAATTCTAAGACTCCCTCCACCTCTCCTTCTTTTTTTTTGCATCAGGTCGGCCAGGCTTACGCCACGAGAGACTGTCGTAATCTTACGTAATAGAACCGACTGTGTCAACGATTTACGTTATGATTACCTGAGGGGGAGGTCTTTGTGAGCTCTATGATCCCTCTGGGCTACCGCTCACAGAAGTGAACGTGGCCCGCAGCAGTACACTAAGCCGCTGTCAGCGGCGCTAATCAAAACCAACTCCCTGATGCACCCCTCCCGCCCAGACCGAAAACACACACACACACACACACACACACACACACACACATGCTTCGTCAAGGCTCCGTGATACACAGACCGACCTAGGACCCAGCGGGTCTGTACTGACAGACTCCCTAAGGCTGAGTGTGTGGTGTCCACGGTCTTTTAAGTTGGTGCCACAGTAGCACCTCACTCCTCGCCTCACCTGAAGCTAAGGAGGAGGAGGAGGAGGAGGAGGAGGAGGAGAGCCTCCACACCTGCACACGACGTTGGTATGAGATCGGTCCACATCCTGCTGAGATGAGGATGTTTCATGACATGAGGAGGACGTGATGTCATTGATGATATTCATGTCAAGTACAATGTCACCGTTGTTAGAGTTGTTTGATGACATTTATATAAATGGTTTGTAAGTGTCCTATGGATATTTACATGTAAATGTAAATATTTATATGTAAATATCCTATGGATATTTATATATAAGTCACCTGGAACTGAATTACTATATACATATATATAAAGTTCGGTTGTCAGCAACGTATTACAGGTAATATCCTAACATTAGGCAGGGTGGGTTATGATCACATGTGTTTTTCTTATCTCTTCTGAATCATGTAGTCACCAGCGGCCTCACGCCCCAGCATTTCCTGCGCACGGGATCAAACGTGGTGGCCGCTCCTGAGGTAGCTTCTGCCTCCCCTTATTGCTCGTTCATGCCCTTGCGTCCTCTCTCTCTCTCTCTCTCTCTCTCTCTCTCTCTCTCTCTCTCTCTCTCTCTCTCTCTATCTATCTATCTATCTATCTATCTATCTCTATCCATCTATCTATCTATCTCTCTCTCTCTCTCTCTCTCTCTCAACACACCGACGGTAGCCACACCATGTGGCACCGGGAGGTGGGGGTTAGGTGAGCTCCAAGCCACACCGGGTGCGGGGGAACTCCACCAACACATCCTGTATCGCCGGCGGAGACCACAACGTTTATTAGGAAAAAGAACTTCGTGTTATATTTTCTGTTGTGTGATGATGGTGGTCATAATGCCTCCCTCCTTCCTCCCTCCCTCCTTCCCTCCCTCCCTGCTGGCTGGACCACAAGGATTGAACAATGTTTCCCTCAATTCATCTCTCCATATTTTTTTCTCTCTGTAGGATTATGTGTCCACATATACAGTGGTCATGGGTCGTTGATGGTCTTTGCTGGTCCTCCCCATCAGGTGGACTCATACGCTAATTACCCTCAGGGAAGGTAATCAGTGCAGGTGAGAATACACGTGTCCCTCCGGCAGACACCCTCACAATGACACGTTTCCTGTCCACCTCAGCCACACTTTGCGTCCGTTCATAACCCACCCCACTCCTCTCACTCTCTGTCCATTCTCGACTCTTATCTTGGCCACCCACTTCCATCACCTAACTGGTCCGCCCATTCTCGCCCACCAAGACTGTCCAAAACCACCTGGGCCAGCGTTCCTTGGCCGCCCATGTAGCCCACCCACTCGGGCCACCCACTGTACACACCCACCTAACCTTAACACTTGCATCATCCATCCGCTTGGCCCATCCACCCACTTGGGCCAATCATCCTGGCCACCCACTCTTGGCCACCCACCTTGAACTCCCACCTGGGCCACCCGCCCTGGCCACCCAGGAGGGTCTGGGTGGGTGGTGGCGCCCACCAGGACCGTGTGTGTGTGTGTGTCGCCATCTACCACACCTGAGGTGGGCCTCATCCCCACCCCTCACACTCCTCCCTGACGTGTGTGCTGGTCCTACACACACACACACACACACACACACACACACACACACACACACACACACACACACACCACCAGTGTCCTCTCCCCTCCTCTCCCCTTCTCTGCACCTCTGCCATCAACTTACTCTCCCCTCATCCACCATCACTACCTCTGGTCGTGTTTGGAGACTAACACATTACTTATGGAATACTCGTGTAAGAAAATATAGATGTATTTACCATAAATCAGTCTTCAAGTTCGGGGGTTCGAAGCAGTACTTTTACATCTATGGAATTAAGAGTCTCCAACAAGGGCAGAAAGAATAACATTACTGTGTGTCAGATTAATTTACGGACTGAGTTCCTCTACGTCATTGCCTCACGGTGCTGGTTATGGCTTGCTGACCATTCCCTGTTGCTTGCCAGTAAACCCCCAACGATGTAGCCTCCAGAGGACAAGTATATAGACCCTACATGGGACGATTTGCAATATAGAGGAGTCTACATTGAAACATCGACCCTAGTTTTCTATACGCCAGCAGGCAACGTGCGCAACTGCCAAGGTCTTTCGTATGTGTGTATCTTTGTGTAATTGATAATAATGATGATAATGATAATGATAATAATAATGATAATGATGACAATAATAATAATAATGATAATAACAATAATAATGATAATGATAATAATTGATGATAATAATAATCACAATAATGATAATAGTAATAATGATAATGATAATAATAATAATAATGATAATAATAATAATAATGATAATTATAATAATGATAATGATAATAACAATAATAATGATAATAATAATAATAACAATAATGATAATGATAATAATAATAATAATAATAATAATAATAATAATAATGATAATAATAATAATAATAATAATAATAATAATAATAATAATAATAATAAAAAAGATAATAATAATGATAATGATAATAATGATAATGATAATGATAATAACCTTGCTACTGTCATCGTCCTTCTAGTCATTTTCAGTCATTTTCATCATCATCATCATCTCACAATTATTCCCACACTAACCCACGTACCTTTACATTTACACTTTCATTCTCAGTTTCACATAACAGGTCAGTAGCCTCATTATATTTACAGGTTCCTTGCACCTTATTTATTCCTTTTTATGTGCTCTTTGTCCCACTTACTTTCTTTACTACTGTCTACCACTTCACTGCTTATTTTCACAGACATCCTGCCCTCTCCTCGCGTGCTTGAAGCTATGTAAATCCTATGTACTGATGTAGATAACTATGTATTTTCCCCTCTTAAAGATCCATCTGTCTTTCTATATACATCTTTCAGGTATCGATCAGTCATTCAGCTTTGTACTTACGGTAGTTGGCCAAGTGGGTGCCTACGACCCCATCGAACTGAGCCCAGGTACGGAACTCACCTGAAACGTAAAAAGAGACATGAGTGTCTTTATCTCAACTCGTCCTTTAAAACTCCCACAAGAGATTATCAATTTGGTATCTCGGAATAGCACCAATGCAGAAGTACCTCACACTGAGAGAGGCCAAGAAGTACCACACAGTACCACATGGTTTCAGAAAGCACCAGGTACTACCTCTAACAGTATCTAAGAAAGGGAACCCAGACAATGGTAGATGGTACTGAAATACATCAAACAGCAGGAGACAGTACTAGAGAGAACCAGACAATATCAGACAGTACTAAACACGGATATACGATGTCAGACAGTATCAGACAGGACCACACAATATCAGACAGTAATAGAGAGAGCCATACAATATCAGACAGTACCAGACAGAACTATACCATATCAGACAGCGCTAGACAGAACCATACGAGGGAAGTACCAAGTGCCAAACAACAGATGTGACCGTCACCAGACATGACCGAAGGGTACCACAGAGCAGCAGCAGCCCTGACGTATAGACCCGTCGGCCTGGGTGGGCACCAGGACTGCCGTAGACTCGCCCATGGCTCTTTATCATCAAGGTCTCGACGCGGCCCGGGCCATAGGTAGCGAAGAAGGCGACCCAACTCCCTCCTCCTCCTCCTCCTCCTCCTCCTCCTCCTCCCACTCGACCCAACTCCCTCCTCCTCCTCCTCCTCCTCCTCCCACTCTTGCCCCACGCCCGCCTGGGTGGGCCGGGCCCCTCCACTCATTACCTATGCAGCGAAGGTAGATAGCAGTACCGAGTCACTGATACTAGGCATCTCTCTCTATCTCCTCTAATTGTCCACACAACCGAGTCCCTCATTCTTCAGCCAGCCGGCCAGCTGGTCGCCGCCCATCGCCGTGTGTCCCCTTGCTCACCAGGGGCGTGTTGCATGTTGGGAGCGAGAGACCAGAGGCTAGGGTGGAACTTCTGTATTCACCTGTTGACGTCTCAAACAAGGCTCACTGAAATCGAAGGCTTATAGTCTGTGTATTAACTTTCCTTTAACTCTCTGAAGTTTCCTCGTTTGAGCTCGTAACTTGGTCGCTGAACGTCCTCTCTGCCTGTGCTGTGCGGTAGCCTCTGGCTCTGGTCGGGAGGCTATCAGACAAAGGGCTGGACACACACTACACAATGGATCCAGTTGGTTCTGTGGACGTCGCTCGTCCATCTCCCTGTCTCCTTGGTAGCAAGACCGGCGACCAGCAGGCCCGACACTGCCATACCAATTTGTATCACCTGTTGTTCCTTTTTTCAAAGGTGCCACTCCAGCCAGATAACTGTTCGTTTGTACCTGAAGCGTCGAGGAATTATGGTGCTACGGATAAAGCCTCCGGGGTAATATGTAGAGACATATGTGATCAGCTTCCAGAGGTTCTCAGTGACCATACACCAGCACCACACCTGGTTCTTCCCATCCACACCTGTGCTATGGAAACATGAAATACACCAGCGCCATATGTGGTTCTTCTTTCCAACACCTGCAGCTCTTTGTCTGCTTGAGATTAATCCGACTCCAGATATCTGTCTTGCTTTAAGAAGCAGGTCTATCATGATCACTCTATTTCGTTCTATCCCATGCACACCTCACCTTCCTGCGTGCTTCAACCCCAACAACTCAGAACCTCTTTCACTCCAACTCTCCATCTACCTCTTGATCTGCTTCCTCCCCCTTTGCTCCTCCACACTTCTGACACACACACCCCCTCAGTCATTCCCTCTCTCCACCCATCTTCATCAAATATCCGAACCATCTCTCATCTCTTACTCGATCAACCCTCCTCAAGCCACACGTTGTCCTCAAGCATTTCATTCTCCAACACATCAATCCTCCTCTACTGTTCTTGTGCATTTATAACCCACGTCTCTCCCCCATACAGCACCCCGGGACCACTAACCATCACACATACCCATCTCTGTCATCACAGCCAGTGACTTCCCTTACCACACACACACACACACTCCTCAGTGAACCCATGACATTTACCTCCTCACCCAACCTATGGTTGGCTTCTCCTCCCATAATTCCATCCGTTGCTATGTCCACTCCCAGGTTTCTAAATCAGGCCACTTCCTCTGGGTCCTCCCCCTCTCAAATTCACACTCAAGCCAACCCTTCTCTCCTTGCTTAACCTCATAACACCACGTCACCTCAACCTCCTCCCTTCTCACACTCTAATACCCAAACATCTTATTGTATAGTTTCTCGTTTGACTTTGCCATCAAAGCCATGTATTCACGAACATCAATTGACTCACCTTCCAGGACCCCAGTGCAACCCAAAAGTACTGCACACCCGCCCTTCTTACCAAGACCCCCCCTCACCATCCTGTCCATAAAGAGATCAAAACAGCCATGATGACATCACGCAGCCTTGACGCAGACCCACCTATACCAGGAACCACTCACCCTCCTCCCTTCCTACTCGCACACACGCCTTATACTTTCGATGAAAAAAAAAAATAAATCCTCAATTGTTCTAGTGCGTTTCCTCCCCGACCATATCAATCGTAGCACTTTCTAAGAGGCATCTCCATCATGCACTTTATCTCTAAATTCATTAATGCCATCAGCAAATCACTCGCTTCCTCTCGGTGTTTCTAGGACAAATACTTGAAAAGCAAAAACCTGATGCACACTTCCTCTACCACTCCCAGTGCCACATTCCTCCTCCCCAAACTGATGCTCCGTGCGTGTCACCACCCTCCCGACCACCACTCGCCCATACAACCTAGCAAACATCCTCCACAAATCTATACCACAGTAACTCGACCCTTCACTTTAGTGCCTCTTGCCTTTGTACAATGGCACTACACAGGCATTCCACCACTCCTCAGTCACCTCACCTTGACCCATACAAACACACAATGGACACCCTGACCAACCAATCAAGAACACTGTTGTTCTCTTTCTCGAGGAAATCAACTACAATTCCATTCACTCCAACCAGGTTTGCCACACTCCATCTCACCTTTCACCACCTCTCCTCATCAAGCCATTCGCCATTGATTCTCGTACTCCAAAAACTCCTCCACATCCCAAACACCTCACAGGTGCCACCTTATCATCCAACACATTTAATTGTCCTTCAAAACACTGACTCCATTTCTTCATCTCTACTTAGCCTGTTACTACTCGCCTATCTCACATCAGCAGTAGGTAGTCTGACTCATCAGCAGTAGGTAGTCTGACACATCAGCAGTAGGTAGTCTGACACATCAGCAGTAGTTAGTCTGACTCATCAGCAGTAGTTAGTCTGACACATCAACAGTAGGTAGTCTGACACATCAGCAGTAGTTAGTCTGACACATCAGCAGTAGGTAGTTTGACACATCAGCAGTAGGTAGTCTGACTCATCAGCAGTAGGTAGTCTGACACATCAGCAGTAGGTAGTCTGACTAATCAGCAGTAGGTAGTCTGACGTATCAGCAGTAGGTAGTCTGACACATCAACAGTAGGTAGTCTGACACATCAGCAGTAGGTAGTCTGACACATCAGCAGTAGGTAGTCTGACACTTCAGCAGTAGTTAGTCTGACACATCAACAGTAGGTAGTCTGACACATCAGCAGTAGGTAGTCTGACTCATCAGCAGTAGGTAGTCTGACACATCAGCAGTAGGTAGTCTGACACATCAGCAGTAGGTAGTCTGACACATCAGCAGTAGGTAGTCTGACACATCAGCAGTAGGTAGTCTGACACATCAGCAGTAGGTAGTCTGACACATCAGCAGTAGGTAGTCTGACACATCAGCAGTAGGTAGTCTGACACATCAGCAGTAGGTAGTCTGACACATCAACAGTAGGTAGTCTGACACATCAGCAGTAGGTAGTCTGACACATCAGCAGTAGGTACAGACAAGTAAGTTCTTCAGCTGATCATGTTGCCCATGGCCAGGGCGTCAGTATCCCTGTGGCTGCCCTTCTGAAGGCCACACAGCCTTCGTCAGGAGAACCTCCAGTTCTAAGGACGCTGAAGAGGCCAGTCTGCTCTGGGACGACCACCACTTTACACATGGAGAAGAAAACTTACGAGAAAGGGAATGAATTCAGGACGAACAAGTCTGACATGCTCTCTCTCTCTCTGTCTCTCTCTCTCTCTCTCTCTCTCTCTCTCTCTCTCTCTCTCTCTCTCTCTCTCTCTCTCCTCGGGCATTGTGTGTGTGTGTGTGTGTGTGTGTGTGTGTGTGTGTGTGTGTGTGTGTGTGTAAAAAGAGAGATAGAGATAGAGATGGATAGAGAGAGAGAGAGAGAGAGAGAGAGAGAGAGAGAGAGAGAGAGAGAGAGAGAGAGAGAGAGGGGGGGGGGGGGAGACAAGTAACCGCTCGTTACAAGGGTCTACAAGCAGCTCTGGAGGTGTGGGTGGGAGTCGTGAGGGATGGTGGGTGTGAGGGTGGCGGGGGGGTGGGCGGGGACCGCGGGGGGGGGTGGTCGTGTGTTAGGCGTGAGGCCGCCCTCCGCCCGGGTCAGGAGGTCAGAGGTTTAACCTACATGCTGGGTCTGACCCACCTGTAGGGCACGAAGCTGCAACACCACACATACAACCTCCTCCACACTTAGATAAAAAAGTGTATATATATATATATATATATATATATATATATATATATATATATATTTATATATATATATATATATATATATATATATATGGTATATAATATATATATATATATATATATATATATATATATATATATATATATATATATATATATATATATATATATATATATATATATATATATATATATATATATATATATATATATATATACACGTCTCTCCGATGTATATCAACTGACTGTTATATTTCTCTCTTGTGTCTCCCCTGATGATGTGATTATCACACGAAAGTGCACTTGGGAACTTATCGTGTTTCATTTTCCTCGTGGACTCATAGGAATATATATATATATATATATATATATATATATATATATATATATATATATATATATATATATATATATATATAGGTCCTGTCTGTTCCATTCATCTACCGTTCTTATACTATAAAAGAACTTCTTTATATCTTTTCTTGCTTAATTCAATCATCATGACTCTCATTCAAAAACTTAAAGATTGTGATTAGGTCATCCCTCACTCTTCTCTTGTCCATCGTGGGCAAATCTAAGACCTCGAAGCCTTCCCCTGTAATTCATCTCTCTTATTTCTGGTAACTTGTTTGTTGTCCTCTTCTGGACCTTCTCTATTAGCTCATTGTGCTTATTTAGGTGCGGTGACCAAACTTGAGAAGCATTTTGTAGTCATGGCCATATGTAGGATATGAACACTTTGTTGGGTATCTTCGTATCCATGAATGTAATTCTAATATTTCCTTGTGTGTGTGTGTGTGTGTGTGTGTGTGTGTGTGTGTGTGTGTGTGTGTGTGTGTGTGTGTGTGATTTCCTATTTGTAATTGCCTGTTTGTACTGTACGAGGAGGAAGGGAGTTCTTGACCATTATCTACTATCATACAATTTCTTACATATATTCATGGTGTCTGCATTAACCATGTCCTCAGTCTTGTTATGTGTCTATTATGCGCTTCCTAGAGCATGAAAGTATACGTTTATATACGCATAAGTATACATACAGGTATGCATGTACCCACACGCACGCGAGAAAATAGATTGCTGAATCCTGTTTACCAATCCATATGTGAATCCGGCTGCAGGCGGATCCGTTGCGACCGTTCTTGGCTATCTTGTGGCAGGACGACCCTGACTGGCATGCAGGGGTCTCCACCCCACCACGACATGACTGATGGTTCTCCCACACCTCCACGGGGAGAGGCTCTGGGTCTCTCTCTCTCTCTCTCTCTCTCTCTCTCTCTCTCTCTCTCTCTCTCTCTCTCTCTCTCTCAGTCCTGTACAACACGAATACCTGACGAGGACGAACCAAGAACTGATGTACACTGCCGGGTTGATTACATAATGTAATGTCGTACAACAATTTCGTACGACAGTTTCGTAGAACGATTTCATTCGAACTATTTCAATACAACAATTTCGTTCGAAAATGTCGTAGATCAATGTCGTACAACAATTTCGCTCGAGAATTCCGTTCGACACTTTCGTGTGACAGTTTCGTAAGACAAGAACGTACAACAACTTCGTACAGTTGCGTACGATAATTTCGTACGACAGATTTGTACGATAATGTTCCACTTTGCGAAGTCATCATGGGTGTGAAAAGTTTTCTACGGGTTACGCTAAGGACGTGACCACATGCATAAGGGTTGAGTTGAGTCTTATGAGTTTTATTGTTTAAGTGAGAAAAGTAGTGAGGACCTGGGTGGGTGGAGAGAGAGAGAGAGAGAGAGAGAGAGAGAGAGAGAGAGAGAGAGAGAGAGAGAGAGAGAGAGAGAGAGAGAGAGAGAGACTGTGGCTGAGGTGTACACAGTGTGTCCTTGATTCGTGGTATTTCCCAACCTGGAAAAATAGAGGTGTACTTGTATGTACATATCATTTTCTTGTGTGTATAACTGTATGTATTTCTGGTTACATATACGTGTAAGTGGAGAGAGAGAGAGAGAGAGAGAGAGAGAGAGAGAGAGAGAGAGAGAGAGAGAGAGAGAGAGAGAGAGAGAGAGAGAGAGAGAGAGAGAGACCTGTGTACACACAAGAGTAACCCCATTGCATAACATTACATTACATTACATAGACCTGATGAATTTGTTGATATCTCAGTGGTAGCATCGTTTTCCCAGTGATAGGAGAATGCTTTTCCTAGTGGTAGAAAGCTTTTCCAAGTTGTAGCATTGCTTTTCCATAGTAGTAATATTGTTTGTTTTCAGTGTTAGCATTTCCTCTCAGTGGGTAGCAGTGATTACCGAAGTAGGAGCTATTGGTTTCCCAGTGGCAGCATTCATTTCCCAGTGGTAGCAATGTTTTCCCTAGGGGTAACATCGATTTCTCAGTGGTAGCATTGGATTTTCACAGTGAGAGCTCAGTGTTGTTCTGGTGGCAGCACTGTTCTCCCAGTGGTAGCACTGTTTTGTTCTTCCTATGGCTTCTTCCACTGTTGAAGCGGTTCCACTGCTTCTCCTTCTCTTCAGTATCTGTGGCCAGTAGGGCAGTGGTGCCACATCACCTGGGAAAGGTGGCTCAGCTCACATCCCTTGAGACACCTAGTGATGTTTGAGGCATGTGTGATGTTGCTCATTTCTCCTTCCTCTGGTGAGAGATGTCTTAAGACTTGCTCTGTTCTTCCGTAAACTCATATATATATATATATATATATATATATATATATATATATATATATATATATGTATATATATATATATATATATATATATATATATATATATATATATATATATATGGACATTCATTGGGTAATCCATCTGACAAGTGGTTTAGTCTGTCTAAGTTTGGTCTTACAGGATATTGTGGTCGTCTTGAAGTCTCTACACTTCGCTCGTAATCTCAGCATCGGAGGCAAACATGCAAGGATATGATCGAAGGTCTTCTGAGAATTTTTTCTTCTTCGTCCACACATCAGAAACAACAGTGGTACCAACACCGAGCCCTGGGGAACTCACCTCCGCCCACCCAGTAAAACCTTAAACTAAGATTTTCTTCGTTAACTTCATCTCTTGTAAATTTATACACAAGTTTTGTGTGGTCGTTTGATTTGTGTGTGGAAGTTTTGTCTTTCGTATTCCTCTATAATCCTTTCTCCATTTTCTAGTGCAGTAACTCCTTAAATTCTTTAACCTTTCATATGTCGCCTGTTTGACTATGTCTCTCGTGTCTCTTCCACATTACATGTGCATATATGTTTTCAGCTGACATTTTCTTTTCTTGTGTCATTCCTTCACTTTCACCGTCTCCAATCATCACACACTGTGGCCCATCTATCACTTCATAAACGTACACTCAACAGCATCTCGCCTAATGCGATCTCATTCCAAGGCCAATTTGTTTTGGCGTTCCACTTTATCTCCTAAAGAAACTTGTTCAGCCCAGCGCAGTTACTCCACTTTTCACTAAGTTTCTAGAGTTACCTTAGGACCCCTTTTCCAAGAGACTCTGCTTCCCCAATGCTGCGCTACGCTCAGTAGCAGGTTATGCACACACTCTCTCTCTCACACACACACACACACACGTCCTTGCAAGGGTGTCTCACAGAGATATATTTTCAGATTCCAATACTTTATTCTCAGGAGGGTAAAGGATATAGAGACCCACCCACCCACACTGCTTTGGAGGCCAGTATGGGAGGGATCACCCAAGCAGGTGTCTCGTGTCGCCCCTGCAGAGGACGAGGAGGAGGAGGAGGAGGAGGATGACAACAGTGTAGGAAAAACACATCAGCTGTCGAACACAGTCGTAGGTCATCGTGCCCCCGTCACTCACTCGACACCCACTCCTCCCAGGGCAAGGTCGTGAGTCCACGATTCTTTTTTTTTTGGGTGGGGGGCACGTCAGTAACCTCTGCGAAAGACAGACCATCTCAACGACTGCCAACGACACCATCCGTCTGAAGTGTCGTTCCCACATCATTGTGTAAGGGACGACGAGAGACGCTATCGGCATTCTTAAGATTGATGGTGTGTCACCACTACTCGAAGTCAGGCGCCACACTCGAAGTCAAGCCAGAGGCTCTTCGAGTGAGAGTGGGTCAGCCACGTGCACACCTCTGGAGAACTTCTAAAGCTGAAGTTATGACGTTTCGGCTGACTGGGTCTGCCACAGGAAAGCTCCACACAATTCCTGGGAATGATATTATTCACACGCCTGGCAAATCTAAAGCACAATGAGAGAATTATTGAACGAGTAATAGACATTGTGGGTCATTAAGACGACGTGATATATTCCTGTTATTGGCAGTGTGGTCATATCACGTGATGTGTGGTGGTCGTCAGCCTTCTCTATGTACTAGTCTTCGAACGCGACGGTACGACCCTTGAACATGACAGGACGACACATGAACACGACGGCACGACCCTTGAATACGACGATACAGCCCTTGAACACGACGGTACGACTCTTGAGCCCGGCGGTACGACCCTTGAATTCGACGGTACATCCCTTAAACGCGACGGCACAACCCTTGAACACGATGTTACAACCCTTGAATACGACGATACAACCCTTGAACACGACGGTACGACTCTTGAGCACGACGGTACGACCATTGAGCACAACGATACAAACTTTGGGTATGTTGACCTGGTTTTTTGACTAGAACCTTCAAAAGAATATCTATGGGTTGTACTGTTGTATTCAAGGCTTGCACTGTCGTGCTCAAGGTCGTCCTATCGTGCCCAAGGGTCGTGCTGTCGTATTCAAGGCTCGTACTGTCGTGCTCAAGGGTCGTCCTTTCGTGCCCAAGGGTCGTGCTGTCGTGCCCAAGGATCGTACCGCCGTACTGTCGTGCACCAGGGGCGACCAGTTCATAATCTAACATGAACAATATCGGTGTCATACCCACAATAAGAAATATATAAACATTCACTTTATACAAATAGGTCTGTTTATACCCGAGATATTCAGTTTTGTTTACATATACACACATTGACTCCCATACACAAATACGTCATGTGTATAATGCCCAGACCTGCTACTGTACACACACACACACACACACACACACACACACACACACACACACACACACACACACACAGCTACAAAATACTTCTCAAGTTTGGTCATCACCTAAAGAAGTACGAATAACCAAAAGAGAAGGACCAGAGGAGAACAACGCAATTGGTACCACTATTCAAAGACCTGAGTTCAGGGAAAGGTTAGGGGTCCTTAAAGTAGCCCACCACAGAAGAGAGAAGAGTAAAGGGTGACTTGATCACAACCTTTTTCAGTTCTTAAACCAGTCTGATAAAGTCAACAGTGAATAGTTCTTCGAAAGATACAAAGACAGAACAACCAGAGGCCGTACCATGACCGAATCACGAACTTTGTTAGAAAAATAGAAAGAAGTCCTTCTATAGTATAGCAGAAGTGGATGATGGAACCGTGAATGCAGACAGGATACAGCCCTGAAAACTTGTATGACGGAGAGGAATAAAAAAATGGGGCCCCACGAGTATAGAACTCCTTCCCCGTGCAGCACAAATAGGCAATCACAAATAGGTGATTACATTCACACACGTATTCCCATACATGTGTATAATACACATCAAATCCATAAAGCCCTGCGTGGTAACAGCCTTCTGGAACACAAACCCACATATCTGCATCTAAACTTCTAGACTGACGCTTAATTTCAGGCTGGGGGAAAGAAATAAGCGGAGAGGGTTCGCCTCCCGGTCTGGTCCCGCACTCAGATAAGGCATCTAACGCTCCTCCCTCACCACAAGACACACTTAGGCCTCCCGCATCCTCAACCGTTTGGAAATAGCTTCTGACCAGGGCTGTGGCTCTGTATCTGGAAGGTGGAAATACCTGAGGCCAACCATTACGTAAACGTGAAAAATGGCAGTGAGGCTTCGGCTGGCGGTGTGTGCGCGTCCTTGAGAAGCATCGCAGGTTTCCGGATGCTGCTGCTGCTGGAGGCCCCGCCCGTGGGGGCCTTGAACCCCCTCGGGAAATGCTGGAATGCCAGGCAGGCAGGCAGGCAGGCAGGCAGGCAGAGTGCGTCCCAGCGGAAGGGCTGAGTGGCGGAGCAAACTGATTCGCGTCGCACGTGCTGGGCATCAGCAGTGGCAGTAGGAGTTCCAGGATGTCATCGCCCAGGCCTTCTGCTGTTGGAGGAGGTCGGTTGTCGTTTCGTGAACATCGATGACGAACTCAGGATTCACACTTCGTAAAAAGTAGCGTATATAGGAAGCACTGAGTGTACACGATGAATGACGATTATCTACGAATACGAAGAGAAACGCAATTCACGAACGGTTCGTGAAGAAACAAGAGCGCCATTGTCTTTCAGACCGCAGGGACGCAGCCTTGGCCACCAGACCCCCTACTGGAGTGGTCGGTCGCAGTAAAATCCCGGTGAAGACCACAGGACACATGAGCATCCAGACTGATAAAGACGCTGCCGGAACCCCCTCTCTCATCCCTCGACTGGCCACTATCCTTACCGAAGACATAAACCAAAAACCCATTTGGTCTCACACACACACACATACCTTTGCCCCAACCTACCCAAACAAATGAATCAGTCTCATCAACCTGTGTATGTAACAGAAATTAAGAGAGTCGTCATTTCAACAGCTACACCTCTACATTCAGCAACGGAACGTCTTCATAAATAGTTTCGTTCGTGTTTGTGTCGTGGTTAGGTAGATTATAGTACGGGCAGCTATCCTGTCCAGCGAGGCTCACTGGTGTTGGCTTATCACCTGGTTGTCAGGGGGACCAGGTGGGGACACACGCCACACGTGTCCACGCTCCCTTAACCCTTACATCTTCCCACCATCGGCTCCAGTGGGTTTAGATCCCTCTGAGGTACACTGGGGTAACTCACAGTGGGCTTACGAACTGTGTCAGTGATGTTCTCTTGTCTTCCCACCATCTGTTTTAGTGGGTTTAGATGCCTCTAAACACACACATACACACACACACATACACTCACACACACACACACACACACACACACACACACACACACACACACACAAGGGAACAAAGGATGCTTGTCTGGGAGCTTTCTCGCAATGAGGTGAGGTGACCAATGGCGTGCCTAAAGGTTCTGCCTTGGAACCATTGCTCTTCTTGATTTATGTGAATATTTCGCCAGAAGGATTAGAATCCGAACTGGGCATGTTTGTAGATGATGCCGAATTCATGTGGGAAGTAAAAAGTGATGAGGATTGCATCAGCTTACAAGGGGACCTTGACAAATTCCAAAGTGGGTCTGATACGTAGGTTAATGAATTCAAGCCAAGTAGATGTAAAGTGGGGGGATGGGACACATTTAAAGAAGGCCTCAGAGTGAATAGCAGAGAATAAGCTTCAGCAATATGTGTGTAAGAAGGACTTAAGAGTCCACATCGTACCTCACCCTTCACCAGTCGAACATTAGAAGTATAGTAAAGGAGTCAAATTGTCTTCCGGCAAGTATAAATAAGGCCATTCCAGTATATGGATTAGGAATCTTTCAACGAGCTGTTCACATCGTACATTAAGTCAAAAGTAGAATACACTTCTCAAGTTTGGACACTACACACAGAACACAGAGCTTATAAAGAATGTCCAGAGGAGGTCAGCAAAGACGGCGCCCGAATTAAGAGAGCTGAGCTACAGGGAAAGGCTAGAGGCCTTAAACTTGCCCACAATAGAAGAGAGAAGAGTGTTGAGTGACCTAGTCACATCCTTGATGACGGACGTATTGAAAAGTTCTTCGAGAGACGTAGGGATAAAACCACCAAAGCCCATAAAGTGAGAAAAAGCAAGAAACTTGCAATAAAAGAGATAGAATTACATCAGTAGTGTAAGATTGATGGAGGAATGGAATATACTGAATGTTAATGTAGACAACCAACAGAATTTTAAATAGTTCTAAGACAATAGAGAAAGTTCAAGAGATGGGGGTCTCACGAGTGTAGAACTTTCTCTCAATACTGCACAAGTGGGTAATCACACACACACACACACACACACACACACACACATGAAAATCATATATATATACGTGTATCAGAAGAGAGAGTACTTACGACAGGATTTTGGCAAAAGGCAGGAATAACGCGTAGCGCCCACCACAGGAAAACATAGCGACGAAGAATGATTCGTATGAGTAATATGTTGTCGAGTGTTGTGTATGAGATGGGAGACCGTTTGTGGACTGAAAGCCACAACCCACGTGCTGGGAAAGCAGATAGAAAAGACAGCTACCTGGGCCAAAGGAGTGACATTTAACAGCTGCTGAAATGCTGGCTCACAGCCCAGCCTTCACTAATCCTCCCCGACACCAAGCTAAATATACCTCCCAGGTCGGTGGGCGCCTACCTGGGTGATGGAGGGAGAGGGGAGATCAGCTAACACCAAAAAGATCAGATAAGAGAATATTAAGCTGATTAGGATGTAAGAAATCCATTATCTCTGTCACACAGCCAAAAAATGGGCCCCCGCCAGTGGTCGCAGTTATTTGAATGGGACCAAAGAAAAAGGTGGTGAAGCCCTCCCTAAGGGCAGCCCCGCTCACATCCTTCCACAGCAGCTTCGCTCCAGCAGTCAAGGGTGAGAGGCACTTCCGTCGTCAGCCCCCACAGCAGGAGGTAGCGTACGTCGCTCGCCCACGGACCACCGACAGGCAGTCCAGGGACCACATGCCATAGATAAACAGGAGGAAATACCCAGCCAACCATAGTATTTGGCTAGGTTGGGCTTGAGCACACAGGCCTGTCGCCGAAGTTTGCACACACAAACAGACCGTGATGCTGCAGGGAGCTCGGCCTGTGAGATGTGCGTTACGTGATGTCGTATGTATGGCATACTACCTCATCTACTATGTGTCTTATATCCTCCCTCTACTCAGTCAGTCAGGCCAGAGGTGCACCAAGGCTCTCCATCCACTCAAGAGGTCCAGGTAGAAGGAGGGATCTTGGGGGGTTGGGGAGGAGGACCTGCTGCCTCTGCTCGCTCATATGCGCGCCGTCGCTCTTAACAAGTGGTCAGAGTTATCTGGGGTGAGAGGCGCGGCTCCGACAACTGTCGCCGCCGATAAAGGCGTGGAAGACGGTCGGAAATTCCAGGGAATCGTCCCCTAAACCCCCTCTACTTGCTTGTCTTGGGACATCTTCAGCCTCGGCACTTAGCATTCCCGGCGCGTTTCCACGCCTTCACTAATTCCGGACTGTCTTCCTCGGTAACGATCGGCCGGTCATCCAGCTCTTCCGGCCGTAAACGTTTCGTTTTCCATTATTCCTTATCCCACGGTATATCTCCTCTCATTCATTATTCATGGATCGGGGAAAGGATGGAAGAACGAAACCTGGCGTGGATCGGATCTCAGGCCCCTTGTGGTGGCGACCTTCGGGATAATCACGTACTTTGGCGGCCCCTCTAAGGGCGCCGCCGTCGCCCTTCACACACCTACACCTCGAGACATCGGCGCAGGGCTGGTCAGACGGGGAAATTAAAGACACCTGACTCTAGTTCCTTCACCGTCCCACCCCGACCATAATCATAGAGTCTTTGTTGGTACACGCCGACACTCTCTAGCTCCCTCGTGTCTTTCATCTCCCTTCAAGGAGGTGGCGGCGTTTGGACCAGTGCCGCTTAATTACAAAGTGAACTACTTCGGGTATGATCCCCCCAAAACACACCCTAACCCCGGTAACCCGTTCCATGCGGCGTCGGGCTTTGGTAACGTTCTGCCGCTGGAGGACGGAGGCAGACGTAACCACAGCCACGGAGATTGAGGCCTACCTGTCCTACCTCACCTGCAGGGTGGCACGACGACCTACAGAGCAACGGGGCTCTTAACGCACACGTACTGGGGTTCCTCAGGGTCGAGTTTTTACCGCCAGGCTAAACACGGGGTTGCTCCCGCATGAACAACCACTTGTTTTCGAACAATAAATGGTTTTGTAAGATTTTATGGACTGGGTTCCCGACCACCTACAGCTGCCCCTTGCTTCCTAGTTGTTAGAAAAACGCGTAAGAAAAAAAATTAAGAGGACTAATGCGGGGTAAACACACGCTAAGCATACGACAAAGGTAGGTGACTACGACAATTGATCCTACACTTTCTCATACAACCACGTCCTTCATTCGTTCGTCAAGTGACGCGCAGATCCATGTATATGGTTAATGTATGGTGTCGAGAGACGAAACTACAATAAATGATAATTTACACTAAATGGTTCCAGGTGTACACAAAAAACAGTATATAGAGATGAACATGCATGAGATAAATAGTTCGTCAGGGGTTTTGGTGGAGGCTACACTAGGCCCTCCATCCCCAACATGTTTAAGATGATACGTATATAAAGCATTGAATATGATAGATAAACAAAAGCTGACGTATGAAACTTTACGTGACTAGTTATAAGCTTTTAGATACCTTTTTCATGATAGAAACACTGAAGAATCATTTCGTTAATGATTTACAAAATTCACAAAATCAACTCAAAATCAATAGATTCTGTGTACGCTACTCATGAGTAATCTATCTATCTATTACTATTCTTACGGTCAAGAGAAACATATTGGACGTAACGGAAGCTGGAAATAGGTTCAAATCTGGGATGATCCAGACGAATTTTCAGCCAAACCTGATAGTTCATGGAAAGAAAAATTTCCTTATGTTTGAAATATATGTTTGAGTTTTCACCTTGCATACGTGGTTCGTAAGACGAGATAAGCAATTCAGTAGGGTAGAACACACACACACACACACACACACACACACACACACACACACACACACACATTGCCTCGTCTCACTTTGCCTCTTCGTCAAACAAAGCCAATTCCCTCTCTCACCGACATTCAGAAAATGATTCGAGGGGAAAGTGTTTCATCACCTGCATCTCAACTGTGTTCCTGTACAGAAGTCATGTACAATCAACATCTCATTTCGGAAATGATGGCGTCTCGGGGAATGAGAAGACAACGTACACACGCACACAAAGCTGTCGTACACAAAGCTTCACTCTGAAGGACAAGCTAAGCTGAAGAGAACGCGTCAGTACCACCACCAGATCCTCCAGTTAAGCTGAAGAGAACGCGTCAGTACCACCAACAGATCCTCCAGTTAAGCTGAAGAGAACGCGTCAGTACCACCACTAGATCCTCCACTTAAGCTGAAGAGAACGCGTCAGTACCACCACCAGATCCTCCAGTTATCTCATGTCTACATCCTCCGTAGATTCGTCGAGGGCTGGCATGTAAGGTACTACTTCACAAAGCGGATGTCGCCTCACACAAAGCCTTAATGGAATCTATGTTTATTTGAGCAAAAAAGTTACATCGTACAATCGGTCTGGGTTCGTTAACTGGACGGGGACAGCCGCCCATCTGGCCCAGTGAGGACTGGGGATCAAGTACATATGGGAGGAGCCAGACACGTCGGGAGAACACCTGAGTTTGTATATAGCTTGTGATGGTCTTCTACGTAGGGTAGGCCCCTTGAAACGATGGAACAGACACACACACACACAGACACACACACAGACACACACACACACAGACACACACACACACACACATTCCAGTCTTCTGTGTCCATTTACCTCCCCTTCCACAAGTCATGACTCAAGATATATATATATATATATATATATATATATATATATATATATATATATATATATATATACATATATATATATATATATATATATATATATATATTTATATATATATATATATATATATATATATATATATATATATATATATATATATATATATATATATATATATATATATATAAAGCACATGAACAGTGCAACGACCCGTTTCACTTTGTTACATACTAAGAAAAGCACCAACACACACACACACACACACACAAACACACACACACACACACACACACACACACACACACACACACACACACACACACACACACACACACATAGAGCGCCAGTAACAACGACATCAATGCCGATAAGATCATCTCCAACACCATCAACAGCACCACCATCACACCATCATCATCATCACCAACACCACTACCATCCTCACCATCAACTCCATAGCCACCATGACTACCACACCATGCTTACCATCGCCACCTCTACTCACACCATGTTCACCACTTCTACCACCACCACCGCCTCCTCTACCACACCAGGGCAGGGGGGAGGCGCGCGGGGTTGTCAAGGTCGGTGGTCGGCCCTGAACCATGTGGGTAGCTGGAACATCCTGGGAACTGGGGAGCTGCCACCGTCTCCCCGGGCGTGGCCTCCCACTCCCGCCCTCCCTAACCTCCCTCCCTCCGATCTACCTCATATACTGTCCCTCCCTCCCCTTCTTCTCCTCTCCAACACCTCCCTCCTCTCTCATATACTGTCCCTCCTCCCCATTCTGCTACCCTCCGCCTCCTACCACTCCCTCATATACTGCCCCTCCCTCCTCTTTTGATACCCTCCTTCTTCCTTCCCTCTTATACTACCGTGGATACAAGCTGTTCGGTAAGTCATTATTATTAGTACAAGGAAAAAGAAAGACGAGATGATAATCAGAATGACCTAAGATATGCCAAGCAATACCTCGCTGCGTTGTGCTAAAAGCAATAAGAATGTTATAGGTTTCATTGCCAGGTATACAAGCTTTAAAACAAAAAAAAATACAACACTGACTTTACAACGTTCCTCACAAAATCCATTGAAAACACGTTGTTCTGTATTGGTCTACAAACTTGGTTAAAGACGAAGAAAGACTAGAACGAGTACAAAGAAGCGCGACTAAACCCATTCCGTTGCTCAGATACAAAACTAATGAAGAAAGAGCCGAGATATGTAATATCATATTCTTGGATAGAAACTATGCAAATCCCCTGAGAAGATGTCAGAGAAGTTTTCAAGCTGCAACACAAAACCCGACAATATCATTCACATTAGGGAGGTTCAAAGACCAGGTATAATGGTATGCATATTACGGGAGGAAGTGTGTTATCAATATGGTCATTTTTTTCTTTTTATGTATAGTGTTGTACCTTCTGGTTTATTGTCCCGTCTACGACACTAATAAGATTAGGAACTTAGGGGACCATTACTGCCATCCATTAGATAACCTGGTCATGGACCATCAAGGTCTCCTTGTTATCTGCCCTTTTCATGTCCTGTCTTCTCCTGCCCTTCTTCCTTCCTCCCTCCCTCCCTTTCTGCCTCCCTCTCTCTTATACCGCTCTGCCTTCCCCTTCTTCTACCCCCTTCCCTCAATCCCTCCAACTTATATTGCCCCTCCATAGTCTTTTGCTACCCCACCCTCCCCTGCTGTGGCCTTCCTATCTTCTCCCTCTTTCTGTGCTCAAATCTCTCTCTTCTGTTGCCCCATCCTCCCTGTTCTGCTGCTCTACCCTTCCCTTTCTGCTGTTCATTCCGTTTTCCTCTGCTTCCCTCCCCCCTCCCCTTTTGTTTTCCTGTTTTAGAAATAGGTGGTTAGGCGAAGAAAGTAGTGGACGGAAGGAAAGGTAAGCTGAAGAGACAAAAGATAGCTCTAAGAGTGTAAAGATGTGTTGTCTGTAGGTTCTAATGCTCTAACCTGCCACCTCTTCTCCCTCCACCTTCCATCTCCTATTGCCCAACGTCGTCCCCATTCTCTTGCCAACCATCCTCCGTTTTCTGTTTTGTTTGGTCGAAGGCTGGCCAGGGTCGTCCCGTTGGGTTCAGGGAGTCTACGGAAAGCAATACACGGAAGTGCTGTGTGCTCCAAGCACTCGCTAGGCAGGAACAGCTGGGGTTAATCAAGAAGCAATGATGCTATGTCGACCAAGCGACTCTTGTCGTTCACTGAACCTCACTGTGGGACTCGAGGAAGTAGACATTACCAACGCTCACTCAGGGACGTGCAGATGGCTGGCCCGTCCACCTCACAATGTCACAATGAATGTTGGAGGCTTAGGAGCCAAAGTCCCGAGGCCTTGATGGGGAGTGTGTGGATGTGTTAAGCCAGCAGGAGCTAACCAGAGTCCCTGAGTCCTGGGTGAGAAGTGTGTAGCTATGTTAGGCCACCAGAAGCCAGCCAGAGCCTGAGGCCTGGGTGGAGAGTTTGGTGTGGCTATGTTATACCAGCAGGAGACAAGATAAAGCCCTGAGGCCTGGTTGGAGAGCGTGGTGTGGCTATGTTAGGCCAGCAGGAGCCAAACAGAACCCCTGAGGCCTGGGTGGGGAGTGTGGTGTGGCTATGTTAGGCCACCAGGAGCCAAACAGAGCCCCTGAGGCCTGGGTGGGGAGTGTGTAGTGTGGCTATGCTAGACCAGCAGGGGCCCAGGTCGGGCGTGGCACAGCCCCAGGGTTTCGGGAGAGAACCAGCTGGTGGTGGGTCTGGCTGGACTGCTGTGGGTACACACCCAACACACGTCTCCTGCCTTACACAACAACCTGGCCTCTGATGCATCATTACCGCGATGGCACATGCTAATGGCGCCAGCCAGGTCCGCGCACACTGGCTCTTGACTCAGCCATCACTTCACGCTGACAAGACGCCGAGAGGGTGAGAAGGGAGGGGAGAGGGAGTGTTAAGCTGCCCTGGCTGCATCTACCGACACTCCGGCCAAATTTAATGTGACATAGACGTATCGTAGCCAGAGATAACGGAGCCACGTAGCGATACGGATAAGTGATGGAGGAGGGGTGTTGGTTGGTCTCTGGTCAGCCAGCCAATATAGAGGGGCCAGGAGGGTCACTTCTGCCTCCTCCTCCTCCTCCTCCTTCTCCCTCAGCTCCTCCTCCCAGACAACGGGAGGGACACTGATCCGTGAGAGAGACACTCGGCCACCGTCCACCACCACAGAGACACTCTCCCCTCCCCTCTTCCCTCCTCCCATCCCCCTTCCCTCCTGCCTCATCCCCAGCCACACGCCACCATAAAGCACTTCCCGGACTCGGGTAGACTTATCTAAATCCACGTTTGCCTTCGAACACGCTTTACTCCCTCACTGGGTCGTGGTGAAGGCGCTGTTTGATCTCTGTCCCTTCCCTCACTCACGCCCCTGTTCACCTCACTTTACCGTTACAAGGCCTTTGGAACCTTTCACTGGCTATAATAAAACTGGGGTTTATGGCCAGGCTGTTCTGGGTATCTTTTACCATATCTGAAGGAAACATTACATAGCTGATTAAGCTCAACTGGCGCAAATGATGAGGCGTGGTGATATCGTGGGGAATGCTCTTTCGATTGTATAGGTACTCGCCATTAGTCCATAGGAACCAGAGTAACACACACACACACACACACACACACACACACACACACACACACACACACACACACACACTACATTTACCTACGGATACATCCTGTATCTATCGGAGCCGTGAGGCGGCGTAGGAGGTAATTATATGTTCCCATTGCACTGTTCTCTCCCGTCCTGAGCCTCCTGCGTCCTCGTTGGATGACCATAACACGACTGACTTCATCAGAGAACGAGGGTTCGGCTCGTCTGTTGTTCAGCCAATTTCATTATTGTGAAGCCTCTTGTGCCTCAGTGGAAAGTGACGTGCCTTCTTCTGTGGCCTTTGACGTATCTTCTGTGGCCTTCGACGTACCTTCTTCTGTGGCCTTTGACGTACCTTCTTCTGTGGCCTTTGACGTACCTTCTTCTGTGGCCTTTGACGTACCTTCCTCTGTGGCCTTTGACGTACCTTCTTCTGAGGCCTATGACGTATTTCCTTCTGTGGTCTATGATTTATGGTGTACCTTCTGTGGCTTTTGACGTACCTTCTCTGGACAATGACTTATCAGTTGCTCTTTGCTGATGATACAGTTCCGCTGGTGGACTCCAAATGGACACTCCAGGAGCTTGTAACAGAGCTTTAGGAGAGTTAGTGAAGGAGAAGTTGAGTTATCGAATCATGAATTAACTGACGCGAGAGAGAGAGAGAGAGAGAGAGAGAGAGAGAGAGAGAGAGAGAGAGAGAGAGAGAGAGAGAGAGAGAGAGAGAGAGAGAGAGAGAGAGAGAGAGACTCTTTGATGTAAATGTGCTGAGAGGGGAAGCTGGTGGGATGTCTGATCATTACTTGGTGGATACTAGGGTGATTTTTTTTTGTAGGTGCCTTTGGAGAAAAGAAAACGATATGGGAGGGAAGAAGATGGTGAAAGTGAGAGAGTTCGGAGAAGAGGATTGCGTGAAGAGATACCAGGAGAGACTGAGTGAAAAATGGTAAAGGGAGGAGTTAACGGAAGTAGGAGATATATAAGATGGGAAATACATAAGGAAGCTGCCTGGCATGTGCGAGAGGGATTTGGTGGGTGGTGAGTGGGAGATGAGTGGCTGAAAAAGGGTAGAGAGTGGCAGGATGGAGAGGATGACGAAGGCAAGTTCCTAGTGAAAGAGAGAAGAGAGGCTTAAGGGAGTTACTTGTGGAGAAGGAGTGCAAGTCACTAGGAAATGTACAGGAGAAAGCGGTATGTGGCCAAAGGAAGGTGCAGGAGCTATAAGAAAAAAAAAGAGCATAGGAGGATTGGGGTGTGCGAGTAACAATCAGTTTCAGAGAGAATAAGAGAAGCTTTTGGTAAGAGGTTAATAGTGTAAGAAAAACAAAAGAACAAATGGGCACTTCAGTGAAGGTGGCAAACGGACACCAGGTTACAGGCAGAGGTGGAAAGGAGATAAAGTGAGTATTATGAAGGACTGTTGAATGTATTTGATGACAGGGTGGCAGATACAGATTGTCTTGGACGTGGAGGTATGCAAAATGAAAGAGCCATCGTAAGTGGTAGGAAGAAAAGAGAAGTGGTGTTGAAAGACCTGCGTAAGATGAGATGCGGCAACGTACCTGGATGACTGGTTACTTAGGATTTCCTGTGTGTTAATAATTCATAGTAAGGTGCTTCGGCATTGGCACAATGTCTGTATCGCGCCAATGTGTAAGGGCAACTACTAAAAGTAACTGTTCGAATTACAGATGCATAAGTTTGTTGAGTGCACCTGGTAAGTTGTATAGGGGAGTGGTGATTAAGAGGGTAGTGGCATCCGCTGGGCATCAGATCGGGGAGGAACAATGTGGTTTCAGCAGTGGTAGAGGATGTGTGTGGATCAGTCGTTTTGTCTTGAAGAATTTGTGTGAGAAATACTTTAGTCCTGAGTGCAGTAAGGACTGTGTGAGAAATGCTTTAGTCCTGAGTGCAGTAAGAACTGTGTGGAAAAAGAGGTCACCGTATGTCATAGTAAATCCTTCCTCAGGTTCTCCCCGGGTCTTCCCCAGGTCTTCCCTATTTCTTTCCTAGTTCTTCCTCAGAGATTCCCCAGGTCTTTATCAAGATGTCCTCAGGTCCGGTATACGTTCTGCAACAGCTTAGCTTAACTGCATGTATGTATGACTGTACCTAAGTACGCCGAGACTATACGTTGCCCCTGTTATTTTCATGTCCACTGATTTATTTTCCTGTTTATCTGTTTATTCACTGGACACATAACAGCGTTCATTTACCTGCTCTTCTTTCGCTTCTTCATCTTGTGCACTATACATCTGTTCCTCCTCCAGGACCGGCTGAGTGTCGCTTCTTCATCTTGTGCACTATACATGTGTTCCTCCTCCAGTACCGGCTGGGTTGGGGAAGAAGGCCTCCTGGCTCCACACGCCTGAGACTCTCCTGCAGCATCGCGTCGATTCATCGCCTCAATAACCGGTGCAGAACAGGTTCAGCCATGATGAACAATTTGTCAGCTTATTGGCTCCGTCTTATCCACTCATCTTCATCTTGATACCTGCCCCCCTTTTTTTTTTGTGTGTGTACGGCCGAGTTTATTTGGTATTGCATCAATGAGGGTCATTCAGACGCCATCAGCAAGTGTGCCGCTGGGGGTCCCACAGGGGAGACTTCTTTCGCCCGTATGACATTACCTCCAGGGATGGTGAGGCGCTCGACGAGATGACGTATAAGCGAGTGAGAATGACTGATCGTCGAGCGAATGTCAACGTTCCGATGCGGGAATGCCACACACAGTAGGTGGTACCCTCGCTGTCACCACCAGTTATTAGGCACAGTAGAAAGCCAGAGTTTGACAGTCTGTCAGTCATTATCTACAGTCAACAGGATGTTATCTACGAGCTCGAAGGGTCGATGGAAAGAGATATCTCAGATCATATACCATAGCCAACCAAGACGGCCTGCCAACACTCACCCGGTAGACAAAACATGATCTACTCTCCTCCAGAGACAACAGTCTACTAACCCACACAAGAGAAGTAGATCATCTACCGACTCACACATCTAACTACCTGGTCTTACAGCTAAAACGGGTAGTATGTCTAGTCTACCACCCGACGCAGGCAGTCTACCGACGACGGGCGAGGCAGGGCACGAGACCCATCGAGAAGAGATGGAGACGAAGCCACCATGAGGACGCTGACGAAGTTGTCACTCCTGACGGTCGACCTGGGCCCAACGGTAAGGTCTCGCCCATATCCTTCAACTCTGTTTACTACCCCACCCCGTCAGGCCAGACATTTTTCCATACAACATTAGTCAGTTCATTTCAATGTCAGTTCTATCTAATGTCTCAAAAGAGTCGAAGTAATAAGGATCTTCATCAAGATACATGTCAGGTCGAGCTCTTCATGACCTTCGGCAGCAGTTCCTGTTGGTGTGGCTTGAGACACGAATCCAGGATGAGGGAGGGAAGTCAGAACACCAGCTTGTAGTGATCTCAGGAATGGGCCTCCGTGGTGAAGCGGTTAACAAAGCTGACCATGGCGTATTCACGGGTTGCCCGAGTTCGAGCTAGTAGGTTCGACTCCTTGTCGCGGCAGATGGTCCATAGTTAACCCAGCTGTTCATCCTTTCCTAAGGGTTGTTCGATAAAATGGGTACCTGGCTAAGGCTAGAGTATATATCGCATGTTTACCAAATGGCGTCCTAGCTACGCCTCTTCGTTGTATATCAACTGACTGTTATATTTCTCTCTTGTGTCTCCCCTGATGATGTGATTATTACACGAAAGTGCACTTGGGAACTTATTTTGTTTCATTTTCCCCGTGGACTCATATATATATATATATATATATATATATATATATATATATATATATATATATATATATATATATATATATATATAGTTAATGAGATGGCCTTGACTAGGGCAGTGAGCGTGCCACCTCAGATAAACATAAAAAAAGAAAATCATCCTAATTACCATCTTTATCTTCTTATCTTACACTTCCCCCTCTTCCTCCTCTTCCTCATTCTTCTTTTTATCTTTTATTCTTTTTACGTCTTCTTTACCTTCATCTTCATCCTTCCCATTTCCTGTGAAGCAGTGGTTCACTGCTGCCGCCCATGCAATGATTTCTCGTTAATCAACAGAAAATCTTACGTTAGTGGATACATACATGCGTGCATGCATACATACATATATACATACAGACATACATACAGGCAAGTATAAACAAGACACAGGGGTTCATTCTACATACAGTAGGTTAAATGAAAGTGATTGGGAGGACTACTACTACTACTGCTACTACTACTACTACAACTACTACTCACTCCCCTTACCTCTCGCAAGATTCGGGAGAAATTTCCATACCTGTAATGAAAGAAAGAAAAATACGTATTAGTAACGTAGTTCAGCCTACGACGAAATGATACAAGTGTAATAAGACATAGTGAGGTCGTAACTGACCAAAAGGACAGTACTCTACGGGTCTACGCCCACCACTGCCCTTCCCTCAACTTCGTGAGTCTCTCTCTCTCTCTCTCTCTCTCTCTCTCTCTCTCTCTCTCTCTCTCTCTCTCTCTCTCTCTCTCTCTCTCTCTCTCCCAACCACCCAGCGTCTCCCTAGGATCCCCCTTTGTACTTCCTCCCTTCCAACCCTTCGCAAACATAACCATAGCTATTCACCGATACCTCCTCACCCACCCCCACCACACCACAGCTATTCAACGCCTCCCTCGTCCGTAAGAACTGTGTACCCACGACCCAGCCTTCCATGCCTTTGCTGGAGCGGGTAGTCCAGGGTATTTGGAAAGGTAATCAGTCGCCTATAGACGGAGACATTCATCTCTGAGGCATCTGCCAAGGGCCTGATAAGAGGGGGGTGAGGAGGGGTCATCCTGAGGGCTCGTCGTTTACCCTGGATCCCCAAGACGCATCCAGTCATGATGTCATAACCGTCCCCCCATTCCCCCTTTTCCCTCCGCGTCCCCCAGGCTCTTCTTCTCCTCCCTCCTCCCATCGGCTGACCCCAATTACGCCTTTGAATATCGCAAAGGTCACGCCGTCGCGTGACGTCAGAGCCCAGTTCCGTGGTCTCTCGCCCGCAGCCCTGTGGTCCGCTCCCGTCGCGTCTGCCCTACTCCGCCGCCTCTCCTGAGCACGAGAAGAGACATCCTTGATAAGGGAATAGGTCCCAGTCATACACCTCACATATAAGGCCGCTCTCGACGGAGATTAAGGCGTACGCAAATGGCTCTCTTCCAAGAAAGGGGTATGGTGAGTTAAGGCGGAGTTGTGGGTCAGAGGGGAATGCATAATGTAATGGCACCAGGTCACCCTGCATCTTAACGGAGTGCAGGAACACGTCTGCGTAAACAGAAAATTGACCTGGTTTTCTCCAGATGAACGAGTCTCCTTACGTCCACCAGTAATGATAGTGTTCATCAGGTTCGACCAGTACTGGTGGTGGTGTGCACCAGGTTCGACCAGTACTGGTGGTGGTGTGCACCAGGTTCGACCAGTACTGGTAGAGGTGTTCACCAATTTCGATCAACACTGGTGGTGTTGTGCACCAACATTCGACCAGTACTGGTGGAGGTGTTCACCAAGGTACGACCAGTACTGGTAGAGGTGTTCACCAAGGTACGACCAGTACTGGTAGAGGTGTTCACCAAGGTACGACCAGTACTGGTAGAGGTGTTCACTAAGGTACGACCAGTACTGGTAGAGGTGTTCACTAAGGTACGACCAGTACTGGTAGAGGTGTTCACTAAGGTTCGACCAGTAATTGTGGTGCTAATCACGAAAGTTCGACCAGCATTGGAGGGTGGTGATCACCACTTCGACCAGCACTGGTAGCGATGTTCACCAGGTACACCTACAACACTCCACCACTCAGCCTCTCAGCACCACCTTCTACTACCTCTCCCACCTCACACCCACTCAGTCAGTCCCTTCCCTACACTGCAGTCACAACACCACCACCACCACCAAGGGCGGCGCCCCTCTGCACCCCGAACGAGCTGTAGGCCAGGTCCTCTCTCTCTCTCTCTCTCTCTCTCTCTCTCTCTCTCTCTCTCTCTCTCTCTCTCTCTCTCTCTCTCTCTCTCTCTCTCCTTCTACAGGGGTGGGGAGGGGAAACACGTTACACCGATCCAGATACAGAAATAGAAAAGCCACGATACAACTGGGCCGGAGAAGTGGTCAGCCACCAGACCGGTTTCTGTTTAAGAGTTTTCCTGGGAACTTACTTCCCCCCTCCCCCTTCCCCCTCCCCCTTCCCCCTCCCCTTCCCCTTCCCCCTACCCTCCACTTTCCCCCTCCCCCCCTCCCCATCAATCTCTCTCTCTTCGTCATCTATTATTACTTTTTTTACGTTTTATCTTATCTTTTTTTTTTTTAGGCCATGAAGTCTTGGGTGTCTAAGCTATCATCCAGGTTTCGTAAATCAGTCTGAGGTTTCGATTTTCAATATATATATATATATATATATATATATATATATATATATATATATATATATATATATATATATATATAAAGCTACTGGTCCTCAGTATGACCTTTTCCATCACATTTCTTACCATAATGTTGTCACCCTCATTCCATCTTTCCCTTTCCTTTATACACTGTGAGGCGCCTCTATTGCCATCCCCAATTTCTCTCTCTCTCTCTCTCTCTCTCTCTCTCTCTCTCTCTCTCTCTCTCTCTCTCTCTCTCTCTCTCTCTCTCTCTCTCCATCACCTCCTGCTCTCAACTCCCCTCCCCTCCCCTTCCTCCTCCTCCTCCTCCTCCTCCCCGTGACGTCACCCCTCCCCTGACCTCTCCTGACCTACATTACCTGTTGAGACAGCAATCTCTCCTCTCCCCTCCCTCTCCCCCCCATCTCTCTCTCTCACTGTCCTGGATCTTCCCGTTCTGGATATCCTTCAGTCTTCAACTCTTCCTTCTTCACATCTCCCCCATCTATTCCTCTTCCCTCTTCCCCCTCATCTCCCTCCCAGTAACCAAAACCACCTCAGCAGCCTCATCCCAGCGCCTGTGGGAGGTTCCTCCTCCCGTACCTCCCCACAGCTTAACATACCGTCCTCCCTTACGTGGGAGACTCGTTCTGGTGCTGTCAGTTCTCTGTCTCAAGTCCCTTATATGAATAACGCCAGTATGTGGTTAGATACTGCAGTTAAGAAGGTAATTACGACCTGTGACACAAACTGCATGGTTGACGCAGTCTATGGAGATCGTCTGTTAAGTCAGGAGAATTACCAGTTGATGAAGAGGACGTTGAATGGCACCCCCCCAACAAGACAGATACGTGCAGCTAACGACCCACAACGAGCCTCCATCATTACGTCGTATCCAATGGTCATTAAGTAATTAAGTACCTTAGAGTACGAGGGAGAAGCATGTACAAAAAAGTACCCTTGCATCCCATAGAATTATTTTTTTTGGTCTATTCCAATTTCAAGTTGACACAGAACTTCACAGTGGAGAGGTACGACGGCGGGCACACCATGCTGATCACCCTACAAAATCGTCAGAGTAACACTGGGTCTGTCTGAAGCCCCAGCTGGATCTGTCTGAAGCCCCAACTGGGTCTGTCTGTGGCCTCAACTGGGTTTGAGGCCCCCCAGATGGGTCTGAGGCCCCAGCTGGGTCTGTCTGAAGCCCCAACTGGGTCTGTCTGTGGCCTCAACTGGGTCTGAGGCCCCCCAGATGGGTCTGAGGCCCCAGCTGGGTCTGTCTGAAGCCCCAGTTGGGTCTGTCTGAAGCCCCAACTGGGTCTGTCTGTGGCCCTAACTGGTTCTGAGGCCCCCAGATGTGTCTGAGGCCCCCCAGATGGGTCTAAGGCCCCCAGATGGGTCTGTCTGAAGCCCCAGCCGGGTCTGTTTGAAGCCCCAGCTGGATTCTGTTTGAGGCCTCAGGTGGGTCTACACATGAGGCCTCCAGATCCTTAAAGGAGCCAAACTCACTTGTGTGTTTTACTTCCTGTGGCGTGAGTCTCACAGCCAGGTGGGTAGGAATGCACACTACCCTCGCCGTGATGGCCTCATTGCACCTTATGTCTCATCTCATCATTAAACAGGAGAGTTCAGTGCCAGAGGGCGTGCGGGCGGGAGGGTCATCATGTCTCTCACATTACGCAGCGTCCTTATGGATCACGAGGCCACACTGGTGGGTGAGGCAGACTTAACAGGAAGTCATAACAGGACATGAACTGGTCAGGTGATTGTGTGGAGGTAATGACGCCAAGAATGATCCGTCGAACTGTTTAAGGCTTTTGTGTGTGTGTGTGTGTGTGTGTGTGTGTGTGTGTGTGTGTGTGTGTGTGTGTGTGTGTGTGTGTTTGCTCTCCCCTCACTCTCAGACGCTATGCACGCTCAAAATAGATATATAATAGATATATGCAAATAGATATATAATCTTACCCCTACACACACACACACACACACACACACACACACACACACACACACACACACACACACATTGCCAGTGGATCCTCCGCATATATCTAACGTCATAAAGACCACAGTATGAGAGTTGTGGATGAATGGATCAAATTACGACATGAGTTAATGAATGTGGACAGAATAGAGATGTCTAAAATGTCCTATGACAGCAGAGAAGGTTCAAAGAGATGAGATTTTCCGCACAGGAGATAAAGTGAACATAGAATCAAGTACTCCAACTACTATCAGTCCCTCGTGAGACAGTTCTGTCATTAGGCCTTGCCAATTGAAAGCAAGTACAAGCTCCTACCTACTACCGGGACCCTGTGAGAGGTAAAGCGTCTTCGACAGACGACGCCCAGTCTAGTTCTCCCTTCGAAGCTCTAGGAGCAATCAAATCTGGCTTCGTTCAAATCCAGGATCAGTCTGGAGCTAACCGGAATCAAAGCCTAAAGATGGAAGGATGAGCTACTATCAAGCCTTGAATGATAAGCCTGAGGAAGGATAAGCCTGGAGCAAGACCAGACCGGAAACCTGAATCTCCAACTCCCACCCGAGGTAAGACCAGGGTAGGGTCGCCCTGCAGGTGGGGAGGAAGGGCCTCCGGAAACCACGAACTAATGAGAGTAATTCCAGTGGTTAATGATGCAGGTCAATGGGTGAGGAGGGATGGGGCAGGGGACAGCTGACAGTAATAGGGAGGGAGGAAGAAGGAGTGAAGAGAGGGTTAGGTCCAAGGAATAAGTGGTAGAAAAAAAAAGATGAGAATAACGTAAATGCCAGATTATAAGAAAATGGAAATATACCTTAAGAACGAGGTGTATATGGCAAAGTCGAGCAACACTTTAGAGATACAGCTGAGGACGAGGTATATACTTCGTAAGCAGGTAAATATCAAACTGCTGGTTGCAGTTTAGGGAGCGGAGGTCTGTATACTGCGAGAAAGTTCCTTGGACATTCGCACAACCAAAAGGATGAAGAGTTTCACACTGCCAGCGAGCGAACCATGAAGACCACACCACCAGCAAACCACGAAGACCACACCACCAGTAAGCCACGAAGACCACACCACCAGCAAACCATGAAGACCACACCACCATCAAGCCCTGAGGAGGGGCCTTCCACACACCCAGGTGACCCGCGTCCCAGTAGCCAAGAGGCAACAACAGCAGCAGCAGTAGCAGCATCAGAAGGCCCCGGAGGCAGGAAGCACGCGCACCTCCCGCAGGCGTAACATGACACCGTCGACGGACCATTATTGCTCCTCAGCTCCCTCCACCCTCGGGCTCTACCGCCCCCGGCCGGCAGCCACCGACGGTGACATCCGCTCCTCACATTCCTGCTATACTCTCTCTCTCTCTCTCTCTCTCTCTCTCTCTCTCTCTCTCTCTCTCTCTCTCTCTCTCTCTCTCTCTCTCTCTCTCTCTCTTCACCAGAAGTGGCTATCCTGTTAACATCAGGTCCATTTAAAAATGCACACACACACACACACACACACACACACACACACACACACACACACACACACACACACACACACACACACACACATACACACACACACACGCATCGCCAGTGGATCATCTGCATATATCTAATGTCAGAAAGAACACAGGAGGACTACGACAGATTCAGAAATATTCTGTGAATGCAAATCAATGATGCAGTTCAAACTGCCCAAGTCACACATCCCTTCTGCTTTGTGGTGCAGTACTTACAGCCTTTGTTTATAATCCTATATCTCTCATAAACTGTCTGGCTATATCATAAACTGTCTGGCTATATCATAAACTGTCTGGCTATATCATAAACTGTCTAGATTTGTCATAAACTGTCTGGCTATATCATAAACAGTCTGGCTATATCATAAAGTGTCTAGCTATGCAATTAAGTCCTTAGAAGTATCATGAACTGCGTGGCTATATCTCAAGTGTTTAGATGTATCATTAATTTCCTGGCTGTATAATTACTTCTCTGAATACATGATAATTTGTCTGACTTTGTCGTAAACTGACTCGCTATGTTATAAACTGTGCGGATATAAGACTGCTTTGCTTTAACATGAAGAATCTGGTCATGTGATAGACCATATGAGTATACTTTATACTCCCTGCCTACATCCTTAAGTGTTTGGTTATAAGAGAAACTGCATGTGTGTGTGTGTGTATACATATACATATATATATATATATATATATATATATATATATATATATATATATATATATATATATATATATATATATATATATAATGCCTGTGGAGCAAAGAATCATATCACCAACTAACACTGTATGAATCAACCAATCAACTATTGTAAGAAATATTTGTCTTTTGCATGAAAAAAAGATATCCACCATATTGTAAGTCATAACCCATAATCTCTTCCATATTTCTGTCATTCTGCCATCAACTAACTCCATGACCCTCTCCAGCTGGATCTATCATTCTAACGTCAACTGATTCTTTGTCACTCCTTACCTTTGTCATTCTGCCGTCAACTGCTCCTGTGACCCCCTTCTACTTCCGTCGTTCTACCATCACCTTTTGCCACACTGCGACCCTGAGTGTGCTCCAAACATTATGATAATTCAAGACTTGAAACCCATGGTAACAACTTAACTATGAGACTTTAAACTCTCGGCAACATTTTAACTATATGACTTGAAACCCTTAGCTACATCATACCTACGAGACTTGAAACTCTCGGCAACATCTTAACTATATGACTTGAAACCCTTGGCTACATCATACCTACGAGACTTGAAACTCTCGGCAACATCTTAACTATATGACTTGAAACCCTTGGCTACATCATACCTAACGAGACTTGAAACTATCGGCAACATCTTAACTATGCAACCTTGAAAACATCTTAACTACGTGACTTGAAACTCTCAGCAACATCTTAACTATTTGACTTGAAACCCTTAGCAACACCTTATCTATACATCGAGGGGGTCAATGATATACTAGATCACCCAGACGACAGTTTACTCAGTAGACAATGGCAGACGAAGATCACAAAACTTTTCAGCAAGTCTCTTTAGGCTATACAGGCAGCTGCTACAGGCTCTGGCAGCTTTGTAACAGGTGAATGGAGAAATGGATGTGTGATCTGCGTATAGACCTTTACCTTATCTTCTTGCTCCCAAAAATCAAATGGGGCTCCCAGAGCGCTCAGGAAGCAAGCCACGTCCACAGCGCGGGACTATAGGCCATGAAGTATGATGTGTGTGTATGTGAAGTAAGTACTGGACAATTCATGAATATCATTTTAATGTCTAGCACGAAAGTTGTATTTTGGGCATGATATGTCATGTACTATACTGAGCCAGTGTTTGTAATATTGTACAGATGGGTAGCGTCCAGAGTACAGTCAGGAAAGTGTGGCGCGCATATGTCTGGGGAGTGTAATTTCAGATGAGTGTATCTCTGAATAAGTAATGTCTGAGACTGGGTCAGAGAGGCAGGAAGAAAGGTCATATTCCCAATGATTTAAAAAGGTGATCCACGGAAATGGGAGGCCTATAGTGGCATTTCTTTGATAAGCCACGCATCCAGTACATATGAGAGAATATCAGAGAAGAACCAGAGATATAATAGAACTAGCTAGGAGAATGGCAGCAAGGCTTTCAAAAGGACACGGGAATGGAAGACATGATCTTTGTAATCCAACAAATCTTAGAAAATTTCTGGGAATTTGACTTTAAGCTGTATATACTGATTTATACAAATCCATCCATGTTGATGTAGTTTGCCATTCCTTCGCTCTAATACACCGATATATTTCCTTATCGGCGCTAAAGCTGAATACCTTCCGTAATTAACGTAGCAGAAAAGAGTTTCTTTGTATGAATAAGAAGACCTACTGATTATCAGCATTTCTATACAAGCTTCGCCACATTATCCCCATACCTAATAC